>NC_090937.1:318003417-318342346 GCF_040938575.1 Ambystoma mexicanum | reverse complement strand
CTCATGAAAAGACTGCAGGTCAGCTCACATGGCCCGTGGACGCAACGCCACCCCACCCATGACAGGCTCAAACCCGTCCCGGATAGCCACGTCCGCAGGGATATTAAGGCCAGTTGTTGTAAGCGGATCCCCTCCCTGAAAACGGGTCTGGACGTAGGCATCCCTGCTGGTGCGGGATGATGCAGTCACAGGATCGGGGACAGGATTACACACAGGTACCTCTGCGGTGGCCTGTGCTGCCTCCTGTCCCTGCCACCGCACTGCACGACTAGCACCAGTGGAATCCCCATCTCCAGACCCCGTGTCTGTCCCTTGCACGGCCTCCTCCTCCACCAAACCCCCCACCAACCTGGATGACTCCGTGCCATCTTCCTCCGTCGGACCCTGTGGTGTCTTAGCTGCCCCTTCTGCTGCCAAGGAGTCCAACTCTGACCTCCGACTCTTGGACCTACCCTCGGCAGCTGCGGCCTGGGAAGCGGCACCGGACTCCTCACTCCCCGACGAGATCACAACCTGGGATGGGAGCCGGGCCTTGTGTCTCCGGCTGGCGGTGTGATCCCTGCTGCTGTGCTCCACAGCACACTCTCTGCCCTCTTCATCAGTTGACGCTGCAGACAGGGAGAGATAGGAGACAAGCATCAGGTCACTGTAGAATGGACTGATACACACATGACAGTTCCACATGAGTGGCAGGGTCAAACTTCAGACATGGCATCGCAATCCCCAAAATACATGTCATTTCAACTCACACACATGAGCTATTCCACAGCCATATCACAACGGCCAGCAACATCCATACACATACAACAGCATGAGCAGCCAAAGGTGAGCCAGACATCACATGAAACACAGGAAGTGCACTAGACATGCACACATGCCACCACACTTACATGCATGTCTACATCTCCTGCAACTGTTTCAGTGAAGAGATCGCCATACATGTCACATCTGCCATTCATCTTTCTCCATATCAGTGTCACGTGCATCCATGATGCATCACATTTGCACACTTGTGAAATACACATACATGCACATGTACACAGTGCAGATACATGAATTATGAACCACCATCTGTGCCACAACAATGCCAATGTACATACGGAGAGATTGAAACCTGTGTGCTCCCACACCTGCACATGCCCAGCATGCTTATCAACACATACACCATCAATGTGTCTCACACCTGAGAGGACTCACATGTGGCAGCCACACGCCCATGTTCATACACATCCCTACATGGCCCTACATAAACACATGCGCAACCTGCACACTACTGACACAACACAACACACACACCATACCATCAACATGCATGTACACTTACCGCTCGACTCCAGACGGGTCTGCCTCTCAAGGATCTGGACGTAGAGCGCTGGGCATATGCATTCCAGGACCCTCATTTGATGGTCTGACAGCTGGCCCCGGCACCCCTTGGCATCCGCTGCCTTAGCGAGGCGCCGGGCCGCGTTGAGGGTCCTTCGTGTGAACCGACAAGAAATACAGATTTCACCCACTCGCTCTCCACGAAAAGCCCGTACAAGGAAATGGCGTCCTACACGCAGCTTTTAAACTGGCCCACACGTACACGTCAGAGACGTGTGTACACGGGCGCTTTCCTCCAATTACACGCAATGACACTCGGATGTGCAGTTTTTCCACGTGTGCTCTGCTTACGCGCTAAGGGCCTTTGGTCCAATGGAATCGCGTGCTTGTGCTGACGCACTTACGCGCTGCTAAGGCCCTTTCCTCGAATTAAACGCTGACGTGCAAGATTTTCCCGTGCCAAAACACTCCGTATCAAGCGGGCCACGCGAAGACACACGGAAGACCACGCTCCTGCCCAGAAGGCCGAATTATTGCCCCACCAGAGACCCGAGCACGCTCCAACCTGCCATCTGCTGCTGCCTGACTGCCTGCTGCCCACGTGCCCTGCCATTTGCTGCCTGCACGTCAGCCAGGGGTATAGTTGCTGTGACCACTCCTGCTGGAACCGAAGACTCCCGACTGGGATTCCATCGCTCCACAGCCCAGCCCCAGGACCCGGTAGCCCACCCACTCCTGCCTCTGGGGTTGCCATGTCCAACACTACACCATCTGGCAGCACTGGCAACCCCCAGCCAGAGAGGCAGAGGGCCACCAGCTTCAGTGCCACCAAAGTTGGTGTCCTGGTGGAGCAGGTCCTGGGCAGTATGATGCCCTCTTTGGAAGTTTGCGCGCCGACAAGGAAGGATGGACCAGGATCTGGATGGACATCGTGACTGCCATCAACGCGGATGGGGTGGCAGTCCGCGACTTTCAACATGTCAAGAAGCGCTGGGAGGACTTCAGGTCAGGACTCTCAACACGGCCTGGCCTCAGTAAGGGAGGCAAAGGTGGCCGACCCTCAAGAGGTGGGCGTGGTGGGCGCGGTAGAGGACATGGCCAGGATTTACAGGGTACCCCTGTGCACCCATGTGTGGAGGAACAATCAGGGACACCCATGCCCCCCCCATGGTTGAGGGAAACGTGGCTGACACCATCCAAGCTCAGCCCCTGTTGGACCAGCCCATTGTGGCACCTGACCTGGCACAGGATGACTCCCTGGCTGACTTCCAGGTCAGCAAGTTGTTGTCACCAATCCACGTGGATATGGGGCAGCTATTTCATCTGCTGCCCCAAGTATGCAGGGTGGGGAGGCTGCAGGGGCAGCTGCAGCTCCATCCGCCCCAGCTCTGACTCTCCCAGCCAGGACAGTGTCAGTCCCAGTCCATCAAACTGACGTTCCCCCTGCCAACATTACCCTGCAAGCAATTCCTGCATCAAGACCTATGGTCATTGTGCATTCCCACACTCCTACTACCCAGTCCACCGGTGATTCTGCCCCTACTGACCAGAGCGGCGTAAGCCACTCTGGCTCTGCTCCACCTTTAAAGAAGAGGAAGAAGGGTGCTCTGGCACGACAGGCTGAGACCCCAGACACGGCTACACACTCCGGTACCTCAAGGAAGCCTTGCTTCAATGATCCGGAACTTGATGCACTTGTGGGCTATGTGTCGGCACATAGCCACGAAATGCTGGTGACTGCAGGGTGCAAGCCCACACCTGGTAGACCATCTCTGACCGCATAAGTGCCCTTGGATTTGTGAGGCGCACAGCTGATGATTGCTACAAGCGGTGGAATGACCTGAAACGCAGAGCAAAGAACAAGCTGGCCTCAAATAATGCCGCTACTCTGGTGACTGGCGGTGGGTCTCCACAAGAGGACAATGAACTCACTGAACATGAGTCTGTTGCTGGGGCCTTCGTCATAGAGGAACAGATCCAAGGTGTGGGAGGACTACCTGATTATGATGCATTGTCCGGTTAGTGCCCATGCATGTGTGTGTAATGCATGTGTATGTTGTTTGGGTGACATGTTCTGATTGAGTGCCAGGTGAGTGTGTGTGTGCCTGAGTGGTAGGGTCACCCATGTGCTTCATCCAAAACATTCAGCGGCCTTGGATTTGGATGTGACAGTATCCCTTCAGCCCACATTAGTAATTTAGCGCAACATTACGGCAGTTGCCCTTGAAGTGGCATCTTGCAACAACATTGTTTGTATTTTTCAGTGTTCGTTCAGGCTGATTGATTCAATTCTCCCACTTTTGCTACGCATTACTCAGCCCTATTGTCACATTTGTGACATGCTTCTGTCATTGAAGAACCCCACATTGGCCCACATGTGTTACCCTGTTAGGTGAATGATTTGACTATTCAGGCTAATTGAGTATTGGCCTACTCACATGAATTTTTGGGGCCTGTTTGAATGTGTAACATGATAGTTCTTTCCTGTCATGTTGAAGTGCACAACCATTGATGTGTACATCGGCCTGCAATCACTGTATTTTTGTACACTGGATGTGTTGCAGTGTGTGGCACATGCCTATTTTGTCACACTATGTAGCATTTTTCATCTCATCATGTCCATCTCACATGGATGGCTGAAGGTATTCATTCACTTACATCTGGATGTACTTGTGGAATGTACCATGGCTATGGTACATGCCATCTGTGTGATGGCATGTGTCATGTATGTGTATTGAACATGCCACTTACAGGCCAATGTGTGATGGCAGTGCTACCCAGCATGCAGCAAATGTGTTGCTCTTCCATCTTGGTGTCATCAGTGTCTGCCTTTTGCCTCCCCTTCCAACTCTGTGACTGTGCATGCATGGGAGGGTTATAGTCATGTGGGACATGTGTAAATCATGTACTGGTTATGTTGCTTGTCAGGCCTATTTGTGTGCTATGATGCTAATGCCTGTTTCCATTTTTTGTCTTTCATGTTTTTGCAGGGGATGACGCACTTGATGCTGTTGAGGTTGAGGAGATAGTGCAGACCCAGGAGAAATCTCAGGCACGACCGGGCACCAGTGGGGGACGTGGTGTGGTGGTGGGTGAGAACCCAATCTTGCTGCAGAACATTCTGTCGAGGGGTGCCTCTCGGTGCACCTCCCCAGACCTCTATTCAGGTGCTGATTCGGATGATGAGACCTATGTGGCATCGCAGGTAAGTGTTTCTGGCAGGGATTCTGTTCTGTCCAACCCACCTGTACCAGGGGTAGAACCCTCTATGGGGATGTCAGTGTTGATAAATCCGCCTTTGGCGGTTACGGATGCAGGGTCACAGTCCAAAACATCTGATCCTGTTCCTGGGCCAGCAGATCAGAGGGGGAATGCAGTCCTGCAGCCTCAGGCAGTGCCGGCACAGCAAGGCTCAGATCACCTTGCCCCAAACAGGTGTGGTGCCCGCCGATGCGGTGGCCGTACGCCACCAGGCAATACTGCATGGAAACAATCCATGTACGGTATAGCAACCCAACAGGCAGCATCAGTTGAGATGGTGGCTCAAGCAATGGAGAGGGTGGTCACTTCCATTGTCCCCCCTGAAAGGCAGATGGAGCAACTACAGCAGGCAACAGACTCCATTTGCCAATCACACAGGGAGGACATGTTGGCGTCCAACAGGGACAGACGGGTGGCACTGGAGACTCTACGCCAATCGATATCAATAGAGTCCCAGGGCCACAGGGAAGCCCTGAGGGTAGAACTCCATCACCTCAGGGAGACTCTTGTGGACCTTGAGGCTTTCACTAACTTGAGGACAGAACAGCAGCTGGAGCAGCTCACAAGTTCGCTCTCAGTTAAGATGCAGGCAACTCGGGAGGAGATCCGGGCCTCACGTCAGGTGCTGCATAGTGATCTCCGCACTATAATCCTCCAGAACAAGACCTTCCACACCCCCATGCTTGCTGCCATGGAGGACCATACCAGGGCTTTGCATGGGCTGCCTCCCATAGCACCACCACCTCCTGTGGCAGCACCACCTCCTGTGGCAGCAGCAGAGGGTGACGAGAGGTACAGCAGCAGTTCTCCCACATTGGCATAGCCGTGCAGGCCATGAGCCCATGGAGGTGTTTTTTTTGCCAACATCCACACAGGTGGGTGTTGGTGCGCACCCTGTCCTCGGACCTCCTTGGTGGCCTTCCCCTCCCCTGACCCCCACATGGCCATTTTTGATTTTTGATTTTTTTTTACAGTGTGTTGCCTTGTGTGGCTCCCGTGGGCATCCACTGTATTCCGGCTGGGCACATGCAGGCTTGTCCTGAGTTTGGGTTAGATGCTTGGGTTCGTGAGACACACACCCCTCCTGCTTCCCGTTTCCATGGGCTTGCAAAGGGTGTGCCCAAGTGAGAGTGACTTACACGGTGACGTTGGACTCCCATGAGCTGTGTGGGCAGTCTGTAGTCAATACTGTGTATACATTCCTAGTGAATATTGTTGTTGAATTGTACACTGCATGGTGTATTGCTATGTGCTTGTGCATCCATGTCTTTCACCTAATTTGCAGGTTAATTCCTCATGTCTTCACAAGGCCGTCTACTTTGGAGATGGAGTTCATGTTGTAAGCAGTGCACTTAGACATTTGCGTGGCAGCAGCACTGTACAGTTGGAAGTGGCCGATGTGCTGGCATGATCAGCTTGTAAGACTACCCCTACTTTAACTTAGTACTGTCATGTTTATGCTATGTTTGAGATTGTGTAGCTGCATTGTATTGTTGGTAAGTATCTGGTCATGTGTGTTGTTAGTTCTACATTACTGGGAGCATATTGTGTGTGGGCAGTTTCCATTAGGGACACTGTACTTTGACACTTGTGTCATGTTTTGGGGATTGCTTTGTTTGCTCTCACATAGCATGACATGCCATGGTGTGTTGGGTGGCGGTGCTGGGGAGGGGTTGGGTGACATGGCACTGTTGTCATGTTGTATTTTGCAAGGGGGTAATGATTTTAGCAGCATAGAAGTGTGTCTTTTGATGACACAGCATTGGTGGTGTTTGTGGAGGTAGGGATCCACACAATGTAACACTTTCATGTGACCAATCTCAGGCTGGTATGGTTGTGACAGTTGACTGTCCCTTATGTCATCATCATTGATTGTCAGATGGTATGTGCCAGGGCTGTGTGCACTCCACAGGGGTGTGATTTTAGGTGAAGTAATTAGCCACCAGCTGCGTACGGGCTGCCTCACCCCGTGCCATTTCCCCTCCCATGCGCAGCGGGCTTGCATGTGGTTGGGGATGTGGGGGCACTACCATGTCCACCGGCAGACCCCGGCATGTTGCAACGTTGTGCAGGACACATGCTGCCACTATGATCCTGCACACTACTGGGGGAGCGTATAACAGCTGCCCGCCAGAACGGTCAAGGGAGCGAAAGCGTGACTTGAGCACTCCGAATGTGCGCTCCACTATGCCCCGGGTTGCAATGTGGGCTGTGTTGTATCTTACCTCGGGTGGCGTGGTGGGGTTCTGAATTGGCGTCATCATGTGGGTGCTCAGAGGGTAGGCAATTTCCCCTGGGGAGGTGGTGATGGGTATCATTAGTGGGGTTGTGACATTACTCAGTATGTGACATGCATGCATGTGCTCTGGCATTTATACTCACCGAGCAACCATGTATCGCCATGTCGCCCAGCTTCTAGGTCTCGGTTTAGGGTTGACATTCTGTAAATAAAACTGTCGTGGGTGGACCCTGGATAGTTGGCATATACTGAAGTGATGATTCCCTTGGCATCACATACTACCTGGACGTTGATGGAATGCCAGTGCTTGCGGTTTCTATAGATATGCTCAGATGCCCTGGGAGGACGTAGAGCCACATGGGTGCAGTCAATGGCAGCACTTTGGGGAAGTGTGCCACCCCGTAAAAATCCTGGAGGACAGCCTGCCTTTCTGCAGGTGTTCTGGGCAGGTATATGTGCCTGCGGACTGATGGGCATGCAGTCATGATGGCCAAGACCTGGTGTAGGCAGCGTGACTGCGTGGCCTGTGACACCCCCCCCACTATGGCACTTGTCCGCTGAAATGATCCAGTGACCAAGAAGTGCAGTACATTGAGGACCTTATGCAGGGGGCTGAGTGCTTGGGAGCACAGGGTGGGTGATGTGAGGTCATCCTCTCACTCACTGACCAGGTCGAGTATTATGTGAGGTGGAAACCTGTACCTCCCATACACCTGGTCATCAGGCATCCCAAATAGGCTGGTTCTGGGTGTAAAAATTCTGGGCCTGACTATCCTCCTCCTCCTCCTGCGGTATCCCACGACCACTGCTGCTAGGAACGGTATATTCATCCTGGCGTCTGTGCTTGTTTGTTGTTTGCGTGCATTTTTATGCTGCGCTGGTCCAAGTACGCCTGCTTCCTGCTGGCGTACGTGTTTCCTGATTAGCGCGTCTTTTTTGGCGCACGCCTTAGCCCAGGTTCGATTCCATGAATACGTGTTTTGAACGTGCGTGTGGGCGTTCCGCGCACTTGCCTCCTGTACTTCCCCCGTGACGCCCACATTTTCACGAGTTGTTCTCCATTCTGCGTGTCACGCCCCCTGTTCCTCCTACTTTTGTTGTGTGCGCCGCGCTATGTGCGATTTCGCTGTGCGCGTAGGAGACGTGTGCGCCAGCGTGCGCCACACAGAATTTTGGAGCACATCCTGGAATTTCCACGCGCACGGATTTCCATGAATCGCTGTGCGCGGGTTTCGCTGCGATTTTCGCACTGGCACTGTGATTCACATGCTTTTGAAAATTTCAGTGCACATTAATTCCATGAATCGGCCTCATAATAGGAAACACAATTGACAAAATTTTGCAATGCAATAATTTTAGACAGGGCAAGTCGTTTTGCTTTATACCTAGATGTGCTTTATACAGTACATGCTTTTGAACTAGAGCCTAGTTTCAGGTGGGAAACATGGAAATGCTGAGAAAAAACACAATTCTATATGGGTTCCAATCAATCACTAATAGTATCTGACATTGGCCATTATTAATGTTCCTGATCCTGAGGCTTTATCTGATAAATGCGGCGGTGAGTCGCTGGCTATTGTTTTTCGGCCTTCAGAATATGCCAATTAGGTTCTACCTTCTGCTGTGTAATTGAGTCCTCATGCTTCAAAATATAAGATGTGCAGACATAATCTGTTTTTTCCATTGTCCTCACTTTCTCTGTAGCCTCTCACAGTTTTCATTTCACTAAGGGTGTGATCTTTTCTCTGCTACGAGCACAAAGTGATAATATTGTTTTGACGTTTCCTGAGCCGAGAGACAAGATGATCCTTTTCAAGATCTGTATTTTCCAAGTTATTTGGCTCGTACTCCTAGGAAGACAAAGGTATAGAACATTTAAGGAAAATGGAATAGTGGTGCTCTTTTCAATTTGAGCACCATATTCTCAAATAAACAGTGCCAGCACTTATGAGTTATTCCAGAAGCACTTTACCATCAAAACAAGACCTCATAAAGGAAATGTGTAAGTCTACCTTATTCTGTCACTTAGTATAGCCAATTCCCTTTCTCATCAAATAAAAGACATTAAGTACTCAATATCAATGCTATATAGTATTATACTGTCTTTCACTAAGAAATGGCCGGACATGTCAATGTTTAGCCCACACCATTTTTGGAGTCTTTATCAACAAGTCGTTCATTGTTGACAATCGGAATATCAAGGATCAGGTTGTCCTCACTTTCAAAGCTCTAAATGACATTTGTCTTGAACCAAAAGGGGACCTTGAAAGTGAAAAGTGTTTTGAGAGCCATCATGCCACTGACAAATCGCTTGTTGTCTATACTCTTAAAACCTACTAGGAGTAGTGCTGGTGCTCCTTTTCTGTTGGACCCTGGGTGTATCAGATTTAGCAGAAGAAAATTCAGATGGGGGGGTGTACCACCAGGCCTTGTGCAGGCCTTTGAAGCTATAGCGGGTGGAACTATGCCCCTTTCTTAGTATGAACTCTAAGCATGACATGTGACTAAATCCCCTCCCTAACCATCAGCCTCTCAAGTGACATTTTGTGACATATAAGATCATGAGCTATGGTATTGGTGTCTGTATGACAAGCAATGCATACATTATGAGCATCAATTTATCTTTATCTCTTCCAACTGTACATAAGTAGCCTCCCAGAGTCTTGTCTTCTACACTTTTTCAAAAGAAATAAGTTTTGTGGATTCCCCTTTACCCATTATTTATCACTTCCCCCGAGAAAGGTTCCATGTTCAAATGGGGACTGAAACATGTTGGACTAATCATATGGGAAATCTGTCTTTAATGATTGTTTAATCACTCTCCACTATCACTGGTGACAAACTTGACAGCAACTTGATGTAGCATTTGCTGTTGCTGCCTTTTAATTATTATTTAATCACTCTACAGTCTCACAGATGAGGGATCTGGCAGGCTCTTGCTGTAGCACTCATTTTCCATCTGCACCCTGGGCTCAGCAGCACAGAGGAGCTGCCTTCTGCATGTACCTTTCTAAATTTTGGATGATGTTAGCCCCCACAAAGCCAATGACAGATTCTGCCTCTGCAGGATGTTGATTGCAAATTAGATCTTAAAAGGCTGATGTGTTGCCTCAACAGCGTCCTTGGGGCACACAATTAGGAGCAAAAATGCATGGTCCTATATGCAGATTTGTAGATATGTATGCTGATATGTTTGTATCGGTGTTCCACCTGCATGTATTTATTTAAATCCTGTAACTTAGCCTTTTAATCTTCTGATCTCATTAAAATGACTAGCAACTACAGTGAGAAACAGCTAATCAGGTATATAAACTGCTATCAGTAAAACACCTGATTATTGAAGAGAACAATCCGGGTGTAACTTTTTGGAAAAATGTGGAGCAATGCAAGGGTGTACATGAGGAAGAAAATATGCACAAGGAAGAGAAGGTGATGGTATTGAGTGAAAGAGACATTTTTCAAAAAGGGTGATGAATAGGAGTCTCATTAAATAACTTGTCTCAGCCCATAAAATACGTTAGTGCGCCCTGTCGGTCATGTGGCAATGAGTGCCTCATGTGCAGTGTCAGTTGATAGTAGCAGTTTGTGCTTGTCATCTCTCCTACACAAAAGCCCATAGTCACAGTACGCATTTTTATTTGGAGACCCCTCAGGGCATCCCATGTATTTTATTTATTTTATTTATACATTTGTAAAGAGCCTCAACCCTAGGGCATCAGGGTGCTGTTGCAGATTAGCAAAATGTATGCACAATCTTGATTTTATTTTTTTATTGTCACATTTAGTTTATACAAAGTTTAATTACAAACAGACAACAAAATAAAAAAATAAACTCCTTATGTCTTTTAAATCAATTCATAATACATCCTCAAGACCCCCACCCGGCTCTTCTTGTGTCTGTTGTCACTATTTGTCCATGTCACAACATCTATTTTATTGAAGGCATGTCACCCACTTGCTCAAATTAAGGTATTGTTTCATGTTCCAGGAGTTTCTCTAGAAATTCAACTACTTCAAAGGTTAACGCAACATTATTCCCTGACAGCAACCTGGGCCACCATTGTTGTTATCTATAGGTGCAAATCTTCCCAAAAAGCACAAGCGTTGAAATGCTATTTCAGAACATTCAATAATCAAATGTTTTAAAGATTCTATTGCCATTGAGCAGAATCTATATAGGTTGTCTTTTGTCCCTTTATCACGTCTTCTCCACATCAGTTCTTTAGTTTTATATACATTGAGGCGAAGCCTAAGAAACTTGTTACGATGTAATCGCAAAGGGAATTTTGTAAGATATCTTGGCAAATTGTCTAGGCGATTGCTTGACAGTCCCATATCAAGGAACAACAGCATTTTACTACGTAGTTTGTCGTTCGAAATCCAATTCCACTGTCTTAATTTTTTCTTTGCCAGTTGTGGAGTCGCCATCACCATCTGCCAGGCTATGTCATCTACATCTAAGACCTTCCTGATTTTATTAGCCCAGAGCAGCAGAGTTCCTGTATGAGGATTCCCGATTGTTGACTCAAAAATCTTGTATGCTGGAGCAACTTTCAATAGATGCATTTTACGTAATGCTGCAATTGATTTCCATTGAATGGTTCCATGCATCGGCTCTAGCCCCAGTTCATGTTGTATTACAACAATCGAAGTGCTAAGAGGTAATCGCAATACTCGTCTCCAGAATGGACCCTCTATACAGCCCAAAGTCGATTATTGATGTTTCAACCGGCCTCTGACCCAAATGTAATTGCAGGGATGACTTTCTGCATATAAAAGGTCCTTATCGGTATTAACGTGAATTTACCGTATTCAAAATGAAACTTTTGCCCTTGCATAGTACGTAAAGACATACAATGTTTAAAATCAGCCACCCAGTCCAATTCACAGACAAATCTGTTTATTTGAACACCCAGTTATCGAATTGATGAGACAGACTCAGTTGACTCACCTGCTACTGACCACTTAAAATTATTTATATTTTTTTGAATTGATGTTCCAATTGCCACGATTTTTGATTTCCCAACATTAATTACAAGGTCATTTGCTTGTAAGTATGAGACTAAATTAGTCAATGGTCGCTGAAGACCAATTTGAGTTAAATCAAACAAGACAACATCGACAGCATAGAATGCCCAGCTAATCTGTTTGCCATTTATTTTTGGAGGGAAGCAGTGAGTATTTTCCAATGTTCCTGAGATATCTGACATGAACAGTTTAAACAGAAGTGCTGCTAAGGGACAGTTTACGCCCTTAGAAGTTCTTGGAAGTTCTTATTTTGTTTGTCAAGTGACCACTTGTGTTAATGCAAACTCTGGTGGAGGAATCATTGTGCAGTGCCATCAACAGTTGAAGTAGAGCAGATGGACAAGACCATGATGATAATTTTCTCCAATGTTTCTCACAATTGATGGTATCAAAAGCTTGGCACATGTCGATGAAAGCTATAAACAATTTTTTGTTATACTTTAGAGCATCAAGCTTCAGTAAATTTAGTATCAATAAATTCACTTCAGTTCCAATTTCTTTAGTGAATCCTGTTTGGCGACAATCCATCAACCCAGTTGCAGCAGCCCATTAAGTTAGTATGCATTATATGCAAGTAGCACACATTTTTCCTATTATGTCCAGTAGGGCAATAGGGTGATAGTTGTAGGATAGTCCCTATTGCCCTTTTTAAATATTGGCACAATCACTGATGTTGTCCAAGATTTAGGAATTTCTTTTGTGAACGATATTAGATGAAAGAGCTTCTCAATAAATTCAGCCCATGACTCTTTTTGTTCTTTTAACCTGATATTGGACAACCCATCCGGGCCTGTTGCACGTGAATTGTTTAGGTGTTGAATCATTATCACAATCTTTTCTTTGGATTCGTTCATGTCCCATAGCACTGAGCAGTCCGGAATTATTTGTTCTTTATTTGTCAGATTGCCATTGAAGACCGATTTAAAGTGGTCTTCCCAAACCGAAGCTGAAATTCCATTTGTTAGTTTTACATCTTGACAGAGTGACCCCTTATTAAGAATTGTCCAAATATCTCTTGCTCCATGTTGAGTAAACAATTCTAGCATGAGTTCAATACGCTCTTGGTCTCTTATTAATTGAAATGATTTGAGGCAATTGCAACATTTCATCTTGCGCTTTCTTATTTGTGTTGAAACATTGCTGCCCATATTTTTTCAACTGTTTTATGTCTTTATTTAGTCGTTTTTTCTCACTATTTTCCGACAGACTAAATGCATATTTCTTTGACTGGAAAGTGCTCTTTTTCTGTGACTTTTTAGAGCAGAGTTGTTGAAGTAAAGGTGAGTAATGTATTCTATTATCTGCAGAATTGGTACTTTCATCTAGACTTTTACTCAGCATATTTATTTGGCTGTCATTTATTCTTAATCTGTTTTCGCCTTGATTTATTTCAAGCGGGCAATTGTAGATTAGTTTTGTGCATTCCCTTGGTGATAACAGAGTTAGATGTAGTACGTAATGATCGCTTTTGGAGGAATAGTCCAAGATTTTTAAGCTTGTATCTCTCTGCCAAGTATAACCGGCTGGAATGTCACCTTTTACTTTACTGTTTATAATCTCACAATTTCTTGCTTTTAAAGCCTGTTTCCAGAGAACACCTATTGAGGCAGTTGCGTTATTCAGGGTTGACCTTACTTTCAAACCTTCAAACCAAGAGAAATTGAAATCCCCACAGATTACTATTGTAAAATCTGAATATGCTATTAGACACAGATGCATTATGGATGTCACTGCATTAATAAATCATATTGTAGAAATCATGGCCGTATTCCAGTAGATGTTGATCAATAGCAAATATTTCAGTTGCTATTTGTTTGATATATACTTTTCTAGCAAAGTTCCTTGTACATAGAGGTTCGGGTTATAGGTTTGAATAACCTTCCAACCGTAGGTGTTATTCACCATTGTTAATAGTCCAGAAAAGGGACAACCCTGCTAGTTTTTTCCTGCTGCGTTTAGCAGAATTGTATACCCATCCTTTACTGGAGTCTCCCGCAACCAAATTTCTTGCAGGCATATTGCAAGGTTGTTTGTCAGAGGTTGCGAATATTCTTGAAAAAAATGGTGAATGCCTCTTGTTTCCATGAAGTTATTCCACACAGTTCCTCTCCACAGGAATGTGCTAGTTATGCGTGTGGTCTGGATTGATTTCCGCTTCTCATCGTGCTAGTATCACACTCCCGGTGTCGCGCTTCATTTAAGGACTTGGGCGATTTCAAATTGAATTGTAGCCTTAACGCCTCTCGCCTTAAATCATTTGATGATTTAGTTCCTTTTGAAAACAAGGTGCTGTCATCTCAGGGTTTAGACTGCTTTCTTTCGACTTGTATGTCAAAGCCATAGGATAATAATTCATCTTTAGTGGTCACAAGTGTTTGTTCCACTGCTGTTGATCTTATGTGCAGAAACACTTTGTCTGCAAACTCTTCTGATATATATTCAACAATCACTATATCATTCAATGTGATTGTACGCAATGATGGAATATTATGTATTAACTGCAGCACATTTCTTAAGTTAAGATTGATATCTTTATCTTCAGGATAGAGATTTTCAATCTGGATCTTCCATGCCACTGAGCTCTTTGTGCCGATGTCATTTTGGGGTTTAAGTTTTGACTCAGTTTGTTTATCACTCGCTCTGCAGCTACAGGGAGGCTTGAATTATCAGTCTTACCACTTGAATTGGGCACAGATGTGTCACACTTCCATGTTTCTTACTACGGGCATCATCTACATGTGACAAATCATGTGTTCTATTACTGATGATCGGTATGGCAACAAGTCCAGCAAAGGATGGAATGTTCATCCTTAAGGGACGAAGAGTACTCATAGATTTGTTGGACTCAATGGAGTAAATTGATAGGTCACATAAATCCATTGAGCCCTCTTGCGCAGAACTGGAATGGGCATCGGAGTCTAACCGTGCCCGCTTCCTTGAGGTCTGTAGTTTAGTTTCACTCTGCTCATCCTTGTGGTTTAATGCTTTGATTAGATTAGCATGTATTGCTGGGTGTACATTTTTCTTTTCTTTGTAACGCTCAAGGAGCCCCAATTTTTGGGGAGTTGGTAAATTCCTGACAAATTGTTTGGTGTTTGATGATTTTCTCTTTACAACATTTTTGAAAGCATTGCGTGGCTTGACTGAGGTATTTTTAGAATGTACTTTATTCTGTTGTGTCCCCTTTGCTATCAGGTTCTTTGGAGTCCCAGTAAAGATTCCAAATGTCAATTGCTTTGGCTTGTTGGAAGCGATCTCCAAAGCATTCAACTTATTTAATAGATAAGGTGCCGGTTGAACTTCGCAATCCATAGTCTTGTTAATACCGCTATGACTATCAGTCGAATTTGGTGGTGACGCTACCAGAACAGATATCCCACTGACTGGTGGACCTTGATTTGTCATTGTCAGTTTGGGAGAGGGCCCAAAGATGAATCATGCACTATAACTGTCGGCATTGCATTAAGAGCTGTCGCTGAAGTCGCTTGTGAGACCGCACTGTTAACAGTGGATATAGGACATGGTATATTTCCTATGAGCTGTGTCTCAGGGTGGTCACATTTCTTATTTTCATTATGTCTCAGCCATTTCATACATTCGAGCACTGCATTCATAACGGTGGCATTATCAGCGTGTTCTCTTAATGCCAAGTCACCCAGGTGGTAGTGATATTGAGTTGAAAGTTTGGCCTCTCTTCACAGTCTTTTCTGTAGGGCGATATTAACATGTTCCACATTCTCAAGTTTTGCCAATAAGGTGCTTAATTGAGCACCTTGTTCTTTTAGTGAGTCATTTAAAGATTCATAAAGTTTAATCAAAGGGAATAAGTGCTAGTGAGGTGGCTGCTAGCATGTTATTGTGAATTTTAATACATACTGCCACTTATATATTAGCTTTGTTGTTATGCTCCACTTCCGATTCATGTACCTGTTTACTGTCTTGCCGCTGCTTCCTATGTGCAGTTGTAGAGGGCAAGCATATATTTGTGTGCAGCGAGGAGTCACTATAGTCCCCCTGACAGGTACATGGTATTCCAGGTGATTTTGGCTCCATACTTGATGGTACTGTTTCATTTAGAGTCAATCCTTTTAAATTCGGGGTACTTGTTTGTGCCTGGGTTCATGCTTCGGAGATAGGATGGAACAAATTCTGTGATTCACCCCCACGGTTGGCACATTTAAATTGTGTTGTTTTCTTTTTAGCAGAGTTGGTTACACAACTATTAATCAGTTTGTCTTTGATTAATTCATAATTGGCCACGGGGGCTCAGCCAAGTGTGCCTCACGACCTGCTAGGTCTAATCCTTGCAATCCTTTCCTTGCAGGTTAGCGGGTGACATTGGGCATTTCAAGAGTTTTATTGTGTCAGCGGATGAGGCATCACGTTGACGCTGCACACAGGCCGCGCCGGCCGATATCTCGGGTCTGTAGAGTTTAAAAGCGTTCCAGCAGGCGTAGCACTATTTAGCACGTCAGGATCAATCATTGCTACATATGAGCTTTTCTCATTTGTTGCATCGGGTATACATGTAATGCTGCTAGTTTGCAGGCAACTTCTTTTTTCTAAGTGACCCCAAAGAATTCCGGCAACATCGGCTGATCGATGCTTGGCACTGATGGCTACTTAGATGTCAATTTGTTTGCCTGGGAGATTTGAAGCAGCACATGTCAAGCTTCAGAGATTATACAAAGTGGATCACGTGCGCATAATGTTTCTGGGAGATCCCCTTCTATTGGTAGAGGAGGGACAAAAACGAACATGCTGTGACGTGTTGTATCTCATGACACCTGAATTTGTAGTAATTCTTGATCTGTAATATCCAACAGCAATTGAAATGAAGCTCTGTTTATTTCAATTACGTTGCCAAATTCGGGCACAGTAGTGAAATTGACTTAATTGACTTCAATGATTCTGCTATCTCCTATGTTTATATTTGTGTCTTTAGCTGCAATTCCTTCCAAAGATACCACTTGTGAATCAGTTTCTTCACAGAAAGTTACTGCAAGCAAACTGGTAACTTTATGATGAACGCCTGCTAATGGCTCCACCCGCTGTGCTTTTACAGAGTCTAAAGTGGGCTCAGTCCATAGCCCATTAACAGATGCACATATTTATGCTAACGTTGAAGGGGCGGGCACAGACAAGGACAAAGCTTGTTTCAATGGTCTGAAATGTAGTTGCAGCATTATCAACTCACTGTTTATATCGGCGTTCACGGCGGGAGTTCTGTCCATTTCACTTTCCGTCACTGCACGCCATTCGAGTAAAGTACGTTGCCGGGTCAATGGGCCCACCATTTCTTAGTAACTGATCCTCACAGTCCGGAGTGGACTGGGGCAGACTAGGACTCTCCACGGGACTCCATGTGGTGCTCCGTGAACACATACACCTTTTTAAGGTGGAGACTCAGTGGGGGAGTCTCAGCGTTAAAGGGCCAGAATGTAAAATCTGGAAAGAAAAACGTTCTCCAATGGTCGCAGCAGCTCCTCTCACAACAGGATCTGGGGCAGACTGGGACTCTCCACTAGATTTACCATGGAGTAGAACAGTAATACATTGGGAGTGGACAAACAAACAGTTAGGAGAGTGGACATGAAGAACATAACAGGACATGAAGTGCATGCAAAGTGACATCCTGGTCAGTGAGTGTCTAGGCAAAGAGCCAGGTTTTCAGGGTTTTTTGGAAGGCCCAGTATGCGTTTTCTGCTCTTAGTTCTGCTGGGAGGAGTTCCAGTGGTTTACTGCACTGTTGGGAAGCTAATTCCCCCTCCTTGGGCTTTTTTTCAATCTTGGTGTGGTCAGTTTGTGGGCAAGGATAGATCTTGTTGGTCTCTTGTATTTTGTTCTTTCTATTTTTTGGGACAGATACTGGGAGACAGTCTTGCTCATGCATTTGTGGGTGATAGAGAGCGTCTTGAAGATAGTCCTTTCTTTGATCGTGAGCCAGCAAGTTTTTCTTTCTATTTTCTGTCAGCTGTGATGTGGTCCCTTTGGGATGTAAAGTGCTGCTCTGAGGGCATTATTCTGTATTACTTGCAGTTTATCCAAGTTCTTTTTGGAAGGGCCTGCAAATAGGATGTTACAGTAGTCTTATCAAGCCCCTGTGATTGCTCTGGCAATGGTCATGCAGCTATCTGAGTTGAGGAATTGTTTAGCTCTGTTGATTAGTTTTGCTGTATAGGCTGATGATGAGGCAATATCACTGACTTGTCTGTTTAGGGATAAGGAAGCATCTAGGTACACGCATAGGGTTTTTATTGCTTCTGAGATGGGGATCTGGATTCCATCTATCAGGAAGAATGTGAATTGTGGGCTGAGTTTCTTTAGTACTGCGGCAGAGACTACCAGTACGATCTCAGTCTTGTCGTCGTTTAGACACAAGTAATTAGAAGCCATCCAGGACTGGATTGTCAGGTAAACTCTGTTGAGCATTAAGGAGAGTGTGCTGTAGGAGCTTGTCAAGTTGAGAAGGACTAGTTTGTCATCGGCATAGTTTGTGTAGGATATGCCATGGTCATCCAGAGGTCATATAAGGGTTTAGTGAATATGTTATAAAGTGATGGGGAAAACACAAGATAGTTGGGGAACACTACATGGAATGGGGATGGGCCGAGCGCTGTCCGTGTCAGAGAAAACTCTCATGGTCCTTTCTTCTGGGAAGGAGGCGATGCAGAGTGAGGCTTCCTTGGAGAAGAAGGCTGAAGCCGTAAGGTGTTGGCATAGAGTTCTGTGGTGTACTAGGTCGAAGGCGCTCAACTGGTCTAATAGTTGGAGTAGTGTTGGTTTGCCCTCATCCTTGATGGTGTCCATTTGGGTCATAAGGTCAAGTAGTGTGGGGTTTGGTGCCATGGCCAGGGCGAAAACCTGATTGTTGCTTCCCTAGAATGTGATTGGATTCTAGGTAATTTTGGATCCGGTTGTAGGTGGCTTGGAGTTGGATTATTTTGCTGGAAAGGTACTGTGGTGATGGGGCGGTAGTTGTTCGGCAATGTCCGGTCTAGTGAGGGTTTTTTCAGTAGTGGGAGCCCCCATGATTCTTTGAGCTCTGTTGGGACAAGCTTTGTGGTGAATGAGGCATTGGTTAACTTTGTGATGAACAGGAATAGGGCTGCTAAATAGTCTTTGATGATTGATGCTGGGCACATGTCTCCTTTGCATTTGGTTGGTTTCAGATTTGTTTTTATATTGGCTGTTTACAGCTCATTGACTTCTCAGGAGCAAAAGGTTGGTCTAGTGTGATGAGTGGAGGTGGGGGGGTTGATAGGACTAGTCTTGTTTTGTTTCGCTTTGATTTTATTCTGGAGTAGGCAGATTTTGCATGCATAACGTTCTGTATGTTCATGCACCATGTTTCGTCTTTGTTGATTGGTGAGGTTGTGATATGGGGTTCTCTCAGTATTGTGAACAGGACTTGTAAATTGGAATTTGCTCTAGCTATTTTGGTATTGTAGATTGCTGCTTTAGCTGTTCTGTTGACTTGCTTATATTCTTTAGCAGATTTATTGAAGGCCAGTTTGAGATGTTCTATAGTTTTTTTGTTTTTTTTTTTTCCAGAGCAGAGCGCTTCTTCTTGTCTTTTCTGTTCTTGAAGTTTGGGGGTGAACCAGGGGATGCGGTGGTCTGTAGGTTTTGTTTTTCTGGGAAGGAGTGGGGCTATTGAGTCTATGGCTTTGGTTAATGTGCTTGTGTAGATCTTGATTAGATGTTGAGGGTCATTTGAGGCTAGGTTTCCAGAGCTAGGTGCACAAGGAAGTGGAGACAGATTCTTTGAAGATATTATTTTAGATTTGTGAGTGGGTGGTAGTGTTGGCAGGGTAGATGGAGCATGTTTGAGTGATGGCAAGGTAAATGCACTGATGTGGTGGTCCGACCGAGGGATTATTTGAAGTGATGGTAATTTGGCTGTTCATGTCAGCTATCCAGTCTAGGGTTCTGCCTTTGAGATGTGTCGGGGGTGTGATACAATGTTTGTAGCCTAGGTCTGAGAGGGCATTGGCAACATTTCTTGCTGCGTGGTCTGTTGGGTCATGGAGGCCTTAGTTCAGGTCTCCTAGTCATATCGCTCTAGAGGTGGGTTTGATGTTTTCCCCCATGGTGTGGATGAGGTTTGATTTGAAAGTAGGAGAAGATGCTGGCTGGCAGTATAGGATGTGTATGGTCTCAGTAGGTGCTGTAACAAGTTTAAATAATAGCCGCTCCCAGTGGCCTTCTGTAGAGGAGCTGTAATGTCTTATCCGGAGGGAGTCCCTTTTTATGAAAACTCCCCCGCCCCCTCGAGAGTCTGTTCTATCGCATGGTGAAGCTTTCGGGAAGTGCTAAGGATAGTGCATGGCCAAAGGTTTGGTGGGGCCATGTTTCTATAATAACCAGTAGGTCTAGGTTCAGGGTTATGTTAATGTTCAGAGGATTAGTGGCCAAGGATCTGGCATTGATGAGGGCTCTGTATAGTATGGGGTCTTGTATCAGATCTGGTGTGGGTGTGGGTGTGGGTGGTGTGTTCATTCTCTTTGGGCTGATCATTATGCTGGTTCTCCTTTGGTCATTGGTATAGATATTGGGGTTCTCTTTATGGTTTGAGATGTGGTACAGTGAGGAGAGGTAGGTGCTTGTGGCTGGAGGCTTTCTTGTGGCTGGTTGCGTTTAGCGCCTTTGTGGTTGAGGTGCTGGCATGAGACTTTGCATTGAGGTTCCTATTTCTCATTGTTGTGGGAACTGGGAGGTGGGAGTGGATAACTCTGATTGGTCTTGTGCTGAGCCTATTATTCCTTGTGTGGGTGGGTAGCTGGGTAGTGTTTGTGGGCTCATTTTGAGGGACGAGGTCATTTTGTGGGCCGGCGATGACCTCGGATGGGAGGAACAGGGGTTGGCATGTGATGGCTGGATAGTGTGGGCAGCGACCTTCCATCGAGAAAACTACATTTTTGCCAACCACATGAGCGCTGGCGGACATAGGGGTACTTCAGTCTTATCTTCTGAGGTGTGTTTTGTGCATCTAAGGTCTAGGCCTTTGAGTGAGACTGGCTTTGCTGGCTCCATGTGAGAGCCCAGCTGGATATGTTCTGTGCATTCATGGTGGAGTTGATTTGGTGCGGAGCGCTGAAAACACATTTGAATTCGAGTTGGTGGTGTGAGCCCAGATTTAGATTCGGTTATGCTAGTGGTGCATGTTTAGATTGGATGAGGATGACATCTAAATTGGATTGGGTGGAGCAGACTGAAGAGTACATCTAGTATCAATTTGGGGGCAGGCTGAAATGCACCTATAAAATCAATTTGGGGCAACAGTCTAAAATGAGCATACAATATCAATTTGGAGGAACAGGCTAAATGCACCCATAAAATCAATTTGGAAGAACAGGCTAAAATACACATACAATATCAATTTGGAGGAACAAGCTAAAATGCACATACAATATCAATTTGGAGGAAAAGGTCAAAATGCATATAATAACAATTCGGACGAACAGGCTAAAATGCAACTATAAAATACGTTTGGAGGAACAGGCTAAAATGCAAATACTATATCAATTTGGAGCAACAGGCTAACATGCACATACAATATCAATTTGGAGGAACAGGCTAAAATGTGCATACAATTTGAATTTGGAGGAACAGTCTAAAATGCACCTATAAAATCAATTTAGGGGAACAGGCTACAATGCACATATAAAATCCATTTGGAGGAACTTTTGGAGGAACATGCTAAAATGCACCTATAAAATCAATTGGGGGAACAGGCTAAAGTGCACATACAATATCAATTTGGCGCAACAGGCTAACATGCACATACAATATCAATTTGGAGGAACAGGCTAAAATGTGCATACAATTTAAATTTGGAGGAAAAGTCTAAAATGCACCTATAAAATCAATAGAGGGGAACAGGCTACAATGCACATATACAATCCATTTGGAGGAACAGGCTAAAATGCACCTATAAAATCAATTTGGGGGAACAGGTTACAGTGCACATACAATATCAATTTGGAGGAACAGGTTAAAATGCACCTATAAAATCAAGTTGGGGAACATGCTAAAATGCACATATAAAGTCAGTTTGGAGGAACAGGCTAAGATGCACCTATAAAGTCAATTAAGGACCATCACAGCACACTTTTTTTCTTTTGCAAATAAAGTTATATTTGTTTTGTTCTATCTTGTGGCTTACTTTCTAATGAAGCCCTTGGTTTCTTCTAGGCATCGGGATGCATGTGGGTCGAGGGGAGGATGTGGAAGAGAGATTGTGGGTTCAGACAGGGGGACTTAAAAAAAGGGCCTTTCAATGCAGGTGTCGGCTTCCACCTGTCGGCGAGGTTGATTGGCTCTGAAGTGCAGAGCTGGCCAATCACTGAGGGGCAACCATGGAGGAGTTGCTTTGTTGCCTACAGCAACGTGAGGTCAACCATTTCTAAGAGGTGTTTCCCAACCGGAAATCGAAGTGAAATCTGGTCATTCAGACCATGACACAGTAATTCGTAAATACTGCTGTTCGGTAGCGCTTCAGTAAGGTGCAAGCAGCACACTGCGGCGAGCGATCAAATAACGTCTGAGAAGCTTATTTGTTTTCTTTGTGCGAATAAAGTTATATTTGTTTTACTCTATTGAAGCCCAAGTGGCCTACCTTCTAATGGAGGCTAGCTGCTTCTGCAGCGCGTGCTCCGGTGGGGAACCTTGGTTTCTGCTAGGCAACTGGATGCCTGTGGGCCGAGGGGAGGATGTTCAAGAGAGAAATGGGACCTTTGAATGCAGGGGTAGGCTTCCGCCTGTTGGCGAGACTGAATGGCTCTTGAAGTGCAGATGTCCAAACTCAGAAGTCTGATATCCCTGACCTTCTCCATGTAAGATGTGGAGGCCTGCACCCTGTGCATGTATTGTGATATGAAGTCTTAAGGATATGCTTGTGTGGAGGGAGCAATTACTTTAATAACTCTCTCACATCAGCAATGGCTGCATGGGTCAACCACATATGATCAGTGAACGGTTATCAACATGTAGGGGGTTCTATGTTCTTTCATTGATGGATATCTTTTTGACGGTTTATTTTGCGAAAAAATGGGCAAAACCCATTGAACAATGTATTTCAATCCCCCTCCCCTATTGTTTTTTACTATTCCTGACCCCCAACCCTTTATATGCCTTTTCCCAGCCCCTATATTTTTCGATGTTTTTTTCGGTGAAACATTTTCGTTAAAAAACCCATAAAAAAATAGCTGTCGATGAAAGAACGGTATACGATGTAGGAGCGGTCATTGTTTGGTATGGACAATTATATCAACACTGTCACTCCCAGGTTTGCAGGAGCCCCATTAGCCTTCTGGAAATGTCTACACACCGAAGAATGAGGGATTGGGTGTTGATAAATCAGGCGCAATTTACTTTTAGAATGTCCGATGTGTGTCAAGGGTTGTTTATGTTGTACAAGCATCTTGTTGGCTGCAAATTGAGTGACAAATTATTATATGTCTCATGAAATCAGACATTGGTTTCCCAAAATCTTCAATGTTGCCACGTCATTCAAATGAACATAACAATCGGATAAAATAGGTTTTAGATGGCATTTTTTATTGGCTAAAATAGTTCCCCTTTTAGCCTTTCATCGGCAACCAAGAGGTTATGCCAGACTAAACACTTCTCTGTGCTGTCAATGGTTGACAAGTACATGACAGCCTCAAGCTTGCACAGTAGGGAATGTTAATATAAATGAACAAAGACAGAAGCGAATCCACTGTGCCAAAACAAATCTCCGAACATATACGGCCTGAATTAATAATGGAAGAAACGGAATACATTACCTATAAATAACTTTGCATATTTTTGCACACATTTTAGGTCCACGGACCAAAAATACTGAAGAAACACTACTAATGGATGAAAGCCTAACTATGAAATAAACTATAATAATTACAACATTACCGTTTTTCCCAAGTGACGATCTCAACATCAGATGTTACTTCTTCCAGAATTCATGTAAATTTGGAAGAGAACAGGAGCGACTGTCTGTGAAGGAAACATAGCACTCAGTTGGCCTCCTCAACAAGTGCTGCTGCCATCATTAAAGCCACACACTTGGGGTTGGCGTATTATTTACTATATTCAAAATGGGCATCTTGAAACCAATTCTATTTTAAGATCTACATCAAACAAATCTTGAATCAACCCAATATCAGTATGCTATGGTTCCACAATTATTTTGAAATTACAAAAATATCAAATATGGCCATCAATTATGTAATTCAAGGGTCTGCAACCTTTGACGCTCCAGATTTTTTGGTCTACAACTTTCATCAGCTGTAGCCTGCATGGTCACTGGTGAAGGAACCTTGCTGGCTTTGATTGGAACATACATGAATTGTGTAAACATAGACTCTATCTCCTTCTGGATGTGTGACTGCTTCATTCCTTCATCCAAGAGGGATCGCACCGGTGGCCTGACTTGGTTTTGTCATTATTGACATAGGGTAAGCATTTTTTACCTTTATACATGATTCAAAATGAGGATGTGTGGGATTATAGTTATCTTACTTCAATTATCATTTTTATAGAATGCACACTGAATCAGTAAAGCGGCATCTACATCCTTTACACTCACTCTATGGCAGTTTGACCTGTGTCCCTACGTGAAGACTTCAAACTCACATAAGAGTGTGGTTCCTACACTATCCCCAGCAGACGATTTCACTTTTATGGATTTTTTATAATACAGGTACACTCTATGGCTTGTTTTCCGCTTCACTTGCAGTTACATGTTTGGAGTCACAACGCATGTATATTGTGGTACATTAAGAGGGTGGAGAGAGGGTGAATGTGAAAGATTGGAGTGCTAGATAGGAATTGTGATCCCTTGGGAGTTGTCTAATGTGAATGTATTTTATGAGTAACTTGTTAACTACACTGGCATAGATTAAATGTTGATGGATTTGCTTGTATATATGTGAGTGCAGATTACCTTGCTCCTGAAGAAGGGTTTGTCACCCTGAAACGCGTAGAGCTTGGAACTTCTCCTCATCGTAATATAATTTGCTACTTTTTCATGATGGCCATTTTACTTAAAGCATTTTTGTTTCCTTTCCTAAATAGAATGTTGACTATAAACTACTGTATTTAGTTACTTTTGGTGTACTGTTGAATGATAAATACATGCTATTGAAAGTATAGATACTTCTTTGACTGATTATTTTCCAGCTTGAATTGCGTGCAGGGAACAGGAGTGTCTTTAGAGTTGTATTTCACAAGCCCCATGTCAGGGCCTGTATTCCTCTCCAGGACCCGAAGTGCATGATGTACATAGATTTAACCATTGAACTTAAGTGATAATATATTTGGTGTGCTTCTATCGAGATATATTTGGTGAAGGTTCATGGGAAGCATAGTCTAAAACCACTGCCTACTGCAGACCAATAATGCAGTACGTATTCTTGCAGCCTTCGGGTAATGGAGCCAAATTTTAGCAAATCAGGCTTAAATTAGCACTATTGTATATTTTTTAAAAAATGTGGTTAGCCTGTCACTGTAAGGGATCATGCTTCCTCTCATCAAGCGTTTTCATTACCAATCCTCAAAGTAATGTAACAGGAAGTAGTCTCTGGTGAAATTTGAAACAGATGGTGTGTCTGAGCATTTTCTGCCAGAAGTAAGAGTAAACAACTGAGCAGTGGCAGAGGAGCAACCTGGGATGCTGCAGGCTTTACTATGGCCTTATAGACTGAGCATGGTGTTATTATCATGCGATAATGACCCACAACCCAGTTATGGCCCAAGACGAAGCTGAGGGCCACAAGTTGGGGAAGGGTCATTATACCACTCAATAATGACTAGTCCTGAGGTCTACAAGGCTATTAGAACATGGTTTGGAGTTGAAGTCAAACATTTTACTTTTCGAGTGAGTAAAGTAAATAGATAAACTGAGTTAGCAAATTAAGTGCAGTTTTATTTTGTAGCATTTAAATAAGATGGTCGTTGTCATAGGTTAAGAGTTGTAATTGTAACTTGGTTGAACTCAAACATGTTTTAACCTGAGCATGAAGTAGTTGTCATGTAAAAGTAAACAGTTTATCTATAAGAAATTGAAAGCATTGTCCAATGTTTTATCTTTCTCTAGCATGCTGCAGCCAAAAGACGGTTCTCCCAGACAGGAAGTGTCTTGTTGAAAAATAACTTGCCTGGGAATTGCATTGTTGATTTTCTGTATAGTTCTGAATAAACACTGTTCAAAATGCAGTCAATATCATTAGTTATTGTCTGCAATCTCTAATCCTCACTAATGAGGCCCAAAACATCTGACGCATGTTTGGGGTTGCTTGTGGTATTGTGCAGAATGGATGTGACCAAGCAGTTTCAGCTGGACTGCCCCTTTAGGGGTGGGACCTAGTCTGATTACATATGGTCTTTCCCCTTTTGTAATGTCTTGGCAGGTGAAGAACAATGGTCTTGATGGTTGCCCAGAGCAATGCCAGAGGTTAAGATTAATTCTAAACCGTCCAGCCATCACCTCTTATGTTTTGCTGTAGTCAACTCAAGTGGAATGTTATTAACTGTTATTGTTAAATAAATGCCCTGTAAGTATGCTAGACCACAAGTATCCTGATTGTGAACTGCTAATGTTACACCTGAAATGAGATTTGTTTTTTATGCTGATACCAATAAGGATGAAGAGCACAAGGGGTCTTAAATGTAGTAATCTTGCTTATTGCATAAACTGAGATAATGCATTTCTTTAGTTTGCTGGGGCCCCTGAACTCTCTGTGCCCATGGCCCAAAATACTTTAAAATGGACTTAACTGTATACAACATTCCCCTCTTCGAAAGCACATGCCAATGCTGAAGTTCATTGTTTCTAAGATGTTTGAGCCAGTACTGAAACCTCCTAACAATAAAAGTACAGCAGTTGCAAAAATAAAAGGAAAGTCCAAAGAGGTTTCAATAAAAATATGCACTTTACGTTAACACAGATAACATACTGAATTCACTACCCATACCACCCTGTAAAACAAGAACATAAATAATGCACACGAAACAGGATTAAACTGATGCTCTTGGTATTAGATGGAAGGAGGAAAAGTTCATTGAATAATGGAGAAAAGAGTCCAGAACATAAGATTACTTGTGCATGTCCTTTTAGGCTAGAGGAAATGCTATTAACTATCAGTTGGGCTGAGTTCCAAGGCCAGGAAGTCAGAACATCTAAAAGTCTTGCTTGGGGCTTATAGTCCGCTTAAATTCTATTTTAGCCACTTAAAAGTGCAGGATGTCCAACTCCAGGCCTCAAGGGCCGTGACAAATGTCAGATATTTAGGATACCCCTAATTAAAATTAATTAGATCAATTTGCATGCAGTGATTCTAAATGTATGATATGATAGTTTATTTATATATACACCTATACACAATGTGTTTCAAAGCGCTTCAAGGCAAGGGAGGGAACAAGGGAAAATACAATGACAATCTTACATGCCATGAACAGTAAGGATGTGAAATTAACTATCATACTCGGCCTGACGACATTTCAGATAGTGCAAGAGCTAAGACATAGATAAGGAAGGGAGGGGGAGAGTGGGAAGGAAATGGAAACAGAAAGTCAACTACCGTACTAGGCCTGACGACATTTCTGGTAGAGCCGGAGCAAAACAAAAGGTGAGGGAGAGGGGTGCAGAAAGGGAGGGGAGGAACAAAACAAGCGACTATCATACTGGGTCTGATGACATTTCAGATAGTGCTGGAGGGGGGGTGGGGAGGAAAAAACAGTAATGGGAGGGTGGAGGAAACAGAGGAGGTTGCTATCATATTAGGTCCAGGGACAATTCTGATAGAGTAAGTGCATAGAAGAAAGTAAGGGGAGGAGATAGGAAAAGGGAGAAGGGAAAGGAGGAGAGAACAGAGAGTAAGCAGTCAGTGGAGAAACAAGAGTGGAGAGCGAATACAATTGCAGAAGTCAGTAGTAACACATAATGTTGCAAGCCAGGATACAAAATGAAGATGGGAACAGCATGATTCAGGGCCACCATGAGTACAAGCTGCAAAGGAAGTACAGCATGAGAGTTGAGAAAGAGTGATGCACCATGGTATGATATGATATGATATGATATGGCATTTATAACATGCCTATACACAAGTGTTTCAAGGCGCGACAAGGCGGGGGGGACAAGGGGAGACAGACAACGATCCTACCAGGCCAGGTGTCATTCAGATCACGCAAGTGCAGGGTGGAGGGGAAGGAAAAAGTGCAAGGGGGAAAGAGAGAGGAGAAGTGTAGTACAGGTTCAGTAGAACAAGATAAATAATAAGGACCATCTGGTGGCAAGTGCAAGATAAGTGCAGACAAGTGCTGGGAGGAGGGGCTGCAGGGATACAGAGACAGTCCCACAGTGCAAGGGTTGCCAGGGAGGCAGTGCAGGGGAGAGTGGCAGGACCACAGACCAGGATAGGTGAGTGGCCCCGTAGCAGATTCAGTGCAGTTTCAGTAATATTAACAGGGGAGAGGGGGAGAGAAAGTGAGGCAAAGAGGAAGGTTTTGAGGTGCTTCCAGAATCGGAGATGGTTCTCCTCAAGTTTCAGGGAGGCAGGAAAGCTGTTCCAGAGGGAGGCCCCTGCTGCAGAGAGAGATCTACCCCAACTCGTTGCTTGGAGAAGTGGCTGACCCTGAGGGAGTTGGAGGTGGATGGGTGAAGAGCTCGAGAAGGAAGATATTTAGGAAGAGAGAGTTGAAGGTATTTTGGCCCGAGGCCCCAGAAGGCCTTGTGGACAATGCAGAGGGTTTTGAACTTAATCCTCGCAGCCACTGGGAGACAGTGTAGCGATTTCAGTCCTGGAGAGATACGGTCCCTGGAATTGAGGCCAATGACAAGTCTTGCAGTCCTGTTCTGGATGAGTTGCAAAGGGCAGAGAGTAGAGGCAGGCAGATTTAGATATAGGCGGCTACAGTAGTCCAGCTTCGAGAGAACCAGGGCTCAGGAGACAGTGAGCTTCTGGGGGAAGGAGTGGAAAAGAAAGGATACCTCTGAGGAGGTGAAGCTGGTAGTGTGACATCAGTGATGTCATCAATGACATTTGTGATGTCATCTTTGATGTCCTGGGTGTTAGTCTTAGCCGTGCACGGTGGTGGCGCGAGTTATGGTTGCTTAGCATACCATAACTGCTGAATTTCAGGGGTTTTCCGGTTTTACTTGGAACCATAACGTCCCTTTAACAAAGTTTTTCACTGAATTTCATAGGTGTTTAGTAGCGTAATTAACCATAACGTCCCTTCAACAAAGGATTTTTTACTGAATTTCATAGGTTTTTAATAGTGCAACGTAACCATAATGTCCCTTTAATAAAGTTTTTTTTACTGAATATAGATACTCATAGTGTGAATTTGATAGGTGTTTACTAGGATTCCATTAGTTTATAAATATGCAAGATAGAACATGCTGAACCCAGCTAGTGATTTTGATATCTGCGGACTGTGCGTATCAACATCAACACTATCCAAAAACTTAGGGGGTATCTTACATTGTTGTATCATGCAATAGAAACACTGAACAAGTTAAAAAAGCAGCACATAAACACATTTTTTGTAATAATAAATAAGAAGTGGAAACTATATATGTAAGACATCAACCGCCTATTTAAATAGCATATGCACCGGAATGGAATATACCCAAGCAAATATCCTCCAACATAATTACCTCACAGAAACTGCACAGCAAAAAGCAACAGCAGACCTACACCACAGTAACAGCAAAACTTACCAAAAACTAGTAAGTAGACTTCATTTTTCTTATATATTTATAAACTTTCTGTATTACGTACATTAAGAGTAATGTCTTTTTTTTGTTTTACACAGAAATGTCCAGTACTTTGGAATGGCTGGGAGAAAATTAGCCGGCGGGATCAAATGAGTAAAGACATTGATACTAATGGTAGACACAACACTTCTCTATATAAGCCAATTAATAACCATTACTTTATGTGTACTTAACACATTTTTTTTAACAGACCATACAAACAGTGAAAATAATATACCAAGAGAGTCATTAGAAAATGTTGTGCAGCGAATGGAAAAAAAAATGGATATCCTAATGAAAAATGTCAATCTTTTAAAACTTTTTGTGGAGGACCACATAAAATAAAACATTAAATATCACTGTCCCACATGTACCTGTTCCCCCTCTCCATGTCCCAGTCAACTATCCACAAACCCGCGCCACCAAGAAAAGCGTTATGATGAGACTTCCATCCCTTCATCCCCTCCCATCCATCATCTCCAAACCCCTAATTCCCCTGTATTTGTTTCAGTTTCTGCTTCCCCCTCTCTATATTTGTATGCAATAATAAAATATTATGTGTGTTGTTACTTTATTCCTCTGTGTCTTATTTTTTTTTAAAAAAAGGCAGTTAGGGTGTCTGCGGACAGCCCTGGTGTCCGGAATGTCCGTAATTAACCAAAATGTGGGTGTCCTAAGGACACTATACCCGCCCGTACTGTCCGCAATCAAAATGGAACTGTTCTTAGAAAAACACTCGATGTCCGGGATGTCCGCAATTAACCAAAATGGGGATGTCCTAAGGACACTATGCCTGTTCCTACTGTCCGCAATCAAAATGGGGGTGTTCTTAGAACACACTCGATGTCTGGGATGTCTGCATTTAACCATAATGGGGTTGTCCTAAGGACACTATACCTGTCCGTACTGTCCGCAATCAAAATAGAGGTGTTCTTAGAACACTATCGATGTCCGGGATGTCCGTAATTACCCAAAATGGGGGTGTCCTATGGACACTATGCCTGTTCTTACTGTTCGTAATTAAAATGGGAGTGTCCGTAGGACACGACATCCATTTGCATGTCCATAATTATTTAAATTAAGGTGTCCTAAGAACATCCCCCTGTTCGCAATGTCCGTAACCAGAATGGATATGTCCATAGAACACTTATCCCGTCTGCCTGTCCGCAATGTTATGACGCACATTTATTTTATTGGGGGTCTTTGACACTGTCCGTAGAACACCTGCACACATGCACACCACACTCATGGGTCCTACGAATATCGCGTCTGTCCGGAACTGTCTGCCGCACATGTGTCAGACTTTTATTTCGTTCGGGGACTAGAACACTGTCCGTAGAACACCCACATGCATGTGCATGTGCACAACTGATCCTGCACATTTGGTGTCCTACGGAGAGCCGTCCCATTCGTGAATGTGACCGCACCCATGCTGAGCATGTGTCCTTATATACGGACACTGTCTGGGCCCCCAAACATTTTAAAAGTGCTTTTTTGGACAATCCAAGGTATTTTGCAGTAAAAGTTCACCATTTCACATGACCCAGACAATGTCCCTGGAGATCTATATACTTTTTGGAACTTTTTGAGACCTTTTTTGGTGTTCAACGTGTCTGCGGACAGAGCGGATGTTCGCAGAGCACGCACCTGCACCCCTATAAAAGGCCACACCCCAGAGCTCATCCTCATTGTGCTTCTGACTACCTGACAGAGCATTGCTTCTGACCTGCATTCACTGCATTGCTGGTGACTTCTGCCTGCTGTTATCCAGATAGCAACCATGGCTGCTTCAGCTTCATCACCACCCCCAACCCCTCCACCACCACCACCTCCCCAAGGGCCTGCAGAAGGGAACAGGCATGAGGATGATGAGGTAGTGGAAGTTCCTACTACCAGCACTCATCATGAGCCTTGGGTGTGGCGGTTGTTTACCACTTTTGATGGAGTACCAAAAGCTTGTGTGAATAAGGTGATATGCACTCAGTGCCTCATGGTGCTGAGTTGTGGAAGGCCTGGTTCATATAGCTTTGGTACAACATCAATGAAGCAACACCTGAGGTTGTTCCACGGTGGGGCTATTCGTAAGGTTGTACCTTGCGATAAATGTAGTAGGTTGAGTTCCCCTGCAGCATCCTCAGTTTCCGCTCCTGCCACCAGAAGAGACACTCCTGTGGGACAGCGCACCCCTTCAGCTGCCTCGCAGGCCATTCATGATGCTGTTGACCCTTATCTTTTGAGGGTCACAATATTATGCATGTACTGCGATGCAGTACTCTGCAGGGGGGAGAAGTTTCAGAGTGCTTTCGAGACTGCAGTCAAGGAGCATGAGAAGGTTTGCTACCTACCTGAATAAGGCCGAACCTACATCTTCCTCTCTCCACCTGCCCTTTCTTATCCCTGTGGTTGGAGTCCCTTCCTTACCCTCCTTTCCCCTCCTTTCCTTGTGTGTCGTGTTTAAAAAAACAAAAAAAAAATATAAAACAACAAAAACAAAAAAATTGCTCTTTTCAGAGCCGATTTTCACAGATTAAAAGTAGAAGTGACAAATAAATAGTGCAGGGCCCTGTGCATGTTTTTTTTAGGAGTCCACGGACAGTCCGCTGACATTAACATTTTTGAGGGGCTCCCCTATTCGAACTATTGCACTTTTCTCTGAAAGGAAGTGGTGGCTCTGAAAAGAGCCTTTTGGTGGTATTTTTTTGTGTTTCAAAAACTTCAAATGATTAACACCTACTGGAAAAATATGCATTAATGTAATTCCAAAAAAGGTTGCAATGCATTTTGTATATTTTTTGCAGAAAAATCTGATTGCCAGCATAAGTAAAATGTACTCCATCTCTGCGAAAAATGTATGTGCTACGAAACATAATATTTTCATCTCTTAAAAAGGCAGAAACCGCCTTATTGACATTGCACCTCGCTTTCTCCATTTGTGGACCAAATGAAGAAGAACGCAGCCACATTTGTCTCTGCGCAATACGGGAAAAAATTACTTGGGAATTTGGAAACATGTCCTTCTTTCATTGCAAATTGCTAAGAAATTCCAGACACATGTCCTAAACTGTTCTCTCCACAAAGAATAATAATAATGTCTGCATGAGACTGTGTCACCAAAGTAGCACAAAGAGGTACCAAATCCAGCCACTTCATGCCACGCACTCCATGCCAGTGCACTTCCACATTAGAGAATCCAAGATGTGCAACCACTACACAGCTTTTTGTATGCACCTCCAACCAATTTATCCATGCGTCTCCCAAAATCCAGATAATCTGTTTTCTAAAACACACAGCCACAGCTATCTGTTCTTCTCTCAGGAAAAATAATTTCTGACAAACTATCTCCTTTCACAACACACCCAGTAAACCTTATTGACCAATCCCTTGCTCTGCTCAGTCTCATTTGCGTGCCTCTCAAACCCCAAAATCCCTGTATGTAATACGCGTTGTCCGCAGACCACCGTAGTGTCCGTGGACAAATCAAAAAATCGGAGCGTGGTGAATGTAAACTTAAATAGTGTGCCCCATTTCCCCTTTGAGGTTGGCTCTGAAAAGTGCAATTTTTTTATTGTTTTTGCAAATGCTTGAAAGACACCTTTTATTTTGTATTTGTTTTCTTTTTTCTTATTTTACTCCAAAAGTCTTCACATTAGCTTCTCCAATGCAACCCTTATGTTCCTAAACAGCATGACATTTCCCATAAAAGAGAAAGAAATGCCATTTTTTTAAAAATAAACAACATTACCAGAATCAATGTTCTCATTATTACAAAGAACATACAAGCTCTAAGCATGGAAGCAAACATGCCTCGGTAGATTGAACACCTAGCAATATTTTGCTTAGGACAAAAAACAGAACTATTGTCCCATATTGCCCTAGGTACTAAACCAGAAAAAATAACTTTGACATTTGGACTTTCTTTACTGCTTGAACCAAGTGTTCCAAATCTGCAAACAAAGTAGGGGCACTGAAATAGCCCAAATGTAAAACACCACAGTGTAAAATTACCACATGGGGATTGGTCACCCTGCCCATATCTTCAGAAACTTGTACAATTTCCTACACATTGAATTCAGGCACAGTGCTCGACACCACCTCCACTCCTTTAACATTAAAATTGTTTGCCACATTCCTGCATTTAGCATACTGCTCCAAACCATGCGAAAACATATCTCCAATCGCCAACACTCTGTCTTTCTCCACCTCTGCCATCTTCACTACACACAGCCTCTTTCAACACAAATCCACAACCTCAACACCTGATTGCCTAATCCCTACAGTCTCATTTCCATGCCAAATATGTTAAGAAGTCCCGTATGTGACACGTCCTGTCTGCAGACAGTCCCAGTGTCCTCTGAGCGCGTAACTCTTGGGAAGCCCTTCTACCCTTTCCCATCTGCTATAATCAACTGTCACTTTCAAAACTGTCAGCTCTCCAATTTCTTTTGTACACACACAGCTATCTAAAAAGGTGTAATTTTATATTAAAAGAGAGGAGAAATAACAGTATCATTGTAGAAAAACACTTTGTAGTGTATTATAAAATTACACGCAGCCAGGATGAGTTCATGCATTTTTATACACTCACACATATAAACACTATCATTAGAAAGGCTCCCAGCAGAAACAACACCACTGCCTCTACATCAAAACCTTCTGCTTTATTACCCACACATTCACAAATACATACATGTCATGCTTTTCTATACAGTGTCTGCCATTTACCCTATAAAAATAGCAAAATAAGTATATGATTATTTCTTCTATCTCTTAACATCCAATAACACAGCCTTAAGAAGCCAAGTGAGCTTCATACGCTTAGTATTATGCTCATTTGTAAAGCATGTTAAACTAACAGATTCTAAGTACATTATACAGATTGCACATAGGCAAAGGAAACTGCATGTACACACTATGTTCAGTTATCAAAAAACACTACTACTACAAAAACAAAACGACAATGTCTAAATTAACAACAGTGCTATAAACACACATATTTACTGACTTATTTCTTTTACAATTGCAGTGAAGACCACTCTCCTGAAAAGCAGCATCTGAAGTACAAACAACAACTCAGAAGAAACCTACTCTTTCCTTACAAAAAAGTAAGTACAATACTACCATAATGCTCTAACTGTTACTCAAACACACTAGAATGTTAGTATTGCAGAACAAACACCTGTTTTAAGTCTATACCATTAGATTTAGATTTAGTATTAGTGCTTCCCCTGCCCACTAGCTTACTTTATAGTAACACACAAATACCAGAATAGCCTTCCCAACTTGTAGCTGGCCATTGTAAAATCATACACCTCCACATACATCCTTACCATCATACTCAGACACTCATGCACACAGCACACATACATTGCACAACAGCCCAATCAACACTTTCTTTTTTTCTCCAGCAGACCCCAAAGAATGCCTACCAAAACGCAACTCTGTAGAAATCAACACAGAAGTAGAGCAAATCAAATAAAAGTGTCCAAAATAAGCATCCATCTCTAGAAGAATTTGTACAAAAACTTCACACAAAACAGCTAATACAGTCATTAAGCGAAACAAAACACACTTCCAGTACAGAAACTGTACCTCCTCTTTCAAAATGTAAAACAAAACAGAAAGTGATTAACAAGAAGTCAGCTACCACTACTGCTAACACTGCACCTATAAATCGTGATGTAGTGTAACCATACCAAAAAAGGTATTTTACAAAAACAATTCTGCCACAGAGTCCTTCAGAACCTTATGAAAACAGGAGAAAAGCATGCACAACCCTTACAACCTACCATAGAAAATTAATCTTAGAAACTCTTATAGACAGTGCACTCCTTCTCAAAAGGAAGTTATTTATTTTAGTTTTAACAGAATAAAACCATTAACAGAACTAACTACTAAACTTCAAAAAAGACTTCTCAATAAACGGAATGTCGACAAAAATAACTTCTTAAATATCTGTGGAGGTGAATGGAGTCACACCATGAGCACAGAACCATATTTTAATGAAGAAGCATACAATCAAAAGCAAACAAACACAATTGCCATACATAGCAGTGGACAAGGGTATGGAAAACGTAAAAATACCATAAGGGAGCAAGAAATGCTGCTCACAAAAATATCCTCAGAAAACTCAGTATCACTTCTCCATTCCAATGAACCAAAATGTCCAGTGTACAAATGGCCGTGCATGTCAATGTGTAAAATTGCTATAAAATCTTTCAAATCTTTACGCCAGTTCCTCAATCAGTATGTGAAAGGCAAAGACAAATTCAAAATTAACCTACTACAATATATGGACACCTGTCCAGTGCGCAAATACACAGGAATACACAGACATTCATTAGCCTGCATTTCAGGACCTATTTGCAAAAGCACCTTCCAGCATATCAAAATGATATCAACACATCATTCAACTGGTTCATAAAATGTACTATGCTAAAAGTCCTGCTTTAGCACTAGCCAATTTAAATAACAATCTTCTACATGGTACAGCCAAAGAACTACTCGAAAAAATATAGCATATCCAGAGAAAATATTTTGGAAGTGAAAACCACTTACAAAATGCAATAGTTTAACAACAGACTAGCAATAACTGTACAGATGGCAACCTTCTACTACACACATACAAAAAATAAATACTAAAATTTAAAAATTACATCCGCTGAAGTACCAAACCACGTGTGTGTGTGTTGCTGCAGAACTTTTTTTTAATAACAGTAGCACAAAAACTGTAGACATAACGTACAAAATAGAAGACAATGAAGATTGCAAATGGTTTGAATTAGCTCTCTACCTTATAGCAGAAAACAAAAATACGAAATTACAGACCCCTTAATACTTTGCAGTTACTGCACTACAAAACTTGTCAACAACCAATACTCCTTTATGTGCTATCACAAATAACTTGGAATTATTCCCACTACCAAAACCCCTGCAACAACTTAATTCATATGAGAGCATCACAATTCAAACAGTGCACCCATTTCAAGCAATAATACGCCTTCAAACAAAAACAGCAAATTTACCTCCCTCTGAATTAGTGAAAGGGATTTGTGGCAAAGTAGTTTATTTACCATTTGATCTGAAAGAAAATGTACACACTCTGGGAGTGCAATGTCCAATAGATCAATCTTTAATTGTCTTAATAAATGGTGTACCTACAAAAGACAAAACAATTTGGCAACAACTTGTGGACTTACGTAAAGGTAGACAAGCCTTGCAATATCTAAAAGACAACAATGAATACTACAAAGAAATTAATATTGAAGAAAACCTGAGAGAAACCATTGAAATATTTCAAGAGTCACCAGAAACTGGTCAATTTCAACTTCTAGATCTTGCTACAGTATCCAATATTTTACACCATTATACAATTCATCCATTACAATCTAAAGACAACATATATGATTCACTGGAAACATACCAAATGCGACAAGCCAAAGGATCACCAATCAGCATATGGGAAACAAGTATAGAAGCACGTGCCTTTCCTCTACTCTTTCCTACTGGAAAATGAGGAAGGTACGATGATAGACCCACACAAATACCAGCATCAGAATACCACTCTTTACGAACATATTCTGAAGATCCCAGATTTTGACAAAATGTGGAATACATATGCCACCTTCTCTTTGAAAGTGAACTAGCTACTCTATGCTACAGAGCCGCACACACATTGAAATCAGGTACCCATTTTCAAAATATGTAAGCTACGCAATTACTACAAAAAGTGCAAGATAAAGATGAGGTTCTACAGTCAAGCATTACAAATCTTTTAGCAAACATGCGTGGTACAAAAGAATACTGGTTCTGATGTCACAGAGATATACGCTGTATGATAAGAAACCTTGGCCCACCCACTTAGTTTTTACATTAAGTTGTGCAGAATATGCATAGGAAGATTAACATGATTTCCTATGCATAGCAAACAAAAACAAAACAAACATAGATATACTAACACCTGGAGAACTCTGCTCTCTAGATCCCGTTAATGTTTCAAGATATTTCCATCATTGCTTCATTGCTATGCTACACTTTATTTGTAATACAACTGTTCCTCCCCTCAGAGAAGTGCAACACTTCTTTTGGAGAAAAGAATACCAAGCCAGAGGAGCACCACATATATTAAAGATGATCCTAAATTTGGTCAAGACAACAATGCCACTGTTTTACAGTTTATCGAAAAAATTTGTCACTTGTGAAATTCCTTCACCAACAACACATAGTGACCTTCATGCACAAATTTTACAATTTCAAAGACACAAATGTGGGCAATATTGTCATCGCAAATATAAAAACAAAGGGAAATACTACACCAAATGGCGCTTTGGTTTCCCTAGACCAGTTACAACAAGAGGTCAAGTAAACAACTTTATGTCTTCAGTTAGACATAGGCCCTCATTACGACCCTGGCGGAGAACCATGGTGCAATTTGCACTATGGTCCATGGCGCTAAGCTGCCAACTCCGCCATGGTGGTTGGCGGACTTACCGCCCCATTCCGACCTTGGCGGGGCGGTAAGTCCCCAATCCCCATTTACCCTTCCCCATTCCCATTTTTGCCCCATAGGGTATAATGGGAGTGGGGAAGGCCTTAATTACGCCACCGTAAATTACGGTGGCGTAATTAACAACAAGTCCCGTAGCGCCATGGATTTTTCCGCCTGCAAAAAGCAGGCGTAAAAATCACCATGGCGCTACGGGAACTCGTACTCTGGCGGAAAGGGGCGCCATGGTTTACGCCGGCGTAAACCCCTTTCCGCCAGGGTCGTAATGAGGGCCATAGTGTCAAAATCTCCTAAGAACACATATTACATAAAAAGGACAGCAGAAGCAAAATATATCAATGGTTACAGTGCAATCATTGCCCTCTTATGGAATGCAAACATAGATGTGCAGTACATTGCAGACAATTCCAGTGCGGTTGCATGATATGTCACATCCTACCAAAGCAGAAAAAAACAGAGCTTCAAGACCTCTGGGATGACTTATCGTCTGACAAAACATGTCACAGAAATTGTACAGTTTAGGCATAAAAATGTTCTCTCAAAGAGAATGTGACTGCTATGAAGCTGCAGACCATTTAACCGGTACTGCCTTGTATGGAAAATCAGAAAATATAGTATGGCTAAGTCTTGGTCCTGCTAAATCTATAAAAAGAGTTCACAAATCATATGAGGACATAGAGACAATAGGCAAAAATTATCCCAACAGCCAAGACATTTTGAAAAACAATTTCCTAGACACATACTACCCAAAACAGGAGTATCACTTTGGAAACCATGTGTCTATACCACATAGCCCAAACCTTCAGATACAAAAATAATATGAAACCAGATGAAAAGAAAGGTAGATAAAGAGTGACAAATTGTGAAGGCAGCTTAGTGACAATTACCAAACAAAGCTTATCAAATCATATCAAATTGCCATTACAAATTCCTCAACATAAAACTATATTACATGTCCCTGCTACAACTTTTTAAACCATGGAGAAAAGAAGAAGAGTTACTAGATATATATGACTCCTATGAAGATGCTTTCAAAGCAAATGAATGTACAGTACAAAACAATGTTGCACAATGAACAGCAACACGAAGAAGAACTCCAGGCCCAACTAGATGAGGACACTCCCGACAGTAGTCAACCTTCTGTAACAGGAAGCAAAAAACCACTGGACAGCCACTAATTGCAAATAAGGCAGAATTAGCTATGACAGAAGGAGCAAACACCATATGTCAGTATGAACAAGCTACAGAAGACTGCACTGTACTGAAATCAAAACTGAACAATGAGCAGCGTAGCATTTTCCAAAAAGTAACTGAACAAACTGAACATGGTGCACAACATGAAAATAAAAACTGTATCTGCCAAAAACACAAACCTATACTGCTATACGTCAATGGTCAAGCTGGTTCAGGCAAAACATTCTTAATCAAAATCATCAGCAAGTTCCTTCAACAATTGACAAACAACAACTGCCCCCAGAGGTTTAGCTGCCTACAACACAGGCGGTGTCATTTTACACTGATTACTACTCCTTCCAGTAGAACACCAAAACAAATTAGATTATTACAAACTTTCTACAGAAGCTGCAATGGAACTATTTAGAGTTTTGAAACAAATGAAAATGCTACTAATAGATGAGGTGAGCATGGTCTCCAACCTAATGTTGGCTTTGATTCAACTCAGATTACAAGAGGTACTCAAAACAGACTACGAAAAGATCTTTGGAGGAAAACACGTTATTGTTTTCAGAGATCTTCTTCAATTAACACCAGTGAAAGGTGAGCCTATTTTTAAAACCTTAGGGCACAAACTCTGCCGTAAAACTCTTGGCAGCATAGGAATTGTCAACCTTTGGCAACATTTCTAATACAGAGAATTAACAGAAAACATGCACCAGTCTGCAGACCTCACATCCACCAACATTTTTAAAAGTATTAAAGTTGGTGTACTATCTCAAGAAGCACAAGCAATATTAAAAAGCAGACACATCCATGCGCTCTATGGCCATAACTCATGTGCTACTGATGTCATGGAACAATTAGCACAATTAGCACACAAAAATGTCAATTGTATCTCCGTGATGCCAACTCTTGCAAGCTGTTCAAAATTCAATGAAACAATGTTGAAAAAAGAAATGCAACCAATAATTGACATTTGCTCCACAGACAAACTTGACGTGCATGGTATGACACTACCCATGTGTGAACAAGCCACAACAGACTAAATACCTTAGAAAACGTTATCTCCAACACAGCTGGTTTGGAGAAAATATTAAAATTATGCTTAAACCTAAAATTGACATGGAGCTAGTTAATGGTGTAGTTGTTGGCTTTCAAACATACCCACGTGACAACAACATTCAGTTTGTCAATATTCTCTTTGACAAACTATCAGAAGTTAAAAGGATAGGATGCTCAACATCCCACTTCCTTCTTTTCAAAGACATGTATGCACGCAGAGAACAATTTTCTTAACTCTAGCATACGCAGTCACCATTCACAAATCACAAAGTCTTACCCTAGATAAAGCATTGATAGATATTGGGAGCAGAGACTTCAAAGAAGGCATTAATATGTAGCATGATCACACTTACGTACACTTGACAGACTATTTCTAATCAACTTTGATGCAAGTAAAGTAAATGCTAATATTCCTTGCATTCTAGAATACAATAGACTACATTCACTGTACACTGTACACCCCCATCTAACAACCTATCCTGTTGCACAAAAAGCAAAACATTGTAAAAGAAAACTACTTCAAAAAGAAACAAAACACAATCTCACTGCAATTCCTCCAAAGAACGTAAAAGAAGCTAATACTTCATCAACTACCACAACCAAAGAAGAATCTCCTGCTCAAAGTAACTCAAGTACTTCTTCAAAGAAGCAACACACACTCAGAACAAATGACTTGGACACAGACCTGTCAGGTCCATTCAAATTTTCAAATACAACTGGTGTAAATTGCTATGCAAATGTAGCAAAAAATATTCAATTCCAATTGCCACAATTATTGACACATTTATTTGCAAAATACAGATCAATTGTGTTTGGAAATGTTAGTACTTCATAGAAATGCAACCAACAATCCTGACAACACCTACAGTGTTTCTGAAAAAAAGACAAGAATTAGACAACTGTGCTGGAATGGTCAAATTCACTATAAACTCACAAGAAGTTCCACAATAATTTCTAATGTACTTACTACAAGTACTGGAAAACAAAAACATACCTATAAATGAAATCTTCCAGATTTCATACATGTGGAAACATACATGCACACTCTGCAGCTATGTGGCACAGGAACAAATCCCTAATGAGCGCTTTGTGTATGTATCCATAACTAACTGTGAATCTATTCCATTTCAGCAACTTGTACAAAATGCAAACCATGGAAGATTGTGTACTAGCTGCTATTCAGATAATCCCTCCACCTTACAAATACAGACACAAAGTAAATACATAATAGGAATGCTTTTACATTACACTGCAAATGGTACCAAAAACAACTGCAAGCTGACTGGATTCACACATGGTCAAGTATCACTTGGTAAGAAAACCTTCACAACAATAGGTATAATCTACCACGCAGGAGCCGCAACCAATTCAGGTCACTACACTGCATATATAAAAAAGAAATGCAGATGGTTTCAATGTAATGATACTGCCATTACTCTAAAACAAAGATTACCAGCAAATCTTGTAAATGCTGACTTAATATTCTTAAAATCACAATTTAATAACTAATCTGCGCATACACATTAACAAAACTTAAATTACAAAACTATAAACAGAATACGCCAACAGGTATCTAACTGCCCCAAGATTCTGCAACAACCAAACAGATAAATGAATACCAATAAAATATAACAAGAAATAAACAGTTAGAATACGCCAACAGGTATCTAACTGCCCCAACAAATCTGCAACAAGCCAACCGCTAGAAGACTAGTATAAAACTATAAGTAAACAATTAGAATACACAAACAAGTACCAAACTGCCCCAAATATCTGCAAGATGCCAGCCAGCATGGCTTTTTCTTCCCACAGGCCCAATGATTTAATAAACAAACACAGAAACTGAGCAAATTCTTCTAAAGTACTAAATATGAGGGTCAAAATAATGCAGAAATGTCTATTATGCAATGCAATAACTCATTATGAATTACCTATACTAACATATGATCTTTTCTTTCATCACAGAGATTGAAAAAGAATATCTGCTCCAGTTACCCATGTCATGAAATCAAATATATCCAATCACAAAAAGTCAACCAGTAAGTATATAATAATTCGACTCACACATACTGCTGCATAACACAACCATTAAAGCAAACATCTAACCATACAAAACAATCCAAAATGTTTACTTTCATGTGTATGTTTTACTGCAGTGCTTGTTACCAAACTCTAAAATCTTAATTGCATGATTTATACAAAACTTCACATGCAAACTCTACAAATCAAACAGTACACTAACTTTTGGGATGTGGATATTTGATGGATGTTTGATTCTATGGGTGTGTTATGCTGTGGTGGTTGTGGCCAGGGCCTAGAGTCTTGGGTGCATTGTCGAAGGCCGCTTTCGGCCATGCACCCAAGACTCTGGGCCCTGGCCACAACCACCGCAGCATAACACACCCATAGAATCAAACATTTTGACTGTGGTATGTGGGTTGCTTATATTGGATATTAATTACAATCAACGCTCTACTAACAACCCAAAACCAACATCATACTAAAGTAAAATAGCTAGTAGCACACCCAGCATTTAGTAAGTCTGCGGACAGTCACGGTGACCGTGGACATCGCAAACACATCAAGGGAACCTGCCACCTAAACAACTACAGCATTTGACCCATCTCTTACTCCCCCACCCATCCCAAGCACTCCTACACACCAACACACTCCCCGAAATTGTATTTTTCCCCCGTTCGATGCCGCACTGTCCACGGATGTCCGTGGATCCAAGATGGCAGACGCATCAAAACAATGTGATGCACCTCACTCTTCATCCCAGCCAATCAGCGAACACGACGCATGTCCGCGTACATGAAGCAAGCCGATTAGCCAATCGGTGTCCTGTTTGCGGAACGAACAGGGAAATGTGTCCACGGAGTGGAGATAGATATCACTAATTTTTTTAGACCTACTTTTTGGTCGTTTTAAAACAAACTACTGGACAGATTTCCACCAAATTTACAAAAGCAAGCTTTCGGGATCAATTTGCTGCTCCTGCTGCAAATTTGGTGAAAATCCATCCAGCGGTTTGGGCAGTAGACGTGAGCAAAGTTTTTTCCACATTCACTCAATGGGAATAAAAAAATGTTGGGACCCCTCCTATAACTTTGCTCCCCCTGGACCAAACCTCACTAAACTTTGCAAAAAATTCAGCATGGGACTCAGACTTTTTTTTGGAAAGTTTGGTGACGATTCGTCCAGGGAGAGCGAATTTATAAGCCACCCATAAGTGCTCTTCCTATGGGATTAGCAACTTCACTTTGTTAAAGGGAAGTTATGGTTAAGTTGCGCTACTAAAAACCTATGAAATTCAATAAAAAAACTTTTAAGGGACGTTATGGTTCAAACTAAAACCGAAAAACCCCTGAAATTCGCCAGTTATGGTAAGTTAAACAACCATAACTCGTGCCACCACTGTGCACTGCTAAGACCAACACCCAGAACATCAAAGATGACATCACAAATGTCATTGATGACATCACTGATGACATCACATATGCATTTACTTTTCATAAAGTCTGTGCAATGCATTCTTATTATAATGTTCACTTCACAAAAAAGTGTCAAGGATCATTTGCATAAATATCATGAGCTACTTAGTGCATTAATCAATACATTGATATAAATACATTCTATTATAAATTCTATCAAGTATACTAACGTACTCATGCAGAAACATACGCATTGTGTGCAGCATACATGATGGAAGTGTAATATACATCATTTTGCGATATTCAATACTGAAATGATAACTACTTTCTTATTACAGTTTTGCATACTGTTACACATGTAATAAGTAGCTAATAAAACCTACTTACTACAGACAATAAACAAATAAATAATAACACATACACATATGAGTATATACATGGAAAGTGAAATAAGTAAAACAACAATAGCAGTAGCATAAAGTGTTCATAACCTAACTAATTATCTTTTTGTAGAGACATTATTATTCTGTTTCAAAGGTGCACCTTACCTTATGTATCACATAATGTGACTGCACCCTAAAGAAAGTAGTGTGAGTACAATGTATACAAATATCAATATATACAGGGAACGTATAGTAAAACAAAAATGATCAGAAAGTGCTGCTAACCCGGCTGATTATCTTTATGCACAGAAACCATTGCTGTCTTTCAAGCCTGTGTCTTCCCTTATGTATATGTTTCATATGATATGTCTGGACCCTAAGAGAATTACTGTAAGAACATACTTGAGGGATAACTCTATAAATATAGTACTTTTTCAATTGTTATTTCCTGCCTGCTACTGAAGAAAACCATGTGCACTAGATATGTCAGTAAAGGAATGAAGGGGGAGCCAGACATGTGATGTCATCAGTGATGTCATCAATGACATTTGTGATGTCATCTTTGATGTCCTGGGTGTTAGTCTTTGCTGTGCACAGTGGTGGCACGAGTTATGGTTGTTTAACTTACCATAACCGGCGAATTTCAGGTTTTTTTTCAGTTTTACTTTGAACCATAATGTCCCTTTAACAAAGTTTTTTTTATTGAATTTCATAGGTTTTTAGTAGCGTAACTTAACCATAACGTCCCTTTAACACAGTTTTTTTTACTGAATTTCATAGGTTTTTAGTAGCACAGCTTAACAATAATATCTCTGATTTTATGTACATGTAACTTGGAACATACTGCACCCCCTGTACTGAATGTGATGTCCGCGAACTCTTCTAATGTGCGCAGACATATCCGGTCAACAGCAGCACTACCCAAAAAGTCTGGGGGGTATCTTTAATTGTTATATCATAACATAGGAACTCTGCACAAATTCACAAACCAGCACACATACACATTCTATGTAGTAATAAATAAGAAGTGTAACCCATATATATAACACATCAACCATTCATTTAAATACAATATGTTCTAAAATGGAATGTACCAAAAGAAGAAAGTTAGGCTTCCAACATGATTACCTCACAGAAACTCCACAACTAAGAGCAACAGCAGATCTAAAGACCAGTAAGAACACACCTTACCAGAAGCTAGTAAGTGTACGTCATTTTACTCATATATTTCTAAAATTTCTGTATTAGATACAAAGAAAGTAATATTATTTTTTTTTCTCTTTTTTCTCACAGAAATGTGTAGTACTCTGGAGTGGCTAGAGGAGAATTTCCCACATGAGGAAATGTCTGAAGATAGTCAACCTAATCGTAGACACCTTTCTGTATGAACCAATTAATAAATATTATTTTATATACATTTAACATATACATTTTTTTGTACAGACCATGCACACATTGAAAATAGTAAACAAAAAGAAATATTGGATTAGACTCTCCAGCACATGGAAGAAGAAATGGACCTACTCATGGAAAATTTCAACAATTTAAAAAACTTTGTGGAGGATCACTTGAAACAAAAAACTAGATACCATTGTCCCACATGTACCTGTCCCCCCTCACCATATCCCTGTCAATTATCCCCAAACCCTCTCCATAAACAAAAATGTTTTGATGAGACTTCCATCCCTTCTTCACCTCATATGAATCCTCTTGAAACCCCCAATTCTCCTGTGTTTGTCTCAGTTTCTGCTTCACCTTCTCCGTCATAAATTGAACATCCATATATAATAAAGTCAAATTATTATATTGTGTCCTAATTCATTTCTTGTTTTTAAAAAAAAAAAGCAGTTGAGGCGTCTGCGGACAGCGTGGGTGTCCGGAATGTTCGTGAAGAAACGAAAATGGAGGTGTCCTAAGAACACTATACCTGTCTGTACTGTTTGCTAGCAAGTTGAAACTGTTCTAAGAACACACGAGATGTCCGGGATATCCGCAATTAACCAAAATGGACATGTTCTAAGAACATTATGCCTGTCTGTAATGTTCGCAAACAAGTCCAAAGTGTTGTAAGAACACATTCGGTGTCTGAGATGTCCGTAATCAAACTAACACACGCGGTGTCCTGAGAAGTTTGTAAATAAACAAAATGGGGGTGTCCTGAGGACGGTAGACCTGTCCGTGCTGTTCGTAGGCAGGTTGAAACTGTTCTAAGAACACATCAAGTGTTCCGGGATGTTCGTAAATAAACAAAATGGGGGTGTCCTCAGGACACGTCTGTCCGTATCATTCGCAGTCGAGTTGAAACTGTTCTAAGGACACAGGCAATATCCTTAAATGTTCGTAAATAATCAAAATTGGGGTGTCCTGAAGACACTGTCTGTATTGTTCGCAAGCAAGTTGAAACTGTTCTAAGAACACAGACAATATCCTGAAATGTTCCTAAATAATCAAAATGCGGGTGTCCTGAGGACGCTGTCCGTATTGTTCGCAAGCGATTTGAAACAATTCTAAGAACACACGCAGTGTCCTGAAATGTTCGTAAATAAACAAAATGGGGGTGTCCTGAGGACGCTGCTGTCCGTATTGTTCGCAGGCAAGTTGAAACTGTTCTAAGAACACAGGCAATATCCTGAAATGTTCGTAAATAATCAAAATGGGTGTGTCCTGAGGACGCTGTCTGTATTTTTCGCAGGCGATTTGAAACTGTTCTAAGAACACACGCGTGTCCTGACATGTTCGTAAATAAACAAAATGGGAGTGTCCTGAGGACGTTATGCCTGTCCGTATTGTTCGCAAGCGGATTGAAACTGTTTTAAGAACAAACACCTGTTCATAACTGTTCGTTTCGCTTGTGTCGCACTTTTAATTAGTTTCAGGACCCGAACAGTGTCCGTAAAACACCAATGCGCATGCTCGAAACAGTTCCTGTGCATTTGGTGTCCTGCGGACACCACTTCCCTTCACGGACATGTACTACCAGCACTCGCCGTGAGTCTTGGGCATGGTGGTTATTTACCATTCATGGTAACGTACCTAAGGCGCGTGCGAACCAAGTCACCTGCAACCAGTGCAAAATGGTACTGAGTCGCGGGAGGCCTGGTTCGTACAGCTTTGATACGACTACTATGAAGCAACACCTGAAGTCGTTCCACGCGGGGGTCGTTCGCAGGGTTGTACCTTGCGAGGAGCGTAGTAGGTTGACTTCCTCTACTACATCCTCTGTTTCCGATCCTGTCACCACAAGGAACACTCCTGTGGGACAACGTATTCCCCCAGCTGCCTCACAGGCCATTCACAATGCTGATGACCCTTACCTTTCGAGGGTCACAGTTGTGTGTATGTACTGTGACGCAGTACTCTGCAGGTGGGAGAGACTTCGAAGTGCTTTTGAGACTCTGGTTTCAGAGCACGAGAAGACCTGCCCACTACCTAAGTAAGGCCCACTCTACATCTTCCTCTCTCCACCCGCCCTTTCTTATCCCCGTGGTTGGTGTCCCCCCGTACCCTACTTTTCCCTCCTCTCCTAGTGTTTTGTGTGTAAAAAACCCCAAAAATATAAAAAAAAATAAAAAAAAGGTTCTTTTCAGAGCCGCCTTTCACAGTTTAAAAATAGAAATGAAAATAATTAAAGCAGGGCCTTGTGTATTTTTTAGAAGTCCGCGGACAGTCCGCGAACATCTAAAATGTTGGGGTGCTGCCCTAGCATAACCATTGCAGTTTTCTCTGGGAGGAAGTGGTGGTTCTGAAAATATCCTTTTGGTGGTGTTTGTTTGTGTTTGAAAAATTTGAAATGCTCAACACCTACTACAAAATGGATGCTGTAATTCCAAAAAAGGTTGCAATGCATTTTGTACATTTCTCAGAAAAATCTGATTGACTGCATAAGTAAGATGGACTCCATCTCTGCGAAAAATGTATCTGCTACGAAACATAATATTTTCATTGTGAAAAGAGGACATGCCAACATCTCTTAGAAAGGCACAAACAGCCATATTGACATTTCGTCTTGCTTTCTCCATTTGTGGACCAAATGAAGAAGAACGCAGCCACATTTTTCTCTGTGCAATCCAAGAAAAAATTACTTGAGAATTCGGAAACATGTCCATGACCTTCCCAAGTCCTTCTTTCATTGCAAATTGCAGAGAAATTCCAGACACATGTCCTAAACTGTTCCCTCCACAATGAATTACAATTATGTCTGGATGATGCTGTGTATCCAAACTAGCACAGAGAGGTAGCAAGTCCAACCACTTCATTCCACGTACTCCATGCCAGTGCACTTCCACATGTGGGAATCCAAGATCTAGAGCTACTCCACAGCTTTCTGCATGCACCTTCAACCAATGTACCTACGAGTCTCCCAAAATCCAAACAATCTGTTTTCTGAAACATACAGCCATAGCTATCTGTTTTTCACTCAGGAAAAAGAGTATCAGACAAACTCTCTCCTGGCACAACACACCCACTAAACTTTACTAACCAATCCCTTGCTCTGCTCATTCTCATTTGCATGCCTCCTGACCCCAAAATCCCCAGATGTAACACGCGATGTCCGTGGACTACCGCCATGTCCGCGGACATACCGTAACATGGACAGTCCTTCTACCATTTCCATTACACTATCTGTGCCATTCCCTCATTGGATATAGCTAAGCAGTCACACAACCATCCACCAACCAAATCCAAGACCTCTAAATCTAACTCCATCATCATAGATCAGCACTTCAAATGTACTGTTAATCACCCTGAGAACAAGTGTCATATCATTGGAAAGCACCTTCTACAAGAAATCCTGTACAAGTCTCCAAGATTTCTACTTGCAGCTGCATGCATATCCATATGCATGAACACACACTACAGGTATGCATATTTTCTGTATAGTACATGTACAATTCTTATGCATTCATATAAACAGATTAACTGACTTTTAGCTTCTATAACCTATCTGCTATTTAATTTCTTTTTACACACACATTTGCAAAGCATGTTGAACTAACATATTTAAAGTAAAATATAAAGAGTTCACATAGTCAAACAAAATTGCATGCACACACTATGTTCAAATATCAAACAACAATACTTGTACAAAAACATAAAAATCAATGCATAAATTAACATCAGTGCTATATACAAACAAAATTACTAATTTGTTTCCTTTACAATTGCAGTGAACATCACTCTCCTGAAAAGCAGCAGCAGAATTTGAAGTACAAACAACAATTAAGAAGAAACCTTCTCAATCCACAAAAAAAGTATGTTAAATACCACCATAATATTTGTACTATTAATCAAATATAGTGTGAGGTTAATTCATGCTATTTCTGCACCTAAAAACAGAGATTGTGCACCATTCTGTCTACAAATCCCCATTTGTTAAACAGAGATTCACAGGCAGAATGGCGCACAAATTCCCATTTTTCGGCGCACAAATTACATTATAGAACAAACAACTGTTTTAATTGTATACCATTAGATTTACTATTTGTGCTTCTCCTCACAACTAGTTTACTTTCTACTGTCATCTGAACCCCAGTTTAGTAGTGTGTTATAAATGGGTAAACCCTACTAAACACAAAGTCTATCTCCACCAGTAGGGAAAATAATGTATTTGTAACAAGGAGAAATGACAGGGAAAGTAACTAATTATTATGGACCTCAAAGAACCTACCTAAACTTCATGATGTTCCGGCAACACAGTCTAGAAAAAATTGGACTGTATGCTGATGAAATATAAAAATAAAGTCGATTTATTACAAAATGTACCACAAATGGTTAAAACATCAATGGACCCACAAACACCAAACACAGTGGAAGAATATTAACAAATAACCTAATACCTAGACCTATCGTCTAAACAAACTTCTTACGTAATTGCACAAAACACAACAAGACTCAAAAATAAAACAATAAACATTCTACATGTGTTTAAAAAAAGAAATTCCCGACATGTTTCTGTTCATCAACGACTCAAACGGTTGAACATTCATCAGGGGAAAGCTTCTGTAAATGTGCTGTAGACTGCTTCAACACTGTGCACAATGGGTCAGTTTTCACATCTCAAAAATGGATGTAATCTTAACTGTATAATTGCTAGTACAGTGTGCCACTAATCAGAGCTACACGACACACCAATCGATGGGTGCATCTATTGTTTCAAAAAGCGCAAATAAATTGCCGTAAAACTTGATCCGGGGCGCTTTAGTCAAAAACCAAGTTAAATCCGGAAGTCGAATCTCAAGAAAAGGATCAACAACACTATTTCAATCCAATCTTCAAAGTGTTAATATCCAGTGGCCAGTGGTTGCGGTCAGTCCACACCTAGGTGCTGAGATCGAGTGGATTGAGGAGCGCTTACCAATTGTTTGGGTAGTGTGGATATTAACACTTTGAAGATCGGATTGAAATAGTGTTGTTGATCCTTTTCTTGAGATTCGACTTCCGGATTTAACTTGGTTTTTGACTAAAGCGCCCCGGATCAAGTTTTACGGCAATTTATTTGCGCTTTTTGAAACAATAGATGCACCCATCGATTGGTGTGTCGTGTAGCTCTGATTAGTGGCACACTGTACTAGCAATTATACAGTTAAGATTACATCCATTTTTGAGATGTGAAAACTGACCCATTGTGCACAGTGTTGAAGCAGTCTACAGCATATTTACAGAAGCTTTCCCCTGATGAATGTTCAACCGTTTGAGTCGTTGATGAACAGAAACATGTCGGGAATTTCTTTTTTTAAACACATGTAGAATGTTTATTGTTTTATTTTTGAGTCTTGTTGTGTTTTGTGCAATTACGTAAGAAGTTTGTTTAGACGATAGGTCTAGGTATTAGGTTATTTGTTAATATTCTTCCACTGTGTTTGGTGTTTGTGGGTCCATTGATGTTTTAACCATTTGTGGTACATTTTGTAATAAATCGACTTTATTTGTATATTTCATCAGCATACAGTCCAATTTTTTCTAGACTGTGTTGCCGGAACATCATGAAGTTTAGGTAGGTTCTTTGAGGTCCATAATAATTAGTTACTTTCCCTGTCATTTCTCCTTGTTACAAATACCCCAGTTTAGTAGCACATAAATTCATGAATACCCATCCCAACTAGTTGTAGTTGCCCAATGCACAATCACACACCATCACATACATCTTTATCATCATACTCAGACACTCATGCACACAGCACACATACATTGCAGAACACCCCAACCCATACTGTCTTTATTTTTTCAACAGACCATAAAGAATGCCTACTAAAAAATCAAGCCTGTAAAAAGAAAAGTAGAAGTAGAGCAAATTAAAATAGAAGTGTCCAAAATAAGCATCCATCTCTAGCAGAATTTGTAAAAAAAGTTCAAACAAAACAGCTAATACAGTCATTTAGCGAAACAAGACAAGCTTCAAGTACAGAAACTTTGCTTCCTCTATCAAAATGTAAAACGAAACAGAAAACAATTAACAAGAATTCAGCTACCACTACTGATAAAACTGCTCCTATAAATCTTGATATACTGCCAAGTAAGCATACCAAAAAATGTATTTTAGCAAAAATGTTCCACCACAGAGTCCTTCAAAATATTATAAAAACAGGAGAGAAATCATGCACAGCCCTTAAAACCTACCGTAGGAATTTAATCTTAGAAGCTTTGATAGACAGTGCAATCCTTCTCAAAAGAAAGTTATTTATTTTAGTGTTAAACAAAATGAAACCACTAACAAAACTAATGACTAAATTACAAAAAAGACTTCTCAATAAACAAAATGTCAACAAAAATAAATTCTTAAATATCTGTGGAGGTGAGTGGAGTCACACTACAAGCAAAGAACCATATTTTAATGAAGATGCATACAAACAAAAGAAAACAAATACAATCGCCATACACAGCAGTGGATGAGGTTATGAAAAAGGTAATAATACCATAATGGAACAAGAAATACTGCCTACAAAAATATCCCCAGAAAACTTAGAATTACCTCTCCATTCAACTGAATCAGAACATCTAGTATACAAACGGCCATGCACGTCAATGTGTAACATTCCCAAAAAATCTTTCAAGTCTTTACGCCAATTCCTCAATCAGTATGTGAAAGGCAAAGACAAAATCAAAATTAAACTACTGCATAATATGGCTACCTGTCCAGTGTGCAAGTACACAGGACTACAAGGACATTCATTGGCCTGCATTTCAGGACCTACTTGCAAAACCACCTTCCATCATATCAAAATGATATCAACACATCATTCAACTATAAGAAATCTAGTCTATAAACTGTACTTTGCTGAAAGTCCTGCTTTAGCACTAGCCAATTTAAATAACATTCTTCTACATGGTACAGCAAGAGACCTACTTGAAGAAATCGACTATATCCAGAAAAAATATTTTGGAAGTGAAAGCCACTTACAGAATGAAATTGCTTTAAAACAAATTTGCAACAATTCTATGCATGGCAACCTTCTACTACACACATACAAAAAATAAATACTGAAATTTAAAAGTACACCAGCGGAAGTACCAAACCATGTGTGTCTATGTTGCTGCAGAACTTTTTTATAAAAGTAACACAAAAACTGTAGACCTAACATACAAAATAGAAGACAATGAAGATTCTAAATGGTTTATTATAGCAGAAAACAAATACGAAATAACTGACCCCTTAATACTTTGCAGTTACTGCACTACAAAACTTGACAACAATCAAACTCCTTCACGTGCTATCACAAATAATTTGGAATTATTTCCACAACCAAAATCCCTACAACAACTCAATATATATGAGAGCATCATAATTCAAACAGCGCACCCCTTTCAAGCAATGATTGCCTTCAACCAAAAACAGTAAAATTACCTCCCTCTGAATTGGTGAAAGGCATTCGTGGAAAAGTAGTGTATTTACCATTAGATCTAAAACAAAATGTGCACACTCTGGGAGGGCAACGTCCAATGGAGCAATCTTAATTATCTTAGTAAATGGTGTAGCTACAAATGACAAAATAAATTGGCAACAACTGGTAGATTTACATAAAGTTAGGCACGCCGTGCAATATCTAAAAGACAATAATGAATACTACAAAGAAATTAATATTGAAGAAAACTTGAAGGAAACCACTGAAATAATTCAAGATTCACCAGAAGCTGGTCAATTTGAGCTTCTAGATCCTGCTACAGTATCCAATACTTTAGACCATTATACAATTCATCCATTGCACTCTTATGACACCGTATACGATGCACTAGAAACGTACTAAATGCGACAAACAAAAGGATCACCAATCAGCATATGGGAAAAAAGTATAGAAGCACGTGCTTTTCCTCTGCTCTTTCTTACTGTCATGATCTCTGCTTCCAAAAGGTCAGGGTTTTCCCAACTCCCTTGGAAGCAGATCCATAACCCAGGTTCCGAGTGCCAACCAGTCCCAATTGGGACCTTTTGGACCCAGTCCTGGCGCCAGTGGCACCAGACTCATAAATATGCCCAGTCCCAGCGCTGGAAGCGCCGGGCTCATAATGCTTGGGTGGACTTACCTGCAGCAGACCATGCTGCTTACTTGCCTGCCAGTTGAGCCTCTGATCCTCTTCTGTTTGGAACTACTTTTCCTGTTGGGTGGGGCAGGAGCCACTCCCTAGATTCAGAACACTGGAACTCTTCTGGAAAGCCGGAACTCTTTTCTTACCTAGGCGTGGCTGTGGAAGGAGACACCTAAGCACTACAGGAGGCTATTTAAACCACACCCGATGGATGAATCTTGCTTTGCGTTATTCTGCATCCTCTGCAGCAGAACGCTCATCGTGTCTTCTGCATCTGATCCTGGGCCTAAGGAAAAAGGCTTACCATCCTGAATCCAGTCTTCAGCAACACCTATAAAGACAAGAAAGAACAGGTTAGCATTACGGTCTTCAGTGACAGCTCTTCACTTACCTGGTCCATCGGCTGTCACCAACGCCTCGCGCTGCATTCCGGCATCTGAAAGACAAAGGCTTACCTACTCTTCGTGCGCTCCGGAGGCCTTCACACTGCATTCCGGCATCTGAAAGACAAAAGCTTACCAACTCTTCGCACGCTCCGGAGGCCTTCGGCGCTGCATCCCGCATCTGAAAGACAAAACAAGGTGCGTTTAAAGACATTGGGGAACTTTAATACTCACGTGCCATTACTCCTTTCCACATCTAACCCAGTGGGTATTCCGGCACCCTGCAGCCGCTCCGAACTTGTACCTGCAAAATAAAAAGACAGTTAGAGCGCATCGTGAAGCAGGCAACAATCGCTTACTTACGTGCTTCCAGGCGCTTCTATTCATCACACGGGCTCCATCTTCAACTCACTTCAGCCCGTCATCCGCCATCGCCGGAACCCTGCAAAACAAGAAACATCATTACTAAAGACTTTAAAGACATTAGAATTACTCGAAACTTACCGTTCGTGCAGTAAACGACGGACAGCAGTCCTCTGAAGTCAAGAGGCCTGCTCCCCTTATCCAGTGAAGAAACTGGTTACAGCACCCTGCCCCGAGGCAGATGGAGAGCACGGCGTTCACTTACCTAAGGTGAGAGCGTTAACCTTTGGGGTTCTACAGGAGAAGAGAAAGGGAAGAAGAGAGAGACATTCAATAACCCAGTTCCTTAATCCCATATTTTCTATCTGCAGACATCTTACCCTTCGAGTCAGACATACAGTGCACAGAGGTCCAGCCCAAAGAGCCAGCCGTGTGTTACACATCACCTTTGAAGATACGGTATACGCCCAGTCAAGACCGGCGCCTCTACGGGAATCAGGTGAGCGTTACAGAACGCAAAGCCTACCACAAAACTCCCGTCCAGGCGCTATGGAAACCTCGGATACCGACCAGCTAGCCCAGTTACTTGGGGAACTAAGGGCAGAAGTGCATGCAGCCCGTCAGGAAACGAACGCTCTAAGAAGGGAACTGATTATTTTCAAGGAGCGAACAGATGATCTCGCTAGACAATTGCTACAGTCACAAGCCGGACAGACCCCGTTACCCGCATCTGGGGGAAATCTTCCTTCTACATCCTCTATGAATCCAGTGCAAATCAACCTACCTGGGAATGTACCTCTGGCTCCGCCCGAACGATTTTCTGGTGACCCAAAGAGGTTTGCAGTATTTATCAATCAGTGCCGGTTGCATTTCTTATGCCGGCCAGCAGCCTTTCCAACTGATCAAGCTAAAGTAGCTTTCATGCTTTCGTACCTTAGTGGCAATGCGGCAGACTGGTCGATCCCTCTAGTAAATCAAGATGATCCGGTCCTCCATGATTTTCAAGCTTTTCAGCTCAGTATGGAAAAACTGTTCGCAAGACATTCACAGGGGCAGGCCTTGGACAATGAGCTTCTTTCGTTGCGACAAGGTAATCAAGACCTTTTGGCTTATATTGCGTCTTTCAACAGACTGATAGTGGAAACTCAATGGCCTCAGGACAAAAGGATTACGCTGTTTTATAGAGGTCTACGTGGAGAGCTCAAAGATGTGTTAGCCCAAGAAGTGAATCCCCCACAAGATTGTTCGGACTATATAGACTTAGTCGTTCAAATAGATCACAGACTGCAGAACAGGAAGGCCGATCGTTCCAAGTTTGATGCTCGAGTATTTTCCAAACCGCCAACTCCTTCCAAAGGAGTAGACTCCGGGGAACCCATGCAAATAGGGGGTCTGAAAGGTCCTCTAACACAAAAGGAGCGGGAAAGGAGAAAACAGTTGCAATTATGCCTCTATTGCGGAAACTCAGGGCACTTTCTTCGAGACTGTCCGGTGAAACCTGCCAAGAAGGCAGTAGGAGCTGCAGTTACCAAAGTTACAAACTCTGAGCAGGGAAACGACCTCGCCCGACAAGAATAGAGGTCCTCTTGCCGAGCGTGAAAACCAGTTCCATGACCTCGCATTTCGTGATACCTATGGTCCTCATTAGCCCTGATAATCCGGATCGATTACATGCAATTGAAGCTTACGTCGACAGCGGTGCCATCGGCAATTATGTGGATCATGAAATGGTTTTGAGGATGAATCTAACTCTTTGTCCCAAGGCTGTAAAGGACGTCATTACTACGGTGGATGGTACGGAGATAGCCTCCGGGCCAGTAACGCATACCACTCAAGAGGTGACGCTAGTAAGTCAAGATGGACACCATGAGAAGATCGTGTTCGGTGTGATCAATGCCCCTCAGATTCAGATTATTCTAGGAATACCTTGGTTAGAGAAACACAATCCTCTGATCGATTGGCGAGCAAGAACGGTCCAGTTTCCAGAATGTGTCTCTACTTGTCACCCTCCACCTGGTGTTGCACTGGCAGCAATTTCTTCAGAGACTCCCCAGTTACCTCCTGAATACCTAGAATACCAAGATGTTTTCCAGAAGGATCAGGCCAACTCTCTACCTCCTCATAGGTCTTATGACTGCCAGATAGACCTGATACCTGGATATACTCCTCCTTGTAGTAGAATTTATGCCCTCACCGAGCCTGAGAACCTTCACCTTCGACAATACCTGGATCAATACCTGGCAAATGTGTTTATTCGTCCGTCCAAGTCTCCTGCTTCTTCAGCTTTGTTCTTCGTTCCAAAAAAGGAAGGAGACCTTAGAACTTGTATAGATTATCGCTCCCTGAACCAGATCACCGTTAAGAATAGATATCCGTTACCTTTGATCCCTGAACTCCTGGACCAAGTCAGAAAAGCATGCATATATACAAAGCTGGATCTTAGAGGAGCTTACCACTTGGTACGAGTAAAAGAGGGCGATGAATGGAAGACGGCCTTCCGCACCAAGTATGGGCTATTTGAATATCAGGTCATGCCCTTTGGACTTTGCAATGCCCCGGCCGCCTTTCAATATTTTATGAACGATGTCCTCAGAGAGCTCATAGATGTGTGTGTTGTTGTTTACATTGACGACATCCTCGTTTATTCTTCATCGGAATCTGAACATCGGAAACACGTGAAAATGGTCCTCGAAAGATTGCGTCAACACAAACTTTTTGCTAAGTTGGAAAAATGTGTTTTCAACGTGACTGAAGTTGAATTCTTGGGATTCATATTATCACCTGGCGGAGTGCGTATGGATTCAAAGAAGGTCGATGCAGTTCTCAAATGGCCATCACCATCCTCCGTAAAAGGTGTGCAAAGCATGTTAGGCTTCGCTAACTTTTACCGCAGGTTTATCCCCGAATTCTCTCGAATAGTCCAGCCCATCACTGCCTTGTTAAAGAAAAACAAACATTTTGAATGGTCTACCGAGGCGGAACAAGCTTTCCATGATTTGAAGACTAAATTTATCTCTGCACCAATCTTAAAACACCCTCGCCCCGAACTCCCCTACATCGTGGAAACTGATGCTTCAAGCCTTGCCATGGGGGCAGTTCTATCACAAAAGGACCCGGTAACCAATCAGTTGCATCCCGTGGCATTTTGGTCCCGCAAATTCTCGCCTCCTGAAATCAATTACACGATTACTGACAAGGAACTTCTGGCTATCAAGTCTGCCTTTAAGGCTTGGCGGCATTATCTGCTGGGGGCCCGACACACCGTTACTGTGATTACGGATCACCGAAACCTACAATATTTGAAAACCGCAAAAGCCCAATCCTCTAGACAACTCCGTTGGGCATTATTCTTTGCCGAGTTTGACTTCATAATTACCTATCGACCTGGTACAAAGAACGGTAAAGCTGATGCCCTTTCTCGGATGGGAGTGGAAGAACACTTGATCAACCCTAAACCTGTACCAATCATTCCCGAACAAAGAATTCTGGGTGTAATCGCCACAGAATCCATAGAGGAAGTTAAGGATAAAGCCAGGCACCTTGTAACTCCAGCAGAGATACAGAATTGGCATCTGCAGGGAAAGGACTTTGCAGTAAAGGACAACTTATTGTATTTCCAAGAACGATTATACCTACCCAGCACAGATTTACAGAAAAAAGTAATCTCTTGTTATCACGATTCTTTAATGGAAGGACATCCCGGTATGGCCAAGACCTCAGAAAAGATCAAGCGCTACTTCTGGTGGCCGTCTTGGAAAAAAGATATCAGAGACTTTATAATGTCCTGTGGAGTATGCGCCCAAAACAAGAGTCAAAAGGAAAGACCAGCAGGCCTCTTACGCCCTATTGACATCCCAACTCGCCCTTGGCATACGCTTTCTATGGACTTCATCACCGATCTACCTCCATGCTCCGGATACAATACGATTCTAGTAATCGTGGACTTATTCTCCAAGATGGCGCATTTCATTCCGCTCAAAGGCTTGCCAACAGCAGCAACTCTGGCCCGAGAATTTCTCGAAAACATCGTCCGACTGCACGGTTTTCCATCGGTTCTAATTTCGGATCGAGGTAGTCAATTTATTTCTCATTTTTGGCGAAGTTGCTGTCGGTCGGCTCAAATTGATGTGAGACTATCGACCAGTCACCACCCTCAGACCGACGGACAAACCGAGAGGACCAATCAAACTCTGGAACAGTATTTACGCTGCATGCTGCAACAAACTGAAAAAACTTGGAAAGACATCCTTTGGATAGCCGAATATGCCTACAATAACTCTGTCCATTCGGGAACTGGGAAAACCCCGTTTTTTCTTTTGTACGGCAGTCACCCTCGAACCTCGGAGTTGGATCCCCTCCAAGATCTTGAAACACCAGCAGTAGACTACCTGCATTCTACAATCACCCAAGCCTTTAAGGAAGCTGTTTCTCACCTTCAAAGGGCTAAAGAACAATACAAGAAAGGAGCAGATCAACATCGGAAGGAAGCCCCTCAATATCAAGTAGGGGATCAAGTCTGGTTATCCACCAAATATCTACCTCTAAAAGGGCCACGCACATTCAACCCAAGATACCTTGGTCCCTATTCCATCACTACCATAGTAAACCCAGTAGCGGTCAAGTTGGACTTGCCCCCGCACATGAAGATACATCCGGTCTTCCACGTCTCTCTATTAAAACCCGTGCAACCTCAAACCCGACTAACTAAATCTCCAAAACCTATCCTAGTTGATGGAGAACTCGAGTTTGAAGTCAAAAGCATTCTGGACTCCAAGATCTCCAAATCTAAACTATTTTACCTAATTGACTGGAAAGGCTACGGCCCGCAAGAGAGATCCTGGGAACCTGCTGAATATGTCCACGCTCCTGGAAAACAAGAAACATCATTACTAAAGACTTTAAAGACATTAGAATTACTCGAAACTTACCGTTCGTGCAGTAAACGACGGACAGCAGTCCTCTGAAGTCAAGAGGCCTGCTCCCCTTATCCAGTGAAGAAACTGGTTACAGCACCCTGCCCCGAGGCAGATGGAGAGCACGGCGTTCACTTACCTAAGGTGAGAGCGTTAACCTTTGGGGTTCTACAGGAGAAGAGAAAGGGAAGAAGAGAGAGACATTCAATAACCCAGTTCCTTAATCCCATATTTTCTATCTGCAGACATCTTACCCTTCGAGTCAGACATACAGTGCACAGAGGTCCAGCCCAAAGAGCCAGCCGTGTGTTACACATCACCTTTGAAGATACGGTATACGCCCAGTCAAGACCGGCGCCTCTACGGGAATCAGGTGAGCGTTACACTTACTGGCAAAGGAGGAAGGTACGATGATAGCCCTATTAAAAAAACAGCATCAGAATACCGCTCATTACGGATGTATTCTGAAGATCCCAGATTTAGACAAAATGTGGAATACATATTCCACCTACTCTTTGAAAGTGAACTAGTAACTCTATGTTACGGAGGTACACACACATTAAAATCAGGAACCCACTTTCAAAATATGTCAGCTACACAATTATTACAAAAAGTGCAACAAAAAGATGAGGTTTTACAATCATGTATTACAAATCTATTAGCAAACATGCGTGGCACTAAAGAGTACTGGTTACGATGTCATGGAGATGTATGTTGTATGATAAGAAACCTTGGCCCACCCACTTGGTTTGTTACATTAAGTTGTGCAGAATATGCATGGGAAGATTTACATGATTTCCTAAGCATATCAAATAAAAAAACAAACATAGATATACTAACACCTGGAGAACTTTGTTCTCCAGATCCTGTTAATGTTTCAAGATATTTTCACCATCGCTTCATTGCTATGCTACACTTTATTTGTAATAAAACTGTTCCTCCCCTCGGAGAAGTGCAACACTTCTTTTGGAGAATAGAATACCAAACTAGAGGAGCACAGCATATCCACATGCTTTTATGGATTAAAGATGCTCCTAAATTTGGTCAAGACAATGATACCACTGTGTTACAGTTTATCGAAAAATATGTCACTTGTGAAATTCCATCGGAAGCAACAAATAGTGATCTTCATGCACACATTTTACAATTTCAAAGACACACATGTGGCAAATATCGTCGTCACAAATACAAAAACAAAGGGAAATACTACACCAAATGCCGCGTTGGTTTCCCTAGACCAGTTACAAAAACAGGTCAAGTAAACATCTTCATGTCTTCAGTTAGACATAGTGTTAACGGTAAATCACCCAAAAATACATATTACATAAAAAGAACAGAAGAAGAAAAATATATCAATTATTACAACGCAATCATTGGCCACTTATGTATGCAAACATAGATGTGAAGTACATTGCAGACATTTCCACTGCAGTTGCACAATATGTTACAGCATACTTAACCAAAGCAGAAAAAACAGAGCTCCAAGACCTCTGGAATGACCTGTCATCAGACAAAACACTGTCTCAGAAATTATACAGCTTGGGCATAAAAATGCTCTCCCATAGAGAATGTGGCTACTATGAAGCAGCAGATTGTTTAACCGGTACTGCTTTGTATGGAAAATCTGAAAATATAGTATGGATAAGTCTTGGTCCTGCTAAATCTAGAAAAAGAGTTCTGAAATCATACGATGATAAAGAAACAATAGCCAAACATGATCCCAACAGCCAAGACATTTTAAAAACAATTTGCTGGACACATACTACCCAAAGAGAAGTACCACTTTAGAAACCATGTGTCTATACCACATAGCCCAAAACTTCACATACAAAAATAATATACAACCTGATTAAAAAAAAGGTAGATACAGAGTATCAAATTGTAAAGGCAGCTTAGTTAAACTCACCAAACCAAATTTAATTAATCATATCAAATTGTCATTAAAGACTCCTCGACATAAAGAACTACATAACATGTCCATGCTACAACTCTTTAAACCATTGAGAAAAGAAGAAGAAATACTAGATAACTATGATTCCTACGAAGACGCTTTCAAAGCAAATGAAAGCACTATAACCGATGTAAACTTTACACAGTACAAAACAATGTTGCACAATGAACAGCAACACGAAGAAGAACTCCAGTCCCAACTAGATAAGGACACTCCTGACAGTAATCAACCTTCTGTAACATGAAGCCAAGAACCACTGGGAGAGGCACTAATAACAAATGAGGCAGATGACGGAAGTAGAAAACACCATGTGTCTGTATGAAAATAAAGAAGATTTAACTATACTACCATCAAAACTAAACAATGAGCAACGTAGCATTTTTCAAGAAGTAACAAAAGAAATTGCACATGGTGTACAACATGAAAACAAAGAATGCACCTGCCAAAATGACAAACCTATACTACTGTACGTCAGTGGTGAAGCTGACTCTGGCAAAACATTCTTAATCAAAATCATCAGTAAATTCCTTCAACAATTGACAAACAACAAACTGTCAGCTGTTGTCACTGCCGCCACAGGTTTAGCTGCCTACAACATAGGCGGTGTCACTTTACACTGATTACTACTCCTGCCAGTAGAACACCAAAACAAATTAGACTATTACAAACTTTCTACAGAAGCTGCAATGGAACTACGCAGAGTATTAAAACAAATGGAAATGCTACTAATAGATGAAGTGAGCATGGTCTCCAACCTAATGTTGGCTTTGATTCACCTCAGATTACAAGAAGTATTCAAAACAAACTACGAAGAGCTCTTTGGAGGAAAACACATTATTGTTTTCGGAGATCTTCTTCAATTGACACCAGTGAAAGGTGAGCCTATTTTTAAAACCTTAGGACACAAACTCTGTCACATAGGAAATATCAACCTTTGGCAACATTTCCAATATAGAGAATTAACAGAAAACATGCGGCAATCTGCAGATCTCACTTATGCAAACATCTTAAAAACTATTAGAGTTGGTTTACTATCTCAAGAAGCACAAGCAATATTGAAAACCCGGCACATTCATGCACTTTATGGCAATTAAGCATGTGCTACCTATGTTATGCAACAATTAGCCCACAAAAATGTAATTTGTTTGGCCTTTATGCCAACTCTTGCAAGCTGTTTCAAATTCAATGAAACAATGTAAAAACATGAATTGAAACCAATAATTGAAATTAGCACCACAGACAAACTAGACATACATGGTATGACACTACCCTTGTGTGAACAAGCCACAACAAGACTAACGGGGTAATTCATAGGATCCCGCGCACTAGTGGCGCACGCGGCTGGTGCACAGTGTGCGCGTGGGACAGAGTGTGCCAGCCGCGTGCGCTAAAATCCATTTACGCGCACAGCGTATTCATGGATTTCAACATCCAAAACCAGGCGTGGCGCAGAGTGGCGCAGCGACCTTGCAGCAGCGCCAGTTACGCCCCCAACCCCTCCCCGTGCGCCATGCACTGCGTACAAATCCCGTACATGGCGCACAGGCCAGTGGACCATCATACAGCCCCCAACCACGAAAGCGCCTGTAAAACTCCCTGCGCACCCCTCCGAATACATGTACACCCCAGCGCGGGGAGTTTCACATGCGATTGGCCCTGTCCGAGCGTGGTACGTGTATTACTGGGGTTCGCGGGGAGTTTCACACGTGATTGGCCCTGTGCAAGCGTGGTATCTGTATTTTGGGGGTGCACAAGGAGTCTCACATGCGATTGGCCCTGTGCGAGCATTGTACATGTATTTCGGGGGTGCGTGGGAAGTTTCACACGCGATTGGCCCTGTACGAGCATGGTACGTGTATTTCGGGGGTGCGCAGGAAGTTTCACACATGATTGCCCTGTGCGCACGGGGTACGTGTATTTCGGGGGTGCGTGGGAAGTTTCATACGTGATTGGCCCTGTGCGAGCGGGGTACGTGTATTTCGGGGGTGCGTGGTAAGTTTCACATGGGATTGGCGCTGTGTGAGCGGTGTACGTGTATTACTGGGGTTCGTGGGAAGTTTAACACGCGGTTTTGCTGTCAGAGCGGGGTACGTGTATTTCGGGGTGCGCGTGAAGTTTCACATGCGATTTCGCTGTCAGAGCGGGGTACATGTATTTCGGGGGTGTGTGTGAAGTTTCACATGCGATTTCGCTGTCAGAGCGGGGTACGTGTATCCAGTGGGGTGCGCGGGGAGTCCCACACGTGAATTGGCAGTGTGGGTCCACCCAGGTGTCCCCTCTACCCCTTCCACGGCCCCTGCAGACAGCCCACACCACAGGAGACTACCCTGCACCCTTCTTCATGTCCCTCAGGCAGCCCATCCACCATGGGCATGCCCCCTAGCCAAGCCACATGTCACCTTGCAATATGATCACCAACTCATGCCCCCCAGCACCCCCACCCCCCAGCAGTGAGGGGCACCTGCCAGCAGGCCCCCATTCATGTCCCACTCATGTCCCCCTGCACCCCCACCCCCCAGCAGTGAGGGACACCTGCCAGCAGGCCGCCACTCATGTTCCACTCATGTCCCCTTGCACCCCCACCCCCCAGCAGTGAGGGGCACCTGCCAGCAGGCCCCCCTCATGTCCCCCTGCACCCCCACCCCCCAGCAGTGAGGGGCACCTGCCAGCAGGCCCCCACTCATGTCCCACTCATGTCCCACTGCACCCCCACCCCCCAGCAGTGAGGGCCACCTGCCAGCAGGCCCCCACTCATGTCCCACTCATGTCCCCCTGCACTCCCACCCCCAGCAGTGAGTGGCACCTGCCAGCAGGCCCCCACTCATGCCCCCCTGCACCCTCACCCCCCAGCAGTGAGGGGAACCTGCCAGCAGGCCCCCAGTCATGTCCCCCCCAACATGTCAACATGAGCCACAATCATGGTCCTCATGGCCACCAAAATCCCATGGCACGCCACCCCTGCCAAAATAACCAACCAAGCATAACATACACCCCACATTGAAATGCCCATTACATGAAACAACCCAAATGGCATGTATGTACATCAACACATGTCCATCACACACACACAATGGGTGCCAATGAATGTGAAAACCCACATCGTGACATGCATGAAACCAATGATAGAATACCCTACATTGAAGTACGGGAAAAAATGTATTGAACAAAAAATGTGGTGAAAGAAATTCAAAGACCAAACAATGTACATAATTTTATTTTTAATGTGATATAGTTTATAAACAAAAACTTTACACATAATTCAATATAATTAACCAATTACACAATATAATAAACATCATTTACTTAATCGTCATATACAAATCATCATCCTCTATTCTCCACATAACTTCATCAGATAACTCATTTTCATACTAATAAATACAATATAGAAGCGTTCACTACCTTTAATTCCTCATATACCTGCGCTATATGAATTAATGGATAGAGAGGTACCATGGTAAAATGTAATATATCAATCTAGCCATTAGTCAGTCACCCCGTTAGTCATTCCCTCAAACAGTCAACCCCCCAAAGCCGAATTATCCCCTGCCCCATACGTAAGGGTTACTAAGCATCAATCACCAATCACCAGTCGTTCCTTCGTGAGCTTTGAGTGGGGGAGTAACTATTCCTCAAGTTTTCCCTTAACCATATGCCAAACTCTATATAAGCCAGATGTAAAGTTGCGTTCAAAGTAGTAAGACACATAAACCAAAAATCTTTCAACTTGATGTGGTCTAAATTATGGACATAACTACTATAGTGCTTCATATAAATTAGACTCAGTCTGGGGCATAGCATGAGGACGTGTCTCGCCGTTTCAGGTGATGCTTTATTCTTACACATCCTACAAAAGCGCTCTGGTTTAGGAATGGCACATTCAGGTCCCATCGCACTTAACACAGGTAAATGATTGATACGCAAGAGTAGTATAAAGCGTCTTAAGTTATCCGAAGGGCATAAGTTCAAATATCCTTGTGCCCTTCTATAGGTGTAAAGTAAATGAGATATAAACCCATAGCTGCATAGGTTTTCAAGATGTTTAAAGTTGTTTTGCCAGTCCCAAGTTTTTAATCGCTCTCCCATTTGGAATTTCGAGTATTCAAAATTATCACCCCAATTGGGTGTCCACTCGATCATCTCAAAAAAAGTGGTCATTGCTCTCACAAGCTTAATCTGTTTGTTCCCAATTATGTCCTCTTTTACCGTCATAAAAAGTTGATTGGTATTATTCATATGCATCTTAATAAAGAGTTCAGCTCTTTTCTTTAAGACTAGGGCTTTTAGAGAAAGTAGGCCTAGTTCTAATCTCAATATCGCCATCGGTACTCCCTGTGGTAGACCCAGAAGCTTACGCCAAAATTTACCTTCCAATATTTGGAGCCAATCAAGGTTAAGATCGACTAAGGCTTCCAGTCCATAAATCACCATAGGTACCAAGCATTGGATGTAAAGTTGGCAGGCCGCCCAGATAGAATATCCACTCTGGTTGTGAGAGAACTTGCATATCATAGCGGTTAATTGGGCCGCTTTTAATTTGAGATTTTGCACACAGGATTGAAAATTTCCACTAGAGTCAAATTCCACTCCCAAATATTTATAGCAATAAGTATATTGAATTTCCATACCTCTAAGCATCATTCTAGGGCGGCTCACCTTACCATGACTATACAGAATCAATTCTGTTTTCGTGAGATTTATCGTGAGTTCATTCACTTGCGCATATTCCCAGAGCCTCTCAGCCGTGCGTAGAATTCCGCTAAACGTGTGGTCAAAAATAACCACATCATCGCATAGGCCATAACTAAGCAATGTTGGGTACCGACTTTGGGGGGACAATTGCGCACCTGATGTATGTATTCAGGGATGTCAGAAACAAACAAATTATACAATGTGGGAGCAGTGACGCATCCCTGCTTCACCCCTCTAATTTGTTTTATCACCCTGGTAATAGATCCACTTCCATCTAACCTCAGCTGAATAGAGGTACTTTGGTGCAGGGGCTGTAGGTAATGGAGCAATCCTTCAGGGCATGCCATTCCCATCAGCTTCCTCCACAATTTCTCTCTAATGACAGTATCGAAAGCCGCCTTATAATCAATTTATAAAGCATACAAAGGAGGGTTATTAGCCGACAGGGCTTTATCTCTGAGACTATTCATAATAAGTAGGTTATGCGTAGTTGAGTATCCCGTTCTAAATCCGCTTTGAAAGCGGTCCAGGATACCTGACTTTTCTGCCCAAGTCTGCAGTCTCTGTAAGAGTAAAGAGGCAAATAGTTTACCTGAACAGTCTAACATAGAGAGCAGACTGTAATTTTCCGGATCAGATCTGTTTCCTTTTTTAAATACCGGTACTAAAATTGCTTTTTGCCTCAGGTATTCTCCCCTCTTGTAGCACCTTTTCAAAGAGGATTTTTAGGAGGTTTGCCCAGAAGACTTGGTTATTCTTCATGAGTAGATTAGAGAGACCATTCGGACCAGGTGCCCGAGAGGCTTTGAGTTTAGAGATCTTATCTATAAGCTCTTCTAGGTTCAGCGGGAACGGCACAGGGACTTTTGTAGATATACGAGGTGTTTCAAAGTTATCAACAACAGTCCCATTTCGTTTCTCAAGAAAACGTACCCATTCCTCAGCATCGATGGAGTTTATTTGAGGAGTTTCCCTGCTTCCCCTCGCTTCCCCTAGAAGTGCCCAGATATTACGAGAGTTTCTTCAGCAAATAATCCTCACAGTCTTTTGCCAACATGCCAGTTTTTTCAATCTTTTCCATTGTTTTAACCATGACCTATACCGGTTTTTTATCTCTTTGGTCTTGGCATGTACAATAATAAGGGATTTTGTATTAGCTCTGATTTTACGTATCTCACCTCTAAGTATGCGTTTAGCATCTCTTTTGACTTATCATAGGTCCCTGTCGACCCCTGTTTTCTAATAACCAATAATGATTTTTTGGTTACATATTTACCAGTGAAGTTATAAATACACCCTTCCAGATCCTCCACAGATAAATTAGCAAACATGATATGATCATTATTATCCCAATCACCACAATCGCGGCAGGCTCTAGAGATGTTTTTCCCGGACCATATTAGTCGAGAAATAACATGATTAACAAGTAAACTTCCCGTCGCCATTATTAGTGGTGATTCAATAAAACTATTCAGGGTTAGACTGAGACCATTACGATCGCTCAAGTCATTATCTACAACTCTCATGTCATTAACCAGGGATGCCACCTCGGCACTAGTGAAGCAATAATCGAGGGTACGCTGTGCAACTCCCGCTCCCCATGTGCAGTGCCCCAGGCAGTAACTCATAGTTCTTCCATTTAGACATTCCAGATCCCAACTCTTCATAAAACATAACCACTTCTTCCCTTCCTCATCACTGTAGTTATGATGCATTAGACAGTACGGATATAAGGACTTATTATTAGTCGTGCCTCCTTCTCCTTTGATAAGACAATTAAAATCACCTGCAACGATAATGAGATTGCTTTTACATTCACTCTTCCAATCACTCAGCAAATCATGCAGCCTATCTTGGATTTGATCGCTCACCGATGCGTCATGGGGGTTATATAGATTGACCAGCAATAGCTTAACCCAATTGTCCTTAATTAATATAACCACCTCCACTGCATTAATATTGTCCTCTAATTCGGTGGGTATTTCGCTGGAAGTTATAGTTTTCCCTACCCCAATCATCAGTCCTCCAAATGGTCTTCCCATTTGCCCTTTTTTGGCAGGAGTGTGGTATAATTTATAACCATCTATCACAATCGGTGCAATCAGCCACATTTCTTGTAACATAAAAAAAGAGTAATTCATAATAAAAGGTAGTGACCCATCAGTTGCAGTAAAATGTTTAAAACCCCTAGTGTTCCAGGACAGCAATGAGCAAGTTCAGGGTTTGTTTATAGCCAGGGATAAAGCCTCGGCTAGTCACTTAAGCTTGTTCTGAATGTCGCTCATTTGCACTTGTTTCCCGGTAATAGGGGGGGTTTAGTTTTACCATTAATTTTAGTAGACTTAGATTTGTCATTGATCAATGGATCTTCATCGTTAGGATTAACATCCACACCCAACCCCACCTGCGCCAAATTGCCTCTATGTTTTCGAATAAGCTGTGCGGAGGCCAAAACCGTACAATGCAGCGCTGTAACATTCGGGCTGGTGGTACACAGAGGCTCCACAAATTAAAAATCTTCTGACCTAATAACTCTTAATTGAGGTATTAAGTGAAGTTTTTCAAGTATAGCCACTCGTGGTAGCCACTTGCCGCAACATTTCTGATTCAAATTCTTCACAATACAGATCTTGTTTTCTTCTCTGCTTTCGTCTCTGGCTGGCACTGGTCTTTCCCTCTCCGAGTTTGTGCTTTCATAAGTACTGTTTAGACTGTTCCTTTGTGGGGTGGAGAATTGATTGTCCATGACAGTATGATTGTCTATAAGAATCGAGTCTTGACAAGCGTTACCCACTGCTGATATTTCTTTGGACTTCTCCGGCAATATCCAGCTCGTGAGTGTTCCCACACCCTTTCTTTGAATTTTCTTTCTTTTCAGCGCCCTTTTTTTAGCCTTTTTTGATTTTTGCTGAGGATTTGCTGTATTGGGGAGTGGGGAAGCCACCTCCACCGGAACGTTTCTTAAAGCAGCTCTCTTTTCCATTCTGTGCTGTTTTTTGGTCAAATGGATAGGTTCTTCTTTTGTAGAAGACTCATCTTCCTCCATATTAGTTGGAATTGCCAATTTTTCAGGCTCGTTTATTTCTTCGGGCTCCTCTTCATAAACTGAACCTGGGCCAGGTAAATTCAGCTGCAGAACAGTATTTACGTGTATTCTCCCACATAATTTTAAGAGAATTATTAGCGCAAATTGTAGGGAAGAGAGAGACGCCTGCAGATCAGCAATTGCAGCAGAATTCAGCAACGATGATTCATTAGATCGATCAGCATAGTGCTTCCCAGGCTGCTCGATGTCAATCAAAAGATTGGGTGATTCAGACAGTCGGCCCATACAGGGAATCCTCAAGGGGGTATTTGCTGACTGCAATACCTGCGCCTCAACTGTCATACTTGTAGCTTTCTGTATGGGTCCCGTCTTAATATTCCCCAACGTATCAATGTTTGGAGGGGGAGCCATTGATTTCTGTATGGACAAACATAAGTCAAGTAATGAGTTATTATCTATGTCGTCAAAGTTCGTCAAATCCAAGGGACGACTTCCATTATGCATTACCGGGTGTATCTCCTCAATATGTTCGGTGGTGCGTACTTGTGGGATTTTTTCAAATAATGCCGGTATGGTGCCTCTAACGTTGGCTGGGGTTTTTAAACTGTCCCCCCCAGACGCGTTATTGGCAGACCTACTAGGATTGTTTGTCTTACCTTTCCTCAGATTGTAAGACGTTTTAGCGCTATGCACTTTTGGCGGCATATTAACTCAGGAGGAGTCAACGCGGAGTCTTTACAGTCAAATTCACAGGTGAATAGTTAGCACGAAAACCTATCCGCTCAAATACTCCAGTGCGGGTGGTCAGATCACAAATAAAACACCTGCGCACAAAGTATATAATAGCGCTAGTGGGATCAAAGGAAATTTTACTCCCCCGCAGTCTCCCCCAAGCTCATACGTATACTAAGATGTAATTACTGCACGACCGGGCTTACCACACCGCAGGAATCGTAATTACAGGACTTCTTGTGTGCTGCTGGTTGTACACCTCTTCCGGGCTGTATACAGTCAAGGGTGGGTAGCCCCCGCCTTCCCACAAGTGACCACAAAGGACCACTTCTTAACCACTTCCGCACCGTGCGCGCTCTGCGCTGTTTTGCAGTAGAAGTAGGGTTTGCAGCAGGTCCGTCGAACAAAGCTCTGCCTCCTCGTAGAAAAATGGTGGAAAGACTCAGTTCACCTCGATAGTCTCCCACAAAGGACCACTTCTTAACCAATTCCGCACCACACACACTCCGCGCTCTTTTGCAGTAGAAGTACGGTTTGCAGCAGGTCCGTCGAACAAAGCTCTGCCTCCTCGTAGAAAAATGGTGGAAAGACTCAGTTCACCTCGCATAATGTACATAAGGAAAACAAAAAAATAAGTAAAGAGGTAGACCTGCACTAGAATCCCTGATCCTTCAGGTATTATACAGTTATCACAGAAATTGGATCAGTACAACGGGATGACACTGATTAAGTTTTAATACATATCACATTTTATTCAATCAATTCATCACAAAAAAATTCATACTAATATCATAAAATCACATAAAAATCGATCAATTCATACCCTCATTCATAACCACATACAACACTCATTCAAACCTTTGAATATAAAAAGCCCTAGTGTTTTCACAATAGGTATTCAAAATATCATTACATCACATGATCATTTCAACAAATGTATTCCTTTGGCCTATTCAGCAATGACCCAGTCCATAGTATCAAGTGTCATTGTATAACTGGTATCGAATTCCACCAGATATCTTTTTCAGAAAAATGTCGACACGTGTTTCGGTCAGAGACCTTCTTCAGGACGTTGGGCTTGGAACGAATACTCCACCCTGTTCTTTACATATATGGGCCAATAGTAAATCTAAAAATCAATAATAAAAACAACAATGTCATCCCTATTTCTTAAACGAGGTGACAAAAAATGTCACATTGTGTTAGAAATTAATACACACAAACGCCCTACTCACCCCCAAGATACACTTCTCAGGATCGTGGGTGGGACAACAGGAATAAATCCTCCACTAGCATCAGTATGTATAATGAGCCTGTGGAACCAACAAAAGCAAACAAAGAACACCACTTAGTGTGTTACTTAACAAATTCAACACTACCAGGAACATAATGTGCCTACATGTGACCTTATATGGTACACAATTAAAATGAAAAATAAAGATAAATATAAAAACTTACATACAACCTAGTGCCAAAAGAAGCTCCTTCCGGAACTTTCAAGATGTAGTAGCGCGATGTATACTAGTATATAGTAATCACTCCGTGGCACTGTAAATGCAACAAATAATGGCAGTCCATCAATAGAAAATACCAACTACCTGTAACATCCGGTGTCCATATTATTATTGTCCTCTGCATTAAATAATAACATGGCCGGGAGCCCTAAAATACGGTATCAACACTATCAATATCCCAGTAACATTCACTACGTGGTATCTATAAACCATTTTCTCACTCGGCTGGCCAATAACACCGATAAAGTAGACCCCAGTGCATTCATATACGCTCTGGCACCCTGCCACCTGAGCAACTCTATGTTGAAATCTATCGCCCCTAAGTGCGATCGTATTGTGCCAAATCTCCTCTGTGACTACTCATTCGGCGGACCATCGTCACCACGAGCATCTATCTATTGCTCGCTCGTCCCTTACCTTCTAGGAAACACTGTCCTCGCCGTCACAATATAAGTGGAATCAGCACCCTCTTCATTCACGCGGCACCGACCTCCAAACGTAGCAGCAAAGCTTCAAGCTCACTAGACATAATCGAGGGACTAACCTTTATTTACAATGAAGAACACAATCAAAGGACTACATCAAGGCAGCCATGCTACATGCTCACTAGACATAATCAAAAGACTAGCTATCGTTCTAAATGAGGCGCACAAAGAAGGGACTATTATCTCTAGGTATTTTAACACCCAGGCGGGCACGGTCTACTCCATTGGGAAATAGAAAACAATTCGCTCCAAAGCCACCAGAGCATGGTAACACACGTAAGAGCAAAAGAAAGCCCCTGTGTCGTGTTTATAATATGCGCTTCCACACAACAACTAAAGAGAAACAAAGTGAAAAAAAAAGTCAAGAAAAATGTTTTGTTAAATTAACACATGGCCCCGTGTAATGGATCCCTTCTTAATTTATTCACAGCCTGATTTTATGGACTGAGTTTTTGGCAGTGAAAAATAATAATAAAGAAGGGAATACAGAGATATTGCACAACTAGTTGATTGGTGGATCGTGCAGCACTTCTCTAAATGCCTAGACGTATATCATTAACATTATTATTCGTTCAGACATTTTAGTTTGTGTCCATATATCTCTGTCAACCTCATTTTGAACAAGCACAAATTAATGCACAGAAGAAATGCCCAGAGGAAATGAAAACCTAATAGACATCTCGATATCCATAGGTTCTCCATACATAAACACCTTTATATTTAGCATCACTGTGTTTTTCTTTTCTAACATACTGGTACACTGTTTAACATCGGCTGCCAACGGATGTTATATGCAGTCTCATATTGATCACTGAAATATTTGTAAACAACATGTATCATATTGCACATCCATTTTTTGTGACAAGATTGTTCCATTCCACTGAAACATTTAGTCCCTCCTGGACAGTGTTAAGAGTGTGAATCCATTTTTGTTCGGTACGATGCAGTATTGTACCGATATCACCACCTCTAGAGTTACCTTTAATGTGTTGAAGTATAAACTATCTCATGTCGGTATCTTTGTGTTTCATTTTGACAAAATGATCGACAAGCGGTTTGTCTACCACTTCATTTGTTATACAGCTCCTGTGTTCTGATATCCGCTGACGAACCTCACGTGTGGTTTTACCCACATATAGAAGTTGACAAGGGCAGCTGATGATGTAAATCACATTTTTGGTCAGACAATTAGTGTGGCAATTCATCTTCCACACTCTTTGGCCGTATTGAAAATCTTTTTTTGTTATAGTCAAGGGACATGCTACACATTTGCCACATTTATAGTGGCCAACAATAGGCGGCAGCCCCCATTGTTCATTAATGGTAGTTTCTCTCTTGGGTTCCCTGTAGGTGTGAACCAGACTTTGTTTAAGGTTCTGGTTACGTTTAAATGCGAACATTGGTTTTTGCAGTAATGACCCTGGATGTTTGACTAAATTCCAGTGTTTGTTGATGATTCTTTTCACATCAACACTCACTGGGTTAAAAGTAGTTACGCATACCAAACGTTCATTCTTATGTCTCTCTGGAGTAGCTAAGTAGATTTCACGGTTTGTGTTTTCCGCTCTTTTCAGCTGATCTTTTATCAACCTTCTTGGGTATCCTCTATTTTGTAACCTGTCTTTTAGCTGTTCAGCATGACCCTTGAATTCATCCTTTTCAGAACAGTTTCTTTTGATACGCAAGAACTGGCCATAAGGTAAGTTCTGTCGTAGACTGGCTGGATGAAAACTATTAAAGTGTAACAAGGTATTCTTGTCGGTGGGTTTCCTAAAAAGAGTGGTTGGTTCCCAGTTTTTTTAATTCCTAGGTCAAGGAAACTCACTTGGCGGTAACTATATTCAATAGTGAACTTTATGTTAACATCGCCCTGATTTAGCCAGAGGTGAAATTCACTCAGAGAATGAACAAAGCTCCGCCTCCTCGTAGAAAAATGGTGGAAAGACTCAGTTCACCTCGCATAATGTACATAAGGAAAACAATGCAGAATGTCATATAATGATAAAAACAGGAAATCAGAATCCAAAGATATGAAATCAAGAATGTCTCCAAAGTCCTTCAATCAAAGCAAATCCAAACAGAAACGAAAAAGTAAAATCCATTGCTCCATGGAAAAATCAAAAAAGAAAATGCAGACAAATCCACACTCCAATTATTTACAAGGATGAAATCCTGGGTCCATGAGCCCAACTGTCCAAATGAAACCTACAAAAATACACTAATGAAGAACTATATACAAAAATGTGGGGTATTGTCCAAGCGCCCCAAACAAAAATGAAAACCAAAATGAAACCTAAAAATAAATAACTAACTAATTACAATGGCAGCGGGCTAGTCCGATGGCTCACTTTTTGATGTCCCGGGCCAGGGCATCATCAAACTCCCACTCAATGACCTGGAGGCGGTCCTCTTCCATGGCCCCAAGGGTTCACAGGGACGATGACATGTTGCCCTCCAACTCCCTGCGAATTGCCTCGAGGCACTAGGCCCGCCTCAGTGCCCTCCGCATGGAATTCTCCGCCCTGACCATTGTGAGCCGTGCCTCTTCCACCCACTGCCGCTCCGCATCTATGGCGTGGCCCAACCGCTACCACACGGAAGACACTTGCAATCCTGGGTCCTCCTGCCCTCTGGCCGATGCCTGCCCCTCCGATATTGAAGGCCCCAAGCCATCATTGCTCCCATCATGTTGCTGCTGCTGCTGTACCTGTGCCTACTCCCTGGCTCTTGCTGCCTGCACGTCCTCCTCTGGCTGGGGTGCAGTTGTCGTGGTGGCCACCCATGTTGGACATCCGACTCCCGACTGTGGCAGGTTTGTGTCCTCCACCAGCCTGGCCGCTGGGTCAGAGGCAGCTCCACAGGGTACCCAGGTGATACATGGGTGGGAAGATGGGATGGAGGACGAATGGCGCGTAGGGGGTTCAGATGAGGAGGGGGTCGCAAGAAGGTCTAGCACACAGAGGAATCCAGCACTGGTGACCCGTCCCAGTAGTCAACGTGGTCAAAGAGGCATCCGAGATGATGTGCAGTGTCTTCACGAAAACACTGCAGGTCACCTCGCATGCCCCGTTGACGCAACGCTATCCCAGCCAGGACAGGCTCAACCCGATCCCGGGTAGCCACGTCGGCAGGGAGAGGAAGGCCAGTTGTTGTGCGCCCATCCCCTCCCTGAAAACGGGTCTGGACGTAGGATGATGCAGTCACAGGATCAGGGACAGGATTACACACAGGCACCTCTGCGGCAGCCTGTGCTGCCTCCTGTCCCTGCCCCTGCACTGTACCACTGGCACGAGTGGAATCCCCACCTCCAGACACCGTGTGTGTCCCTTCCACGGCCTCCTCCTCCTCCAAACCCCCCACCACCTGGATGACTCCATGCCATCTTCCTCCATCGGACCCTGTGGGGTCTCAGATGCCCCTTCTGCTGCCGAGGAGTCCATCTCCATCCTCTGCCTCTTGGACCTACCCTCGGCAGCTGCAGCCTGGGATACGACACCAGACTTCTCACTCCCTGAAGAGATGACAATCTGGGAGGGGAGCCGGGCCTTGCGTCTCAGGCTGGTGGTGCGATCCCTGCCGCTTTGCTCCACAGCACCCTCTCCGCCCTCTTCATCAGTTGACGCTGCAGACAGGGAGAGATAGAACACAGGCATCAGGGCACTGTACAATGGACTGATATACGCATGACAGTTGCACATGAGTGGCAGTGTCAAACTTCAGACATGGTATCACACTCCCTAACACACATGTCATTTCTACCCACACACATGAGTAATTCCACAGCAATATTGCACCAGGCAGCACCATCCATACACTTACAACAGCATCAGCATCCGAAGGTAAGCCTGACATCACATGAAACACGGGGAGTACACAACACATGCACACACACCAACACACTTACATGCATGTGTACATGTCCACCAACTGTCAGAGTGATGAGATTGCCATCCATGTCACATCTGGCATTCAGCCTTCTACATGTCAGTGCCACATGCATCCATGTTGCATCACAGTTGCACACTTGTCAAATACACATGCACATGTACACAGTGCAGATACATGCAGCTGGAATCAACATCCATGTGTGACACCACAACCATGCCAACGTACATACACAGTAATTCAAACATGTGTGCTCCCACATCTGCATTTGGCCTGCATGCTTATCCACACATACACCATCTATGTGTCTCACACATGAGAGGACTCACATATGTCAGCCTCACGCCCCTGTACATACACATCCATACATGGCCCTACAGAAACACATGTGCAACCTGCACACTACTGGCACACCACGACACACACAGTGTCCAACCAGTATGCATGTACACTTACCGCTCGACTCCAGACGGGTCTGCCTCTCAAGGACTTGGACGTGGAGCACTGGGCTTATGCGTTCCAGGACCCTCATTTGGTGGTCAGACAGGTGACCCCGGTGCCCCTTGGCATCCGTTGCCTTCAAGAGGCGCCGGGCCTTGTCGAGGGTCCTGGACCTGAAGTCTTCCTAGCACTTCTTGACATGTTTGATGTCGCGGACTGCCACCCTCTCCTCGTTGATGGCAGTCACGATGTCCATCCAGATCCCGGACCGTCCTTCATAGTCGGCATGCAAACTTCCAAAGAGGGCATCATACTGCCCCAGGACTTGCTCCACCAGGACACCAACTTCCCTGGCACTGAAGCTGGTGGCCCTCTGCCTCTCTGGCTGGGGGTTGCCAGTGGTGCCAGATGGTGTTGTGCCCGACATGGCAACCCCAGAGGCAGGTGTGGGTGGGCAACTGGGTCCTGGGGCTGGGCTGTGGAGCGATGGTATCCCAGTCGGGAGTCTTCAGTTCCAGCAGGGGAGGTCACAGCAACTTCACCCCTGGCTGACATGTAGGCAGCAAATAGCAGGGCACGTGGGCAGCAGGCAGGCAGGCAGCAGCAGATGGCATGTTGGAGCGTGCTTGGGGGTTTTGCGGGCAGTACTTCGGCCTTCTGGGCAGGAGCGTGGTCTTCCGTGTGTTGTCACAAGGCCAGCTTGATACGGAGTGATTTGGCACGTGAAAAAATCGCACTTCAGCGTGTAATTCGAGGAAAGGGCCTTAGCACCTAAGCGCGTCTGTGACGTTACGCACGTGGGTGTTTCGCTCGTGATGGGTGCATAGTGAATCAGCACATGAATACACCGCACGTATGCAAATTCATTGGACCAAAGGCCCTTTAGCGCATAAGCACATCTGTGACGTGACGCGCAAAGGCGTTTCCCTCAACACGGGTGCATGTTCATCGTACACGTGCAAAAACTGCACATCCGAGTGTCAGCTCGTGTAATTGGAGGAAAGGACCTTAGCGTGTACACGCGTAAGTAACGATGTACGTGTAGGCCGGTTTAAAAGGTACGTGTAGGACGCCATTTACTTGTACATGCTTTTCGTGGAGAGCGAGTGGGTGAATTTTGTACTTCTTGTCGGTTCACACGCGATTAGTTCACAGCATTTCAATTCGTACTCCCTGTTACCTCTGACAGCGTTCAATTTTTTTGTTGTGCCTATTTCCTCAAACAGCATTTACTTCTTCTTTTGTCCTGTTTCCTCAGACAGCGTACAATTCTTCTTTTGGCAGGGGTGTTGCCAACGCGCACACGCGCCTCTTTTTCACATTCTTTTTCAAGGCATACGGTGAGTCGCGCACGTATTTACCAACTGTGCTTGCCCCGTGTGTTGCATACCCCTTCAGAGGCCATTGTAGGCTGCGTGTATTACGCGTATGCTTATTTATGTGTTTCTGGGTGCCACAGCGTAGTGCGGGTTCATTTTTCCACGCACGTGGTCTATGAGGGGTTGCGTGCACGTTCATTTTTGTTTTTGGGTGCCTGTGCGTTGCGTGACCCGTCATCTTCCCCCAGGGGTCACAGACATCCTTGCTAGAGCACTAGGGTACGAATTCCATCTGGTACCCTACCCCTTTCACCCCCTATTGCCCAGGACAATAGTTTATAGCTACTCCCATATGCGCAACAACATCAGTGCCATGGTTGGGAGGCGACCAAGCCGTAAGGGAGGCAAAGGTGGCCGAGCTTCAAAAGGTGGGCATGCTGGACGTGGTAGGGGACGTGGCCAGGATTTGCAGGGTGCCCCTAGACCCCCATGTGTGGAGGACCAATCAGGGACACCCATGCCCCACCCCCCCATGGTTGTGGGAAACGTAGCTGACACCATCCCAGCTCAGCCCTTGTTGGACCGGCCCATTGTGGCACCTGAACCGGCACAGGAAGACTCCCAGGCTGACTTCCAGGTCAGCAAGTCTAAGCCACGTGTGGCGGTGCAAGTTGGTGTCACCAGGCCACGTGGATCTGGGGCAGCAATGTCATCTGCTGCCCCAAGTAGCCAGGGTGGGGAGGCTGCAGGGGCAGCTGCAGCTCTATCCACCCCAGCTCTGAGTCTCCCAGCCGGGACAGTGTCGGTCCAGGTCCATCAAACCGACATTGCCCCTGCCAACATCACCCTGCAGCCAATGCCTGCACCAAGACCTATGGTCATTGTGCCTTCGCACACTCCTAGTACACAGTCCACCGGCGCTTCAGCCCCTACTGACCAGAGCAGCGTAAGCCACTCAGGATCCACACCACCTTTGAAAAAGAAGAAGAAGGGTGCTCTGGCACTACAGGCTGAGACCCCAGACACGGCTACACACTCAGGCACGTCAATGAAGCCTAGCTTTAATGATGCCGAACTTGATGCACTTGTGGCCTATGTGTCGGCACATAGCCGCGAAATGGTGGTGACTGCAGGGTGCAAGACCACACCTGGTTAACGTAGGGCACACTGGCAGACCATAGCGGAACCTTCGTCACAGAGGAACAGATCCAAGGCGTGGGAGACCTACCTGATTACGACGCATTGTCCGGTGAGTGCCCATGGGCCAGCAGATCACAGGGGGAATGCAGTCCTGCAGCCTCAGGCAGTGCCAGCACAGCAAGGTGCAGATCGCCTTGCCCCAAACAGGTGTGGTGCCCGCCGACGCGGTGGCCGTGCGCCACCAGGCAATACTGTATGGAAAAACTCCATGTACGGTATGGCAACCCAACAGGCAGCATCCGTTGAAATGATGGCTCAGGCAATGGAGAGGGTGGCTACTTCCATTATCCCCCCTGAAAGGCAGATGGAGCAACAACAGCAGGCAACAGACTCCATTTGCCAATCACACAGGGAAGACATGTTGGCGTCCAACAGGGACCGACGGGTGGCACTGGAGACTCTGCGCAAAGCCATATCAATAGAGTCACAAGGCCACAGGGAGGCCCTGAGGGTAGAACTCCATAACGTCAGGGAGACTCTGCTTGAATTTGAGGCTTCCTGAAATTTTAGGGCAGAACAGCAGCTGGAGCAGCTCACACGTTCACTCTCAGCTGAGCTGCAGGCAACCTGTGAGGAGATCCGGGCATCATGCGAGGCCATGCGTGCAGAAATGCAGGCAACCCGTGATGTGCTGCATGGGGATATCCGCACTATCAGCATCCAGAATCAGACCTTCCAGACCCGCATGCTTGCTGCCATGGAAAACCATAACAGGGCTTTGCGTGGGCTGCCTCCCATAGCACCACCACCTCCTGATACAGCAGCAGAGGGAGAAGAGACCGACAGCAGTTCTCCCACAATGGCATAGCCGTGCAGGCCATGAGCCCATGGAGGTATTTTTTTCTCGCAACAACCACGCAGGTGGGTGTTGGAGTGCACCCTGTCCTCGAACCTCCTGGGTGGCCTCCCCCCCTGGACCCCACATGGCCATTTTTGAGTTTTCTTTTTTTTCTTTTTTTTTTTTACAGTGTGTTGCCTTGTGTGGCTCCCATGGGCATCCACTGTGTATTCCGGCTGGGCACATGCAGGCTTGTCCTGAGTTTGGGTTAGATGCTTGGGTTTGTGACACACACCCCTCCTGCTTCCCATTTCCATGGGCTTGCAAAGGGTGTGACCAAGTGATAGTGACTTACACGGTGACATTGGGCTGCCATGAGCTGTGTGGGCAGTCTGTAGTCAATACTGTGTGGACATCCCTAGTGGGTATTGTTGTTGTATTGAACACTGCATGGTGTATTGATATGTGCTTGTGCACCCATGTCTTCCTCAAAATTCGCAGGTACCTTTTTCATGTCTTCACAGGCCGTCTCCTTTGCAGATGGAGTTCATGTTGTATGCAGTACAATGACACATTTGCATGGCAGCAACACTCTGCAGTTGGAAGGGGTCGATGTGATGGCTTGTTTAGGTTGTAAGACTACCACTACTTTGACTTTGTACTGTCATGTTTTTGCAATGTTTCATGCTGTGTTGCTGTATTGTGTTGGTGGTAAGTATTTGGTCATGTCTGCTGTTTGTTATTGAATACTGGGAGCATATTCTCTGTGGGCTGTTTCCATTTGGGACAGTGAACTTTGTGACACTTGTGCGAGGTCTTGTGCATTGCTTTGTTTGCTTTCACATTGCATGACATACCATGGTGTGTTGGGTGGCAGAGATGTGGAGGGGTTGAGTGACATGGTGCTATTTTCATGTTGTATTTTGCTAGGGGGTAGTCATTCATGCAGCATGAATGTATGTCTTTTAATGAAACAGCATTGGTTGTCTTTCGGTAGGTAGGGATGCACATAATGTAACACTTTCAGGTAAACAATCTCAGGCTGGTATGGTTGTGACAGTTGTCTGTCCCTTTTATCATCATCATTGATTGTGAGCTGGTATGTGCCAGGGCTGTGTGCACTCCACAGGGGTGTGATTTTAGGGGAAGTAATTAGCCACCAGCTGCGTGAGGGCTGCCTCACCACGTACCCTTTCCCCTCCCATGCGCAGTGGCCGTGCATGTGGTTGGGGATGTGTGGGCACCACCATGTCCACCGGCAGACCTTGGCGTGTTGCAATGTTGTGCAGGACACATGCTGCCAATATGATCCTGCACACTACTGAGGCAGCGTATAGCAGCTGCCCACCAGAACGGTCAAGGGAGCGAAAGCGTGACTTGAGCACTCCGAATGTGCGCTCCACTATGCCCCGGGTTGCAATATGGGCTGTGTTGTATGTTGTATGTGGTGTGGTGGGGTTCCGAATTGGCATCATCATGTGGGTGATCAGAGGGTAGGCACTGTCCCCTGTGGAGGTGATGATAAGTATCATTAGTGGGTTGTGACATTACTCAGTATCTGACATGCATGCATGTGCAGTGGCATTTATACTCACCAAGCAGCCATGTATCGCCATGCCGCCCAGATTCTAGGTCCCGGTTTAGGGTTGATATTCTGTATATGAAACTGTCATGGGTGGACCCTGGATAGTTGGCATATACTGAGGTGATGATTCCCTTGGCATCACATACTACCTGCACGTTGATGGAATGCCAGTGCTTATGGTTTCTATAGATGTGCTCTGATGCCCTGGGAGGATGTAGAGCTACATGGGTGCAATCAATGGCACCTAGCACTTTGGGGAAGTGTGCCACCCCGTAAAAATCCTGGACAACAGCCTGCCTTTCTGCAGGTGTTCTGGGCAGGTATATGTGCCTGCGGACTGATGGATGTGCAGTCATGATGGCCAAGACCTGGGGTAGGCAGCATGACTGCATGGCCTGTGACACCCCCCCCCCCCACTATGGCACTTGTCAGCTGAAATGACCCAGTAGCCAAGAAGTGCAGTACATTGAGCACCCTCAGTGCTTGGGAGCACAGGATTGGGTGATGTGAGGTCATCCTCCCACTTACTCACCAGGTCGAGTATTATGTGAGGTGGTAACCTGTACCTCCCATACACCTGGTCATCAGGCATCCCAAAAAGGCTGGTCCTGGGTGTAAAAATTCTGGCCCTGACTATCCTCCTCCTGCGGTATCCCACGACCACTGCTGCGAGGAACGGTATATTCATCGTAGTGTCTGAGCATGTTTTTTCTTTGCGTGCAGTTTTATGCTGCGCGGGTCTGCGTATGCCTGCTTCCTGCTGGCGTACGTGTTTCCGGATTAGCGCGTTAGCCCTGTTTGATTCCATGAATACGTGTTGTATGCATGCATGTGAGCATTCCGTGCATTTGCCTCCTGTACTTCCCCCGTAACGCCCACATTTTCACGCGTTGTTCCCCATTCCGCATTGTACGCCCCGTGTTCCTCCTACTTTTCTTGTGTGTGCCACTTTATGTGCGCTTTTGCTGTGCGCGTAGCGCACGCTGTTTGGTGAAGTGTGCACCCGCGTGTGCCACGCAGGATTTCAGTGCACATCCAAGGATTTACAAGCGCACAGACTTCCATGAATCGATGTGCGCGGGTTTTCGCTGCGACTTCCGCACTTGCGCTGCGATTCGCACGCTTTCGCACGCTTGAGCGGAAATTTTCAGCATACATTAATTCCATGAATTGGCCTGTAAATAGTTTAGAAAATTCAATCTGCAACACAGCCGGATTGGAAAAAATATCAAAATTATCCTTAAATTGCAGAGTAATGCTTACACGTAAACTTGATGTGGATCAAGGACTAGTTAATGGAGCAGTGGGTACAATTGTTGGCTTTCAAACATACCCACGTGACAACAACATTCAGTTTGTCAATATTCTCTTTGACTAACTTTCAGAAGTGAAAACGATAGGATGCTCAACAACTTTATTCCTTCTCTTCAAAGACATGTATGTACGCAGAGAACAATTTTCTCTAACTCTTGCATAGGGAGTCACCATTCATAAATCACAATGTCTTATCCTAGACAAAGCATAGATAGACATTGGTAACACAGTCTTTAAAGAAGGCATGAACTACGAAGCACTATCACGCTTACGTACACTTGGCGGTCTATTTCTAATCAACTTTGATGCAAGTAAAGTAAACGCTGATATTCCTTGCATTTTAGAATACAATAGACTTTGTTCACTATACACACCCCACCTAAAAACATATCCTGTTCCACAAAAAGTAAAATGTTGTAAAAGAAAACTAAATCAAACAGAAATGCAACAGGATGTAACTGCAAATCCTCCAAAGAGAGTAAAAAAAAAATGAATGCTTCATCAAGTACCACAAACAAAAAAGAAACTATTAGGGAAAGTAAACCAGGTACTTCTTCAAAAAAGGAAGACAAACTCAAAAAAAAACCACTCAGGTACAGAACTACCTGGTCCATTTAAACTTTCAAATGTAATTGGTGTAAGTTGCTACGCAAATGTAGCAATGAATATTCTATTTCAATTACCACCAATTGTTGACAACATTTACTTACACAGTACAGACCAATTGTGTTTGCAAATGTTAGTACTTCATAGAAACGCAACAAACAATCCTGACAACACGTATAGTGTTTATGGAATAAGACAACAATTGGACTAATGTGCTGGAATGGTGAAATTTACTCTAAACTCACAGGAAGATCCACAAGAATGTCTAATGTACTTACTACAAGTACTGGAAAACAAAAACATACCTATAAATGAAATCTTCCAGATTGCATACATGTGGAAACATACAAACACTCTCTGCAACAATGTGACACAAGAACAAATCCCCAATGAGCGCTTCATGTATGTATCAATACCTAATTGTGAATCCGTTCCATTTCAGCGACTTGTACAAAATGCAAACCATGGTAGATTATGTACTACCTGCAATTCGGATAATCGCTCCACCTTACTAATACAAACACATAGTAAATACGTAATACTAATGCTTCTACTTTACAATGCAGATGGTAGCAAAAACAACTGAAAACTGACTGGATTCACACATGGTCAAGTATCACTTGGTAAGAAAACCTTCACAACAATAGGTATAATCTACCACACAGGAGCCACAATCAATGCAGGTCACTAAACTGCATATATAAAATAAAATGTGGATGGTTCGAATGTAATGATAGTACCATTACTCTAAAGCAGAGATTACCTGCAAATCTTACAAAAGCTTATTTAATCTTCTTAAAACCAACATTTTTTAACTAAACTGTACTCAAACATTAAGAAAACTTCTATTAAATAACTATGAACTGTTAAAATATCCCAACAGGTATCTAAATGCCCCAAGATTCTACAGCAACTAAACAGATAATTGAAAACCACTAAAGTATATAAAAAATAAACAGTTAGAATACACCAACTGGTATCGAACTGCCCCAAGATTTTCAATAACCAAACAGATAAATCAATACCACTACATTATAACAAAAAATAGACAGTTAGAATACGCCAACTGGTATCTAACTGCCCCAAGATTTTACAATATCCAAACCGATAAATCAATACCACTTCATTATAACATAAAATAAACAGTTACAATATGTCAACAGATATCTAACTGCTCCAAAAATCTGCAACAAGCCAACATATGGAACATTAGCCAGAAACAACAAGTGAACACTGAAAACAAACCAACCAACCAATGACTCTAAAGCAGAGATTACCTGAAAATCTTACAAAAGCTTATTTAATCTTCTTAAAACCAACATTTTTTAACTAAACTGTACTTAAACATTAAGAAAACTTCTATTAAATAACTATGAACTGTTAAAATATCCCAACAGGTATCTAAATGCCCCAAGATTCTACAGCAACTAAACAGATAATTGAAAACCACTAAAGTATATAAAAAATAAACAGTTAGAATACACCAACTGGTATCGAACTGCCCCAAGATTTTCAATAACCAAACAGATAAATCAATACCACTATATTATAACAAAAAATAGACAGTTAGAATACGCCAACTGGTATCTAACTGCCCCAAGATTTTACAATATCCAAACCGATAAATCAATACCACTTCATTATAACATAAAATAAACAGTTACAATATGTCAACAGATATCTAACTGCTCCAAAAATCTGCAACAAGCCAACATATAGAACATTAGCCAGAAACAACAAGTGAACACTGAAAACAAACCAACAGACTGTAGCATAACAAAAAAGGTTTTTTTTTTAATCCAACATGTTTTTTTTTCCCCACAGACCAAATGATTTTAGCAACAAACACAGAAACTGAGCAAATTGCACAGTACACTGGTTTGTAATCTACTAAATATGAGGGTAAAAAAAAAATGTTGATTATTCCATGTTATAAGTCGTTACGAAATACCAATACTAACATGAACTTTTCTTTTATCACACAAATTATCAAGGAATACATGTACTCCAGTTACTAAACCAAACAGTAAGTATATTATAATAAGTATAACCATTGCAGCAAACCACACCCATAGTGACTTATAACGTCAGTGTTTATACATTTGGTCTTGACCATGCACCCAAGACTATAGGCCCTGGCCACAATAGCTTATAACTTCAATGCTTATAAATTTGGTCTTGTCCATGAACCCAAGACTGGATAAACTGCTATGGGTAAGATATGCTGAAGTGTTTGTGGCCAGGGCATAGAGTCTTGGGAGCATGGCCATACGGACACATGTTCTTAGAACAATTTCAACTTGCCTTCTGACAATACGGACAGCGTCCTCAGGACACCCCCATTTTGTTTATTTACGAATATCCCAGGACACTTGATGTGTTCTTAGAACAGTTTCAACTTGCCTACGAACCATACGGACAGGCTTAGTGTCCTCAGGACACCCCATTTTGTTTATTTACGAACATTTCAGGACACCCGTATTGTCCGCCGTCAGAACTAACACAACAGGGGGGCCTGCCACCTAAATAAATACAAAATTTAACCCATCTCATACTCCTCCACCCCCCCAAACAGTCTTACACACCAAATCACTTTACTAAATAGTATTTTTCCACCAAGATCACTGCGCTGTCCGCGGACTTCCGTGAATCCAAGATGGCGGGCATTCCCAAAAATCTGACGCACTTCACGCTCTTCACCGTCTAATCAGCAAACATGTTGCATGTCTGCGGACACTGTCCGCGGAGCAAACAGGGAAGTGTGTCCGCGGACCGACATATATATCACAAATTTTTTGTGACCTACTTTTTGGTACTTTTTGGTAATTTCTTACTGGATGGATTTTCACCAAATTTGCAAAAGCACGCTTTCGGGACCAAGCCGCTGCTCCTGGTCCAAATTTGGTGAAAATCCGTCCAGCGGTTTGGGCTGTAGGCGTGAGCAAAGTGTTTCCCCCATTCAGTCTATGGGAAAAAAAGACATTTTGGGACCCCCCTATAACTTTGCCCCCTTGGACCAAACCTCAGCAAACTTTGCAAAAAAAATTCAGAGTGACCCAAATACTTTTTTTGCAAAGTTTGGTAGGGATTCGTCAAGGGAGAACAGAGTTATACGCCGCCCAAACATTGCTCTTCCAATGGCAACAGCGACTTAACAATAACTACACAGCCACTATACATATTCAGTGAAAAAACGTTGTTAAAGGGACGTTATGGTTAAGTTGCGCTACTAAAAACCTATGAAATTCAGTGGAAAAACTTTGTTAAAGGGATGTCATGGTTCCAAGAAAAACCGAAAAACCCTTGAAATTCGCCAGTTATGGTAAGCTAAGCAACCATAACTCGTGCCACCACCGTGCACTGCTAAGACTAACACCCACGACATCAAAGATGACATCATAAAAAAAAGTGTAGGAAGAAAAATCTTTTACCAAGATGGCCACCATGGAAATCGAAGGTGGGGTGTATAAAGAGAACACAACAGGGCATGAGCGGGGTGTGGGGGGGTGAACAGGGGAGACATGGGGCATGAGCGGGGGGTGAGGGGAACACGAGGGAGACACGGGCATGAGATGGGGGTGGGGTGTACATGATGAAGACACAAGGCATGAGCGGGGGGTGGGGGGAAGGGGCTAAAAACACAAGGCATGAGCAGGGGGTGGGGGAGAGGGGAGAGAGACATGGGGCATGAGCGGGGGTGGGGGGTACACGTGGAAGACACGAGGCATGAGCGGGGTGTGGGGAGAACATGAGGAAGACACGGGGCATGAGCGGGGGCTGGGGAGAACACGAGGGAGACACATGGCATGAGCAGGGGGTGGGGGGAACACGAGAGAGACACGGGGCATGAGCGGGGTGGGGGGTAACACAAGGGAGACACAGGGCCTGAGCGAGGGGGTGGGGGCAACAGTGGAGACATGGGGCATGAGCGGCGGTGGGGGGGAAAAGGAGGGAGAGACGGGGCATGAGCAGGTGGTGGGGTGGAACAGGGGAGACATGGAGCATGAGCGGGGGGTGGGGGGAACGGGGGAGACACGGAGCATGAGCGGGGGTGGGGGAACAGGGGAGACACGAAGCATGAGCGGGGGTGGGGGGGAAAAGGAGAGTGACACGGGGCATGAGGGTACACGGGGCATGAGCGGGGGTGGGGGGAACACGAGGCATGAGCGGGGGTGGGAGGTAACACAAGGGAAACACGGGACATGAGTGGGGGGTGGGGGCAACACGAGGGAGACACAGGGCCTGAGCAGGGGGTGGGGGCAACACAAGGGAGACATGGGGCATGAGCGGGGGGTGGGGGCAACACGAGGGAGACACCGGGCATGAGTGTGGGGTGGGGGGAACAGGGCAGACACAGGGGATGAGCGGGGGGTGTTGGCAACAGGAGGGAGTCACGGGGCATGAGCGGGGGACTGGGGGGAACAGGGGTGACACGGGGCATGAGCGGGGGGTGGGGGAGACACGGGGCATGAGCGGGGGGCGGGGGGTAACACGAGGGAGACATGGGGCATGAGCAGGGGGTGGGGGGAACAGGGCACACACACGGCATGAGCAGGAGGTGGGGGGAACAGGGGAGACACGGGGCATGAGCGGGAATGGGAGGAACAGGGGAGACACAGGGCATGAGCGGGGGGTGGGGGGAACAGGGCACACACACAGCATGAGCAGGGGGAACAGGGGAGACACGGGGCATGAGCAGGGGGTGGGGGGCAACACGAGGGAGACACAGGGCATGAGCGGGGGTGAGGGCAACACGAGGGAGACACGGGGCATGAGCGGGGGGTGGGGGGCATCAGAAGGGAGACACGGGGCATGAGCGGGGGGGTGGGGGCAACACGAGGGAGACACGGGGTATGAGCGGGGGGTGGGGGAAAAGGGCAGACATGGGGCATGAGCGGGGTTGGGGGCAACAGGAGGGAGACATGGGGCATGAGCGGGGGGGCTGGGGGGAACAGGGGAGGCATGGGGCATGACCGGGGGGTGGGGGGATCAGGGGAGACATGGGGCATGAGCGGGGGTGGGGGGAACAGGGCAGGCACAGGGCAAGAGCGGGGGGTGGGGGGTACAGGAGGGAGACACGGGGCATGAGTGGGGGGTGGGAGGTAACACGAGGGAGACACGGGGAATGAGCGGGGGTGGGGGGAACAGGGCACACACAGGTCATGAGCAGGGGGTGGGGGGAAACAGGGGAGACACGGGGCATGAGCGGGGGGGTGGGGGGAACATTGGAGACACGGGGCATGAGCGTGTGGTGGAGACAGCTGCAGAAATTAGTTGTTTTCTGAGGCCATAATGCTTTATAGGAAAACATATTTCCTTATTTCTAAAGAGACCCTGGTCTTAGGGGGAAACATCACATATTGTGCCTCATCACGACTTGGGCGGTAACGGTAACGCTAGTAGCGCGTGCAGCATTAGCCCTACCGCCGAACTCCCCGGCGCTAATAGCGCCGGATCACGAGTTCGGCGGTAATGTAAGTCCCCATTCCCCATTGAGTCCATTCGGAATGCCCCATTCCTCATTGGGCTCAATGGGGAATTTTCGCGCTAATACCGCCAGCGAATTTCCCGCCGGTGGTAATAGCGCACATTTTTGGCGGTTTTCCCCCCAGCTCAGAGCTGGGGCGAAATCCGCCAAAGCCCTGATTCGGCGAACCCTTAAATCCGGCGGTATTAGCGCTACCGCCGGATTTAAGAGTTACCGCCAAAGTCATGATGAGGCCCACAATCTAGCAAAGGGATTTTTAATACCCTCACCTTAGCTAGCAGGAGCTCCAATTTTCTTCATACCTAAAAAAGATTTCATGGAAGTGGGGTTGTCCTTTGATCATAGTCAAATTAATGATAATACTTTAACAAACAGACAGCCCTTTCCCCTCATCCATTTGCTCATCGATCAAGTTCAAGGTGCTCAAATCTGCGCTAAGCTCAATTTATTAGGGGTATACCATTAAGTCTCCATCCATCTAGGAGATAAATGGAAAACCCCCTTCTGACTGAGGGGAGGGAACTATAAATACTTTGTGGTGCCTTTTAGAATGTGTAATCCCCCAGCGGCATTTGAATATTTCTCATTGATGTCTTTAAAGAAATCTTAGAGCACATTTTAGTGATTTCGACACATTCAGCTTTTATGAGAAGTACTGAATACATTCAGGCAACAGTTATACAGAAAACTAGATAAATTACCATGTTGTCTTTCTATCACAGGCGACACCCATGGAGACGGAGTCAACAAACCTAGCCAATCCCACCCAACATCCTCACTCGCCCCTTAGTTGCTACCAGGTACCACAGTGTTGTGGAACTATCAGGATATGGGCAATCACCACACTAACTGAGTTGTGGACATCGGCAGTGGCACTGGCCATATGAGTAGGAAGGGAGGTCAGGTGGATTGTGAGGGAGGCTAGTAGAGGTGGGCGCCAGATGTGAAAGGGACATTGAATGCCTTACGGGCCCATGTCAGGACAGAGGCGCAGGGGCACTCTCGCACCACACCTGGGGAGATTACGCAAGCCCAGAGTCTCAATTCAGGATAGAGATCTCAACTGACCAATTCCACTAACAATTTCCCTCTCTGCATACACCTCTCATGCTCCAAACCAAACACAACCACAAACCTACAGCACAACAAACCGCACAAACTTCACCACATTGCAACAACAAAACAAAAACACACATAGACTCACACAACAGTACAAGACGACTACCGGCCGCAAACACCCCAGGCCCAGCCAACGGACCCACCGGGCTGAAGCCGCCAACAGCACATCACTGCTCTCTTGAAATTTTCCAGCTTCCTCCCACTAACTCACGCTCCCTTCCTCTTTCAGAGCCACCAGAGCGCCAGGGGACCACTCCGGTGGTGATAGTGTGCAGTACAAATGCCCTTTAACATTAACATATGACATGTGTTGTCTTCAAATGGAAATGACATAGACAAAGAAAAGGTCTTGCCAGTCCAAAAGTGGTCAATACCACAGACTGGGAAATAATTAGATAGATGCTTGGGTTTTGCTAATTATTATCGGATATTCAAATTCCAACTCACCTGAAATAGCATACACTTGACACGAACCCTCACAGAATATGTCAATTCCATCTCTGGCCAATTAAGCTTTCCATAGATATAAGACAGCCTTCTCTGCTCATGTACTTCTCTTTCCGAAAGCTGTGGTTGAAACAGATGCCTCCAATCAGGCATTAAGAGCTATCCTTTCTCAAGGGGACAGTTCTTCGGAGGAACTATATCCAGGGACACATAATTCCAGAAAGGTTACAGCTTCAGAAAAGAACTATACAATTTTTGAAACGCGTTATTAGCTATCTAAGATGCCTTTGTCACTGGGAGACATTATTTGGGAGGGCCCCAACTACCAACCATCATACTCACACAAATTTGCAATCTAGGATTCCTCAAAACATCTTGTAGCACTAACCAAAGGCAGTCAAGATGGGTACAATTTTTTATAAATTTTGACTTAATACTTAATTATCACTTACAAACCGGTAGATCAAAATACTAAGGAAGAACCATTGTAGCTTCGTACTTCTGTGCAAGACCTACCTGTACAGTTCAGTCCACACTGGCATTTGTAAGTATTACTATGAAAGGGTGGAGTGGGGAGTAAGGATATTCCTTGCACACTCAGTGATGCGTAGTTATTTCACTATGATTTGATATTGCAGCATAGAGAGATGGTCCTTCTGAACAGTGTCTACCTGACCTCCAGCTTTGTTAGACTTTTCAGCTATGGATCAGGGAGGGGTGACATACCTGATAAAATCCCTGAAAGGAAGGTCGGGTGTGTGTCTCATTTTAGTTTCTTAGCTTTGGTATTGTGCAGTGAAATCCAGTATCACCTCTAATCGTGGTTCAACTACTCAGATCCTAACACTCTCTCCCTGAATCTATGCTACTTCCGCTACCAAAATCATGTGAGATTTAGCCTTGCAAAAGTTGCTCCCAGGGATTGCCAGCTACTTGCTTTCCATTCTTTCAAGGACCAACAGCCCATAGAAACTGGGCCGCATAAACAACCAACTTTCTCCTTCTCCCCAATATCCATATCGGAGATGGAGAGCATGCTATCTTTTATGCACCCTACCTCATGCCTGGAAAATATCCTCCCTCCAAAACTAATTCTGGAGCACACAACTGGTTTGCCCCTTTCTTAACCAGACGTGAAAATGCATCCTTTAAAGATGGCTCAGTACCTACCTCAATCAATACTGTTGCAGTCACACCTCTCTCCAAAAAGCCCAGTGCTAATCCAAAACAATCATGTAATCTCAGACCCATTACTGATTGCAACTTCCTTCCTATGATCCTAGATACATTACAAGCCCACGTGGAGTCAAGAGGCATTCTCCTTGCAAGCTATCAGGCGTTTTCACCTCTTACAGCACTGAGACAGCTCTCATAGACCTCCAGTCCCATATGCTAAAAATCATTGACGAGGGAAAAGCTGGGTTGTTGATTCTGCTGGATCTATTCGCAGATTGCGATTTACTAGATTATGACTGCCTCCTGCACTCCCTATGCCATCTGGGGCACTGCTCTGAAGAAGCCGTTGGCTGGTTGCATTCTTTCCTTTCAAGTTGGGAATCAAGAATACATTGGGGTTCAGTTTCCACTATCCCCACTTTTCTTCAATTTATACATTAGACTCTTATGCTCCATCTTAGTTTCTTTACAAATTACGCGTTGGCACTCAGCTTGTCCTGATGCCAAGGACTCCCCTGCCCTAGCTAACATCTACAATCAAATTAAAGGCTGAATGCACAACAACTAGCTATGTCTGAATAGCAGTAAAGCAGAGCTCCTCACTTTTGGTGCACAGCGAGCACAGGCAAAACTTTGCGCGAACTATAAAAGCTTCCAAATTGGAAATAGCACTATACAAGTGCAAAATAAGGTTAACACTCTGGGCATTTAATTGGAGACCTCCCTGAATGCAAATGCCCATGTTAACCAGGTGAGTCAGAATTGTGACTACCATCTACGCCTGCTTAGGAACATTCGCCCCTACATTACAGAACACAATTGTGCCATTATTGCCTGGGCAACCATTCTAACTAGGCTTGATTATTGTAACTCACTACTAATCTGTGCTTCATGCTTCAATTTGAAAAAAATTGCAAACTTTGCAGAACGAAGCAGTGCACATTGTCAAAAATTTCACAAGAAGTACTATCATCTCCAATCACAGAAGAGACCTCCATGGCTTCCGATACAGCAACGCATACTTTTCAAAACAGGCACCATGGTCCACCGATGCATCTTTGGAACAACTCCACCCTACCCAAAAGCAATGATCCCCAGTTACACTCCATCCAGAGCACTACGCTCTTCCAATTACTTGCAGGTGCTTTGTCTAACTTCCAAACGTTCGAAAGGTGTGGGAAGATCTTTCCCCGTAAAGCTGGCACATTTTTGGAACAAACTCCCCTTTGGACACAGGCATGAGGCAGATATAACATCATCCGAATATCCCTGAAAACCCTTCTTTTCAAGTAATCTGACAAACCCCCTAGGCACTTTCTCCTATCAGCCAGGCCTGATTGTCTTGTCTTTTGCAGTTTGTTTTTTCACCATGTTAATGTATCTGCGCCCAGATGCCTGCTGGCTTTCGTCACATTATAAATAAACAAATAAATAATTCTTTTGGTTTTACAAGGATAGAAACGAGACATTTTGGCAGAACAGTTCAACAGTGATTTTACACTCTGTGACAGCACAGGAGATGTTAATGTTGTGTCAAAGGATGCATGTGCAGGTGATTTTGATGACAAACCTGGTCTTTAGTTTTTACAATCTTCATAGTAAAATTGTACTCTGATATTCATGCGCCTTCTTAGATAGTAGCTAGAAAATGGTCTTATGTGACTTTGAGGTAGAAAGTTCATTGTTTGAGGATGCTGTCTTGCCAGTGCATATAGCGCTGTGTTCCTATTTCTGAAGGAGATGTTGAGCTGAACTCTCTATTTGAGTGCTTCTTTAAGGGGCAGGTAGTGGTACGTCCTCATCCAAATACTTGTCATTAACTTGAAGAAAAGCAAACTCTATGCTGTGATATAAAGTATCAATTGCTCAAATACAGTTTCTATTTAGCTTGTTTGACCAAAATGTTTGCCTTGGTGCATGGCACCTTCAAGAATCAGAAGCTGCTTTGGCATCTTGAGGGGTTAGCGATAGTGCTGAGAAATCGTATTTTCTAATGAATTTCTGATAGAAGACTACAATAGTTGAAACTTGTGTGGGTCTCTTTCATCGATTAACATCAAAGTCATTAATGGATTGTGGATAATGTTCTGCTGTCCTTTGGGATACCATCTGCTTATATCAAGGACAACTGATAGGACACCAATAACAGCTGAAAGGCAAATTTTTCTGGTTTGGGTAACAAGTTACTTGCGACGATGGATCATTTCCTAAACGTGTTGTATATCAGAGTATTTCTTCTCTTAATCTCCTGAAAAAATCAATACATCAACCATCAGAGTTCAATAAATAGCACCACATATCATGTACTAATAGTATTGACCATTGTTTCCTTTTAGTATCTGGTAAACCATTGTTAACGCCTCCTATGGTCAACCAAGAAAGGGCATGCGTGACTCACGTTTTGTTAGACTCTTGTTGTCGTAGTGCAAACAAACCCCAATTGCTGGCTTAAAGTCCCCAACTCCTTCCTCTTTTTGCAGTCACCCCACTTAGAAATGCGTGTGAAGGTGTAAGTAAACAGAAAGGGTTTGATACAAATCACTTATCATCAGCAGCAGTAGAGTGAAATATTCCGTTTTAAAGTGTGCTAATGTAGATTTACATACACTTCAAATTGTCCTATCCCAATGCTGTCTCATGCGGATAACTCCCTTCTTAAAGGTAGATCTTCCCATGGTTTGTAAGTGCACTTGAACACTTTCAATGAATCAATGTTAGGGAGACCCTTTTCAAACAATGTTGCTCAATTTAAGACAATGATCATGTGGATCTCTAAGAAACATCCTTCTTCGTTTTAATTGAAAGGGATGTTGCTGGTACAGGTAAAGATCTCAGAATGCCTCAAATGGACTCCATACATACCCAGCCAACTACTGTTAATGACCAATGCAGTTGGTTCCACTTTTAAATGTGAGATTCACTTTAGAGGACAACCACTTCATACTATGCTGTTTTCCCACTCATGAATCAATGGTTTGGAGCTATGCAGTATACGCCATACTTTAAGTTGCAGAAAACAACATTCTTAGACACCTTTTTGAGTCCTTCAGTAGGTGCTTCAGTACTTGCTCTCCATGAAGAGATGAGCCTTGATTACTTGGTGGATTTTAGCAGAACCGGTGCAATCGAACAACGGGTAAAGATCTTAGGCAATGATCCTTTGACATTGATACAAGTCATCTTAAGTGACTTGATGGATAGTGGCATTGCAAATCAAGTAGGAACTAGTGAATTTGCATTGTGAGTTTAACAGTTTGCATTTACTCTATATTAATATTTCTTTCTGAAAAAGTATACGATTTACTAACGAGCAAATGAGAGGAGAACGAACTGAGTAAGCCCATTTCAGGACATATTCGGTCACTATTTCCAGTTCGAAGCAAGAACGTATCCTGCTGACATAAAGCAAAGCAGCATATTGCATAGCAACAAATACGAGTAACAATCTCTTTTCTCTTTCAACTGTTAACAGAGCACGTCTTGCACTGTACTTCCTGGATTGACACACTGTGCTTTTTAAATAGAGAGGTATGCCATTCAGAGGAAGTCTTTTAACTCTGTTGAAGTTCAAAGGGTGTTTGTCAATGTTGGCCAAAGGTATCTTTAATGTGTACTCAGCCTAACAGTATTGTGGGCATTATATCCATTTATCTAGAAAGCTTTGGCTAAAAAAAATGTTTGTTTAAAAAAGCAGTATTGATCGTTGCTTAGGTGCAATGTTTAGCGCGTTCTGCATTTTGAAAAAGAGTGATAGGTGCAATTTCATAGTCTATTCTCCATAGTTGGGTCATACAACAGTGTTGGTAATCGATAATATGCACTTCTCTAACAAGCACTTCAACAAATTCTATATACTGTCTGAATTTTTATTTCAGTGATCAGAAATGTAACATTAGCTTTTTTTCTTTGAAGTGCAGTTACTATTATTAAGTGAGTGTTTAGTGCCTCCTTTAGAGAAGTGTGGATTTGTATAGCGACTCCCACAGGACTGGTGAGGGGGGCAATAGAAATTGCCCATTCTCTAAACCTTTTCTACTGTTTTGAAAGACAGCATCTGGACTTCCTTTATGACAATACAAGAAGAATGATACATGGTCTAGCCACTTTGGAATGTTTACCTCCAGAAGGGAGGAGGAGGTGACAATAGGCAGACTTCACATCAAACTCCACCCAGAATACCACTGGTAGTATTCTGTGTTACTTAGCTCAACAATGAACTAGATGGATGGTAAAGTCAGTGGTGTTTGGTAAATATAACTGATTTTAACGTTACAACTAAACTATAACGGGGTAATTCATGGAATAAATGTGCGCCGAAAAGGGGAGCGCAAGCGTGAAAATCGCAGCGCACGTGTGCCAATGCCGTGCGTGCAGACGTCGTTCGATTCATGGAATGTGCTGCGCTAGTAAATGCTGGGATGTGCGCCAAAAACTGTGGGTGGTGCATGCAGGCGCACATGTCACTAAACAGTGTGCGCTACGTGCAAAGGGAAAGCGCACATAGCATAGTGCACACAAGAAAAGTGGGCAGAACACGGGGCGTAACAAATAGAATGGGGAACAACGCATGAAAATGTGGGCGTTACGGGGGAAGTACAGGAGGTAAATGCCTGCAACGCCCACACGCGCGTTAACAACACGTATTCATGTAATCGAACAGGGGAAAGGCGTGCGCAAAAAAAGACGTGCTAATCCGGAAACACGTACGCCAGCAGGAAGCAGGCGTAAGCGGCCCAGCGCAGCATAAAAGTGTGCACAAACAACAAACAAGCTCAGACGCTACGATGAATATACCGTTCCTCGCAGCAGTGGTCGTGGGACACCAAAGGAGGAGGAGGATAGCCAGGCCCGCATTTTTTTTACACAGGACCGGCCTCTTTGGGATGCCTGATGACCTCGCATGTACTGAGCCCCTTGGAAAAGGTGCTCAATGTACTGCACTTCTTGGCTACTGGTTCATTTCAGCGGACAAGTGTCATAGTGGGGGGTGTGTCACAGGCCACGCAGTCACGCTGCCTACACCAGGTGTTGGCCATCATGACTGCCCGCCCCTCAGTCCGCAGGCACAAATACATGCCCAGAACACCTGCAGAAAGGCAGGCTGTTGTCCAGCAATTTTACGGGGTGGCACACATCCCCAAAGTCCTAGGTGCCATTGATTGCATTCATGTGGCTCTACGTCCACCCAGGGCCACTGAGCATATCTATCGGAACCACAAGCACTGGCATTCCATCAACGTGTAGGTTGTATTTGATGCCAAGGGAATTATCACCTCAGTATATGCCAACTATGCAGGTTCCAGCATGATAGTTTCATATTCAGAATTGCACCCCTAAACCGGGACCCGGAAGCTGGCTGACATGGCGACACATGGCTAATTGGTAAGTATAAATGCCTCCACACATGCATGCATGTCAGAAACTGAGAAATGGGAAAACCCCGCTAATGACAACCATTATCACCTCCACAGGGGACAGTGCCTACCCTCTCAGCACCTACATGATGGCGCCAATTCGGAACCCCACCACACCACAAGAGGTAAGATACAACACAGCCCATATTGCAACCCGGGGCATAGTGGAGCGCACATTTGGAGTGCTCAAGTCACGCTTTCGCTCCCTTGACCGCTCTGGTGGGCAGCTGCTATATGCGCCCCCAGTTGTGTGCAGCATCATAGTGGCAGCATGTGTCCTGCACAATGTTGCAACCCAGCGGGGCGTGCCAGTGGACATGGTGGTGCCCCCACATCCCCAACCACATGTGTGAATCCCTAGCTACTCAAAGACACTCAATGCTGTGTCACAAAAAGGAACAAATTCGTGCAGCATGAAGGACTACTTCCTTGCAAAATACCACATCAAAATAGTGGCATGTCACCCAACACCTTCCCAACACACCATGGCATGACATGCAATGTGAAAGCAAGCAAATGAATGCACAACACATGATACAAGTGTCACAAAGAGCACTGTCCTAAATGGAACTAGGTCAAAGACAATTTTCTCTCAATAATGAATAAAAAGCAACACACATGAACAAATACTTACCAGCAAGAGAAAACATCAGTACATGATGAAACAGTGGCAATATACTACAATAAAAAATAAAAGTAGTGGAAGTGTCACAACCTGACTAAGGCAGCACATCGACCCCTTCCAACTGCAGATTGTGGCTGGAAGGTAAATGTATCAGTGAATTGCCTACAACATGAACTGCATCTGCAAAGTAGATGGGCTTGTTAAGACATGAAGAAGGTACATGTACATAAGGAAAAAGTCAGGGATGTAGAACCATACATAAATGCACCATGCAGTGGAGATTTGTACAACAATACCCACTAGGGATGCATACACAGTTTTGACTACAGACTGTCCACACAATTTATGGGAGCCCAATGTCACTGTGTAAGTTACTGTCACTTAGTAACACCCTTTGCAAGCCCATGGAAAGGGGAGCAGGAGAGGTGTGTGTGTGTCAGGAACCCAAGCATCTAACCCACAGACAGGACAAGCCTGCATGTGCTCAGCTAGAATACACAGTGGATGCCTTACATCGCACAATAGGTTTCTGTACTGTATGAATTTTTTCCTTTTAATTTATTTAGTTACGCACCTTTACGCTTCCCAATTTAAGTTACTTCTTGTCATTGAATGCCTAGAGATCTACACCTTCATTACAATATAACCTCGTTCCAAGATGGCCGACCTTGAGGCCCATTTACTTCTTAGTCCTTTTTCTTTACCTATTACTTCAGTCCTCTATTTATCTCCATGGTCACATGTAGTCTCCATGGTTTGTGAACAACAAGCCACTCGGCTGAACAGACTCTGTTCAGGATTGCCCCCCTATGCTCCAGGTAAGCGTGAATGCATGTGCATTTATCTATCTAGGGACCAGGGAAATAGTTCCTTAGTCTCATGATTCTTTTTTTTCTGTTTTCCTTACACTTTCTTTAGTTGATACTCTAACTGACCTATTACTGCCGGATTCTTCAGCTGTTGACCGGCCACACAATCTTGACATCAGTTGCACATCAGCTTTGAGAATTGTGCCATTTGCACATTCTTACCACGGTAATTCTTTACATTTTTTGCCTTGATTAAACATCATATTATGTTTCCATTACTTCATATCAGATTGCTAGGTATATTATACTAATCAGGACTTCATTCCTGTTCAGTTTGGCTATTCGTATGACAGAATTCCCACATACTGAGGCACCTCTGTAGTGACGGCGGGAAACTTAAGTTCTACATCCTTATGTGGGCCGCTGTATTGATTATTTTCCGCCCTCCATATTTTGGTTAGGTATGTTACTCAATTTTTTTTTTATCTCACACCTATGACTGTTACGTTTGAACATTGAGCTTGGCATTGATCAGGCTTTGTTTTCTTTAGATTTCTGGTATCTTTTTGGGAATTAGCCATGTTTTAAGGAACTAACTGATGTACGAAGACTGTCTATCTATTTTCACCGCTCCGTCCGGTTCTCTGTTTCCGGCATTTTCTACTCACAGAGGTAACGATTTTTGTATTTTTTCCATATTAGATTGATATAACCTAAGAATTATCTGTGTGTTGTTTTACCTACATATTTAATTTTCTTTAGCTTATGTTTCACCATCCACGTGATAGATCCCATTAGAGGTAGTACTCTACTAAATTACAGCATGATGGACGTTATACAGTTAATTTTGCAGGAAAAGATGCTTCAGTAGACCTTCAGCCCCTCTCTCGAGCAGGGGCAACCTAGTTAATCTTATAATGTTGCATGAATTACAATGCATATTAGAACATGTTACATTGTTTCAATTCCCTATTTTTTAGGGACAGATTAATGTTCTAAATACAATTAATGCCATTTATTTTTTAACTGTATACATTTAATATGACATGAACAGTCTATGCATTGTGCTTACAAAATTTTCTTTACTGAATTTATGCTTTCCTTTTACATTAAGAGTCCAAGTGTGGCCTTATGAAGAAGAGGAGAACTTCCTCGAAACGCGTCGCTAATCAATTTGGACTCCATTTTTCTTCAATTTGAGCTTTATCTATTGATACTGTTTCTATGCACTGTAAATAATCTTTGTCTGAACTATAATTCTTGCTGAAAATAATACAGCCTGACTATAAAGATATATATTTTTTTATCTCACACTCCTGTGTCCGACCATATGTGTTAGAAACAAATGTATGTACAATGCATATAACGCAGTTTAAACAACTGTATTGGATTAATCCAAACATTTGAAAGTGTGCAGGGGACGGGAGGGTTCCCAAGTTGAATCCTCTTTCTGTTTACTGCCTACGGGAGCCACACAAAGCAACACGCTGTAAAATATATATATATATATATAAAAAAGAATAATGGCCATGTGTCGACCGGGGGGGGAGGCCACCCAGGAGGGACGAGGTACACCCTGTGTGGATGTTGAGAAAAAGCAAAAATACCTCCATGGGCTCATGGCCTGCACGGCTATGCTGCAGTGGGAGAACTGCCGTTGCTGTAATCACCCTGTGGTGGTACATCAGAAGGTGGCTGTAATATGGGAGGCAGACCATGCAAAGCCCTGGCATGCTCCTCCATGGCAGCAAGCATGCAGGACTGAAAGGTTTGGTTCTGCAGGATGATGGTACGGAGATCCCCATGCAGCACCTCACGGGTAGCACGCATTTCTGCCTGTATGGTCTCGCGTGATGCCCGGATCTCCTGACGGGTTGCCTAGAGCTCAGCTGAGAGTGTAGGTGTCAGCTGCTCCAGCTGCTGTTCTGCCCTTGTACTCCGGGACACCTCAAGTTCACCCAGAGTATCTCTGAGGGACCTGTGTTCTAACCTGAGGGCTTCCGTGTGGGCCTGTGACTCTACAGATATGGCTGTGCGCAGAGTCTCCAGTCCAGCCCGTCAGTCCCTGTCAGACGCCAACATGTCCTCCCTGTGTGAGTGGCAAATGGAGTCTGTTGCCTGCTGCAGGAGCTCCACATGCCTTTCAGGGGGAAGAATGGAAGTGGCCACCCTATCCATTGCCTGAGCCATCATTTCACACAATGCCCCCTGTTGTGCTGCTATAGTGTAGATGGGGTTCTCCCACACAGTATTGCCTGGTGGTGCACGGCCACCTCATTGACGGGTACCACACCTGGTTGGGGCAAGGTGATGTGCACCTTGCTGTGTTGGCACTGCCTGAGGCTGCAGGACTGCAGGACTGCATTCCTCCTTTGATCAGCTAGCACAGGAACAGGAGCAAATATTGTGGAGTGTGACCCTGCATCCGTAACCGCCACAGGCGGACTTTCCAACACTGAAATCCCCATAGAGGGGTCTACCGCCGGTGCAGGTGGGTTGGACAGAACAGCATCCCTGCAAGAAACACTCAACTGCAACGGCACATATGTCTCAATGTCCGATTCAGCACCTGATTCATAGAGGTCTCCGAAGGTGTACCCAGAGACACCCGTGAACAGAATGGTCCTAAGGAGTAATGGGTTTTCACCCACCACCACTCCACGTCCTCCACTGGTGCACGGTTGTGGCTGTGAGTCCTCCTGGGTCTGCCCCATCTCCTCCTCCTCAACAGCATCAAGTGCCTCATAATCTCCAAAAACATGAAAGATAACAAATGGAAACAGGCATAAGCACCATAGCACACACACATAGGCATGACGAGGCAGAGATCCAGAATATAAATTACACATGTCCCACATGACAATAACTCTGGCATGCATGCACTGTCAATGAGTTGGAAGGGGAGGTAAAAAGCACACACTGATGACTGCAAAATGGAAAACCAACACATGTGCTGCATGCTGGATAGTAGTGGCATCAAATATTAGCCTGTGAGTGGCATGGACAATCCACATACATGACACATGCCAGCACACAGACGGCACGTACAATAGCTATGGGAGATTTGACAAGGTCACCCAGATGGTAGCAAATCAGTACTGTCACCCATTCATGTGAGGTGGACATCATGAAATAAATCATGTAAAAAAGACTGAGAAAACACGCATGTGGCACACGCTGCAACAAAGCCAGTGTTCACTAATGCAGTGATGGAAGGCACATGGATACATCAATGGTTGGTCACTTCGACATGAGAGGATACAACTGTCATGTTCAACATTCAAACAGGGCCCCAAAATGATAGTGTGCAGGCCATGTGTAGGTGCACATTACTCAATCAGCCTGATTGTACAAATCTTTCCCCTAATAAGTCAATAAATGTGGGCCATTGTGTGGAGTAATCTATGACAGAAGTATGTCAAATTTGGGACAGTAGGCCACAAAAATGTCTGGTAATTATACTAATCATTTCATCAATCAGGCTGAATGAAGAGGAAAACAGTATGAACAATGTTGTGGCAAGAGGACAGCTGAAGGCCAAGTGGATTAATCATGTGCAAAAAGTGAACTGTGGTCAGAAGGGATACTGTGAAATGGAAACACAAGGCCGGGGGATGGTTTTGAGGGACCACATGGGTGACCCATAGCAGTCATGACTAAACAGCCTCACCTGGCACTCAATCAGAACACATCACCCAAGCAACATACACATGGATTGCACACACATGCATTGTCACTCACCGGATATTGCTTCAAGATCTGGTAGGTCTCCCACGCCTTGGATCTGATCCTCTGTGATGAATGTGCCAGCGACAGACTCATGTTCAGTGAGTTCCTCCTCCTCTGGTGGAGACCCACCACCACTCACCAGAGTAGAGGCATGATTTGAAGCCAGCTTGTTCTTTGCTCTGTGTTTCAGTCATTCCAGCGCTTAGAGCAATCAGCTGTGCGCTTCACAAATCCAAGGGAACTAATGTGGTCTGCGATGGTCTGCCAGTCGGCCCTACGTTCAGCTGTCGTAGTCTTGCACCCTCCAGTCACCACCACTTTGCGGCCATGGGTCGACACATAGCTCACAAGTGCATCAAGTTCTGCATCATTGAAACTATGCTTCCTTGACGTGCCGGAGTGGGTAGCCGTGTCTGGGGTCCCAGCATGTACTGCAAGAGCACCCTTCTTACGTCGCTCTGGTTGGTAGGGGCTGAAGCGCAGGTGGACCGGGCAAAGGAAGTTGCCAAAGGCACGATGACCAAATGTCTCACTGCAGGCATTGGCTGCTGGGTGATGTTGGCAGGACCAACCTCGGTGTGATGGACTTGGACCAACACTGTCCTGGCTAGGAGACTCAGAGCTGGGGTGCATTGAGCTGCACCTGCCCCTGCAGCCTCCTCACCCTGGCTATTTGGGGCAGCAGATGACATTGCTGCCCCAGATCCACGTTGCCTGGTGACAGCAACTTTCACCGCCACACGTGGCTTAGACTTGGTGACACGGAAGTCAGCCTGGGAGTCATCCTGTGCCTCTTCTGTTGACAAAATGGGCTGGTTTAACAAGAGCTTGGATGGTGTCAGCTACAACTCCCCGAACCATTGGGGGGGAGCATAGGTGTCCCTGATTAGTCCTCCACACACTGGCCTCTTGGGCCACCCTGCACATCCTGGCCACGTCCCCTACCGCGCCCAACTCTTTGAGGTCGGCCACCTTTGCCTCCCTTACTGCTTGGTTGCCTCCCAACCATGGCACTGATGTTGTTGTGCGTATGGGAGTTGCACTAAACAATTGTCCTGGGCAATTAGGGTGAAAGGGGTAGGGTACTAGATGGAATTCGTACCCTAGTACTCTAGCAAGGCTGTGTGTGACCCCTGGGGGAAGATGATGGGTCACGCAATGCACAGGCACCCTGGAAACAATATTTAACATGCACGCAACCCCTGGTAGACCACGTGCATGGAAAAATGAAGCCGCACCATGCTGTGGCACCCAGAAACAAAATAATAAGCGTATGCGTGGTACACGCAGCCTACAATGACCTCTGAATGGGTACGCGACACACGGGGGCAACCACAGTTGGAAAATACGTGCGTGACTCACCGCCTGCCTCGAAAAAGAACGTGAAAAAGAAGCGCGTGTGCGCGTTGGCAACACCCCCGCCAAAAGAAGAATTGAATGTTGTCTGAGTAAACAGGGATTACGAACTGGAACCGTTGTGAAGTTATCGCGTGTGAACCGACAAGAAGTACAAGAATCACTTGCTCGCTCTCCACAAAAAGCACGTACAAGAAAATGGCATCCTACACGTACCTTTTAAGCCATCCCACACGTGAAACATCACTTACTCGTGTACGCGCTAAGGCCCTTTCCTCCAATTGCACGCAGTGACACCCAGATGTGCAGTTTTTGCAGGTGTACAATCAACATGCACCTATGTTGAGAGAAACGCCCTTGCGCGTCACGTCACAGATGCGCTTACACGCTAAGGGCCTTTAATTGAATTACACGCTGACGTGCAGTTTTTTCATGTGCCAAATCACTCTGTATCAAGCTGGCCACGCAACAACACACGGAAGACCACACTCCTGCCCAGAAGGCCATTTGCCTGCCCCGCAGAGCCCCGAGCACGCTCCCACCTGCCATCTGCTGCTGCCTGCCTGCCTGCTGCCCACGTGCCATGCTATTTGGTGCCTGCACATCAGCCATCTGCAGGGGTCCAGTTGCTGTGTCCACCCCTGCTGGAACAGAAGACTCCCTATTGGTATACCATCGCTCCACAGCCCAGCCCCGGAGACCAGCAGATGGAGGATGTGCCGGCATCATCGGGCAGGGCACATGGACAGCAGCAGCAGGCTCAAGGTGGGAGCGATGATGGCTCGGGGCCATCAACATCAGTGGGGCAGGCATTGGCCAGAGGGCAGGAGGACCCTGGAATGGGAGTGTCTTCCGTGTGGCAGCGGTTAGGCCAGCGGATAGATGTGGAGCGGCGGTGGGCGGAAGAAGCACGGCTCACCATGGTCAGGGCGGAGTTCTCCATGCGCAGGGCGTTGAGGCGGGCTGAGTGCCTTGAGGCAACTCTCAGGGAGTTGGAACAGGCCATGACTGCATCCCTGCGAGACCTCGGGGCCAGGGGAGAGGCCCGCCTCCGGGACATCGACATGGAGTTCGATGATGCCTGGCCCGGGACATCACAGAGTGAGCCGTAGGACTTGCCCGCCGCCATTGTATATAGTTAGTTAGTGTTAGGTTTCCTTTCTGTTTTTATTTATTTTGGGGCGCTTTGACAATGCCCCACCTTTTTGTATATAGTTGTTCATTAAGTAGGGTTTTTTGTAGGTTTTCTTTCAATGGTTGGGCTCATTGACCCTGGATTTGTACTTTGTATATAGTTCAACACTGGATTTCACTTCTTTTTTTTTCCATGGATCAATGGTTTTGTCTTGCTTTTTCACTTTGGATTTGTTTTGACGGACAGACACTTTGGACCCATGTGCTTTTGGATTGATTTGGATTCTGCTTTCACACATTTTTATTTTATATTTTGGACATGCAGCTTTTTTTTCATTATTTCCATTGTTGTGTGTTTCATTTCATTCCCTGGCTTTTGTGTTTAATACATTTTTATTTCATACTTCAATGTGTGGTATTCTCTCTTTGGTTTCATGAATGTCACGATGTGTGTTTTCTCTATCACATGCACCCATTGTGTGTGTGTGACGGAAATGTGTTAATGTGCATACTTGCCATTTGGGATATATCATGTGACAGGGATTTCAATGTGGGGTGGATGTAATACCTAGATGTGTGTTTGGACTGGGGTGGCGTAGGGTGTGATTTCGGTGGCATGAAGCCCATGATTGTGGATGGTAATGACATGTTGGGGGGCACATGAGTTGGGGCCTGCTGGGAGGTGCCTGTCACTGCTGGGTGAGTGAGTGGGGGTGCAGGGACATGAGTCAGGGCCTGCTGTCAGGCGCCTGTCACTGCTGGGTGGGTGGGGATGCAGGGGGACATGTGTCGGTGCTCACTTGTGCATGGTGACAAGTGGGCTGGCTGGGGGCCATGGCCAGTGTGGATGGGCTGCCTGCGGGGCTTGGCCAGGGGTGCAGGGTAGTCCCCTGTGTTGTGGGCTGCCTGCAGGGCCTGGGGAGGGGGGAGAGGGCACACCTGGGAGGACACACACTGCCAATTCACGTTGGGGCACCACAGGAATACACGTACCCCTCCTGCGGCAGTGAAAATGCGCGTGACACTCCCCGTGCACCCCTCTGAATTCAAGTAACCTGCTCGGCCAAGGCCTATCGCGTGTGATACTTCACGCGCACACCCGAAATACATGTACCCTGCTTGCACAAGGCCTATCGCGTGTGAAACGTCCCACGCACCCCTCAGAATACACGTACCCCAATCGCGGCAGAGAAAACGCATGTAAAACTCCCCGCGCACCCCCGAAATACACGTACCCTGCTCGCACAAGGCCTAGTGTGTGTAAAACGTCCCTCGCACCCCTCAGAATACACGTACCCCGCTCGCACAATGCATATTGCGTGTGATACTACACCCACACCCCTCTGAATACACATACCCCGCTCGGCCAAAGCCTATCGCGTGTAAAACGTCCCATGCACCCCTCAGAATACACGTACCCCGCTCGAGGCAGCAAAAACGCATGTAAAACTCCCCACGCACCCCCGAAATACACGTACCCCGCTCGCACAAGGCCTATCGTGTGTAAAACATCCCGCGCACCCCTCAGAATACACGTACCCCACTCACACAAGGCATATTGCGTGTGATACTTCATGCATACCCCTCTGAATACACCCACCCCGCTCGGCCAAGGCCTATCGCGTGTAAAATGTCCCGTGCACCCCCAGAATACACGTACCCCTCCCGCGGCAGTGAAAACGCAGGTAAAACTCCCCACGCTCCCCTCAGAATACACGTACCCCGCTCGAACAAGGCCTATCGCGTGTGATACTTCACGCGCACCCCCGAAATACACATACCCCGCTCGCACAAGGCCTATCATGTGTAAAACATCCCACGCACCCGTCTGAATACACGTGCCCCGCTCCCCCATGGTCTATTGCGTGTAAAACGTCCCGCGCACCCCCAGAATACACGTACCCCGCTCGCCAAAGGGCAATCGCGTGTGATACTCCCTGTGCACCACTCTGAATACACGTACCCCACTCGCCCAAGGCCTATCACGTGTGAAACTTCCCACGCACCCCCCAAATGCAACGTACTGGCCCTGTGAACTGGTGCAGGGTTAGCGCGCGCGGCCCTTTGCGCTGCATTGGGCATTTCAATGTATTATCCTTGCGCAAGGGGCATTCTTGGGGGTGTAACTGGCACTGCGGGAAGTTCTCTGCGGCAGCGCTGAAAATGGCTTTGATATTCCATGAATACGCGGTGCGCCAAAATGCTGTTTGGCGCACACGGCTTTCGCACGCTGGCGCATGCTACCTCTCTGCGCTGCTCGCATGCACTGCCTCTGCGCTGAAATCTATGAATCACCCTGTAAATGTTTTCTTCTAAGGACTCAAGTATATTTTGTCAATGTATACTCTCAGAATTTTTAGAAGTAGCCCTCTCATTGTGTGATTTTGTCATTAACAACAGTAGAACAATTCTCCTATATTACTGTTGTTCCATCTTGCATTTGATAAAGATAAGCACTGTATGCCAGTCTTGTTTGATTGGATGAATGTATATGCATTTCAACTGTTTGATATGTATTGTTAATGGTTTAATGGAACTTTATACCAAAATTAAGAATTTCTGATTGATTGTTTGATTGAATATGTCAACCAGATAAGTAGACTCACCTGTTAAGTATCCTGAAGGTGTTGTATCCATAACATTTTGAAACATGAAAGGGTGAAACTCTGCCCAGTAGTCATGACCTAATACCCCATGGCATCCGGGAGTGTATGCTACCTCTACGTTCTTATTCTGAGGCCTTGTAAGGAAGGTGGTTGGTTTGCACTTCAATTAATATTGGTAAACACTCAAAATTCTTTTAGGAACTCCAAGAGGCCAGATATAACTGGCAACAGGAAGCAGACAGTAATCATGAGTAGAATCAATCCCTTTCAGTCATTGGACGGCTTTAAATTTAAAGAGACTCTTTTTTTAGGGATAAAAAGAATGTGCAACATAAGGATTCTATGCTGAAAGAGCAGTTTCTGATTAGCTTGCATGTTTTCTTTGCAATCATTCTTATCATTTTCAGACAGAGTTTGAGACAAGGAATAATTGTGTTGCACGAGCACCACCATTTCTTGAGTATACCAATCACGCTGTACTTTAATGCCAGATGTGCACATATTGCTTTATTTTCTTATTAAAAAATAGCCATTTCACCAACAAATTTATCCACGTTTTTTCAGCCACGATTTAAAATTGATGCACGCCAAAAACAAGCGTCGGTGACGTTGTGTATAATTTTGCTACTCAGTGGTTTCTTGTCATTCAACAGGGGTCGAGACCTTGAACTTGCAACAAACATGTATGGATATACTGGGAAGAGAAGACGAGTGTGATGTACAGGCCTTTCAAGCACATAGGCATACAGCTCCCCATTGTTACCCGTAACATTGGTAGACTCAGGGTTGTGTGCTCCCTTGGTTTAAATACCATAACCGATTGGAAGCCGTGGCTCAATATTGGTAAACAACTAAATCAACTATATGAACCTATGTCATTCTGTCACTGGGCACAGTACATGTGCTTTGTTTTTATTTATTTTGTATTCATGTATTAGTTCTTATTTACATGTATTCACTTTGCTGGTCAATATACCCCAAGAAAATCAACCAAAAAAGTATGAAGTCCAGTCATACTGTTTTTCAATGTGTTTTTCTAATCTGAACATAAGGGCCTATTTTATCTGTATTAAGAGATATTGGGCCTCATTACGAGTTTGGAGGCAGCCATGCCCTTAACAAGGGCATGGCTGCCTCCAAACTCGGGTCCGGGTCCGTGGTCCTTGAATGGGGAAATACCGAGCCATTCCGACTTTGGAGGGCCCGGTATTTCCCCATTCAGAGAACCGTCAATGATGGGCCTTTTGTTAGCATGCTGGTCCCCTCGCGGCACCCGCAAAGGACGTCTGGTCTGACCAGAGGTCCAGAGCGGGTCCCGCGAGGGAACCTCATAATAACCCCTTCCCGCCTCAGTTGTAATGAGGCCCATTGTTTTTCTACAATATGCACTGATTTTAGGTCATAATTAATATGTAACCTGAAGTTCTTTTTTTTCTTCTTTTTTTCCGTTTAAGAATTATTAAATGTGAATTTAAAGGTTTTGTATGTTAACCAAATGCAATTAAAATATTTAAAAAAATATATATATATAAGTGCCTCATTATACGTTTGCCGGTCTGGAAACAACAGTACCGGTAAGCTTGCAGGTACCATTGTTTCTGCACCGGCAAACTACAAGTTTGGGGAGCGGGTGCCTTTCAGCCTGCCAGGTGTGACCTGGCTGGCAGAACGACACCCGCTCGCAGACCTCGACAGATGCACCGGCTCCATTCATGAATGGGGCTGGTGCATCTAACATCCCCATTCCCATTGAGTCCGATGGGACTCAAATGGGACTGGGGAGTAATAATTACCGACACCCGGCAATGAGGATTTTTCAGGGAATGCTGGGGCTGTAATGCCCCGTTAAGTCCCCATTGCCGGTGACGGTAAATTCATGACCCAGCGGCAGCCGTGCCAGCATTTACCGGCATGGCTACTACCAGGGTCATAATGACCCCCTAAGTGTTTTTCATGGTACCGTCAGCCCCTGCATCAAAGGAGGATATAACCAAAGACATACATACCAGTGAATGCATTCAGCAAACAGTTTCAGGCATCTATAAACAGAGAGCTCCATTCCTGTCAAAGGCAATACAAAATAAAAATGTCAACTGCTAAATTGGGCATCCGCACTTAATGTGAACTTGCTGAGGTGGACTGTAATTTAGTGAATATAGTATACGGTTACTGTGAGGAATTTGACCATCCACATGGGTGTGCGCTCGTCTGGTTTTTTTTAAAATGTGTAATTAAACAATGGTAGACCAACCTCAGAAACATGTTTGGGACTAATCCACACACATTTGCCTAGGCTCACACCATGACAAATGCATAGACCTGTTTACTCTGGGTGGACACGGCCTACAGGCACAGTCTGCCCTGTCATATTTAGCTGGGACATGACAGGCAGGAATACACTGTGTCATCTCCAGAAAGGGGGGGAACCAAGCTTCCCCCTGCCATGGCCAGCCTGGTTAACTAACAAAGGCTCCATGGATCCACTCTGCTCTTTTGTTCAGCCCTGCAACTGGTGGCAGCAGTTAACATACTAATAGAGTCTATGTCAAACAAGCCAACATGGAGCCTGGCTGCAGAAGTTAACTAAGGAGACAGGAAACCCAAACAGCCTGTCATAGGTAACTGTGTCAACCTGAGACACCTCCTGTCCTCAGTCTCTTTGAACTGTCATGTCTGGTACTGGATGTTTAAAGTCATTCCCCCCTGTAGGGGGGACACCATTCAGTGGGGGGGCTTCCCTAATGACCCACACTGTCTAGCGTGTGGGGCTGGGAGGGAAGACTTGAAGCATTTTGCATTGTTTTGTCCACCGTATGGGGATGTTAAACAGTCTACCATCTTGCAGGTGGTTAAGGCCACTGATATCCTCCAATACAGGCCGGCCTTACTCCTGTTTCTGATGGCAGTGTCAAGGAGTTCCCCCCTTCTCACCTGGGTCCGGTGTTTGCCGGTGTCTTCGATCACTGCCTTCTTGCGAACGCTCCTGGTCTTGAACAGCGCTGCTCGCATCTCGTCGGGTTCCAGGTGGCGTTTAGTTCCGGGAGTGTGGAGCCCAGGAATCTGGGAGTCTGGGAAAGGCTAGTAATGCTCGGAATCAGGAAGGGGGATAGGGTCAGGAGCGGGTAATAGCACTGGGACAAAGGAAACAATACAGCGAGCTACGAACACACGTCTGAGGCTACTCTGCAATAGCACTGAGATGCGCGGAGCCGCGGAAGGCGTGGTCTATAAATAGATCACGCCGCGTTCAGTGCATGGAGCGAGCAAGGGCTTCAGCTCTGGATGGCCATGTTGGAAGTAGTACGGAATGTAAGCCCCGTTGAGACAAGGACCAGGAGGTCCAAAAGGAGCGTGATCTGAAGTTCATGACAGCATGCCCATTCCGAAGGCCTTTTCCTCCAGGTTTGCCCGGGTGTATTAGGTGAAGTCTTCTGAGCAACCGAGGAGCCTTGATATTTGAAACAGGTTCCCAGGTCCTTTTGCTAGGAGGATATCCTTTCCACTCCACTAGGTATTGAAGATGGCCCCGCTTATACCTGGAGTCATAAATCCGGGACACCTCATATTCCAGTTGGTTGTCAACCAGTAGAGGAGGAGGTCTGCTGGATTTTCGAGAGGATTAGATGTAGGGCTTCAATAGGGATGTGTGAAAAACTGGATGAATTATTTTCCAGGAGTCAGGTAGCTTGATTCGATATGAGACAGGATTAATAATCTCCTTGATGGGAAATGGACCATGGTAGCGGGGAGCCAGCTTGTTTGGTCGCAAGTGTGGGGGGAGTAGTTTTGATGACAACCATACTCGGTCACCGACCGTATAGGAAGGACCTGGTCTTCTCTTGGAATCCGCATACCTCTTGGTCTGTAATCTAGCTTTCTCTAAGTGTTCTTCAGCCTCCCGGTGAATGTTGATAAGAGTTTCGATCCAGGAGTCAACAGTATGTACTGGTGTAGGGTAAGGAAGAACCAAGGGTAAAACTGATGGATGGAACCCCTGACTACAATAAAAAGGGCTGGTCTGTAGCGCTGAGTGTTTGGAGTTGTTGTAAGCGAATTCCGCAACGGGTATCAGGAGAGACCAGTCATCCTGGACCTTGGTGGCGAAACATCAGAGATATTGTTCCAGGGTCTGATTTGCACGTTCTGTGGCTCTGTTGGTTTGGGGGTGATATCCTGAAGAGAGGGCGCGTTGGATTCCTAGTACCCGACAGAGGTGTTTCCAGAATTGTGAAATGTGTTGGGGACCCCGGTCAGATATGATCTTGGAAGGAAGCCCATGTAGTCGGAATATGTGTTCCAGAAATATTCCAGCTAGCTCTGAAGAGGAGGGTAGTTTTATCAGTGGCGTAAAATGGGCCATATGGGTAAACAAATCTATGGTGACCATGATGGTAGTATATCCTCGGGAAGGTGGTAACTCCACTATGAAGTCTGTAGCGATGATTTCCCATGGTTTAGAGGGTAGAGTGGGCTGCAGAAGAAGACCCGCCGGTCTTTTGATATCATGTTTATTTTGGGCACAGGTTATACAAGCCTGGATGTATTGCTGCACGTCAGACTTCATTTTGTCCACCAGAACTGTCTCTGTATAAGACAGAGGGTGTTGGTGATACCTCGGTGCCCGGAATGGAGTGTGTCATGACAAAGGTTTATTATTTTTTGCTGTAACTGTAATGCAAGTGTGGGTTTTGAGCAACCCGAGGGCTCTGCGCACCTGCCCTCAACTGCTGCAGCTCTTATCCATCTCCTGACTCCTACTCTGGAAATACATCCCTGACGACCCGCAACCACTCTCTTCTTACCTGACAGGGACTCCTCTTTCACTTTAATTCCTGGTGATGCCATGTACATGAAAGAGGGGCTCAGAGTAGAGCCACATCTTCCATTTCCATGGCAACACTGCCAGACTCTCCCTGGCCGCTGCTGCTAATGAAGCAGCTCAGCCAGGTTTTGTTTCTTTGCAAATTATTTTTAGAACCTCAAAGGTTTGCCCGGGGTGCTAATAACATTAATTCCATGTTAAAACCTGTTAACGGCGCTGGGGCATTGTAATTTGGGCCCCTAGCTGTTACCAGCCGATGAAAACCTTAGAAAATGGTGTTAATGCTTAAATAAAGGATAGGATTCTGTAGCATGTTAGAGGCAGACTTCCTCACTGGAATGTCAATGTCTGGATTTACCATTTTTACCAAACAAACCCGATTGCTTACTTCCTGGCCAGCGACAGTGATTAAAAGTTCCAGTCTCAGGCTTAAAGTGACCACATCTAGACTCCCCTATGGATGATTCACAACTTCAGAAGTTAACACAGAGAGTGCAGTAAACAAGGAACAGATACTCTTGGAGTCCCGACACGCCAGCTCAGGAAACTTCAACAAATCCAAAACCAGCGGCTGAATTGCTCCTTGCCCTCTCATCCAGAGAACACATCACCCCTGCTCTAAGTATATTGCACTGGCTTGCTTTTAGCATATGAACTAGCTTCAAAGTAATGTGCAACACAGACTGAGCCCTCCATAATACAAGACCTGAGTTCCTTCAGAACAAAATCATTGACCAAGCATGCAGAGATATCTGATCGGGTTCAGATCTCCTCCTCGTTATTCCCTCTTATCACACCACAGAGTTGGTGGCTTAGCCTTCTCTATCCTAGTTCCCACCATCTGGAACACTCTTCCTCTGCAAATCCACTGCATCGAAAACTACCTTTCCTTTAAAAAAGTACTCAAAACCTGGCTATTAGCTGCATTATCCTGAAACCCCCACCCTAAAATACTTCCAACTCCCAATTTGCACTTAGAAACACTCAGGAAATGGCGGCACCAGCTGCATTTGTGGCAGCCTAGACCACTCACACCAGCATACACCAATCATGACCTTGGCCTCCCTCAAGTACCACTAGCAGAATCACAGCCCTTCATATATGAATTGTCACAGCATTGATGCACATGGCATGTATGGAAACACAGCCACATAGCTCTCACAGTGGTTGTAATCACTGTCATTGCAATCAGACAGATTGGGATGCACTGGAGGGAATTGTCAGAGGAGGACGTGTGCCATGGCCATGTTCCACACCGGGAGACCAGGAAGGGATCCCTGTGCAATACCCAGGAGGGAGATTAAGAACCAGCCGGAATCACTCTGGAAGGAAGGGGGATGGGCAGCTATTGTGCATGCAAGAACTATAGGATGGATCACCCATGGTAAAGGTAACAACTGAAACGATTCAGTGAGTGCTCGAGAGCTGGGCAGACTTGCCACGTTATCCGACTAGTAGAAACTGGAAGTACAACTCACAATCTTATTGTTGCAAATAGTTGGAGTATAGACTGTCGCTGTTGCTAACCCTTTTATCGCAGCTGCAAGAATCAACAGAAGAAGCCAATTACCTGAGCGGGTGCACAAACAACAAATCACCACCGAATTCCACCAGGTACGTATAAAGCACCACTCTGTTGGACACTGGCTGCTGTTAAGCGACTTCAATTCAGCACTACAACTAAGTCAATGCCGAGTCTGGGATGCCCTTAATTATATATTTTTATGACAAGTTCATAGATCTGGATGATAAACCCTTGTATAACGGCCCTCTCTTTGAATCCCCTGACCTCACTGAGCCAAGAAGTAGGTTTGTTTTGCAAATTAAAAGATTTATTTGAAAATTAAACCATATATATATATATATATATATATATATATATATATATATATATATATATATATGTATACATATCACACTTTTATAATAAATTAATATTTGATCGCACACTTATGAATATGACAGTGATCAACAATGGATAATATTACACTAGCACACTTTTGTAATCACTTAGGATAGGTTGGTACTGAAAGGATAAGGTAGCTGAGAATGCTTTTATGGTTTCAAGGAAAAACAATGATGGAAAGGAATGCAGCACAGAAATAACTAATATGGTTTCAACAAGAGATAATATGATCACTTTTTCTTTGGACAATTCACTATGCAATATAAGGAGATGGAAGGATAGCACACAATTTTCAGGAATACAATCAAATGCAATAACAATTCAGTTCCCCCCTAGCAAGATTAGAGCAACAGGGATGATTTTAAAACACAGGCAAAAATACTTTAAATGTGATTTGCAAAGAAGTGAAAATATGCTAAAATGATTTTAATTCCATATAGGAGATTCAAGGTAGGTGACAGATACTTGAATAAGTTCAGGACAACACTAGCAATGATTCATGAGGGATTATCAGGTTGAAAATGAATTTCAGCAATGCAAAGCAAAAGGACAGCTATTTTTGACAGGTGAAGAATTTGAGTCAAATTTGCAATTCGCGGCACTTTTTCCGAGTGTGCCGATTGCGATTACGGACAAACTATAAGGAGTAGAAAGTCGGATCAAAAGATACAGACGATTTTGTGGAGGTAGATTTTCAGAAATGAAATAATGATTCAGAATGGCAAATGACACTTTCACAGCTTTAAAATCACAGAATGGACACACGATTTCTATGATGCAGTTCTGGACAGGTTAAAATGGTTTGAATTAGATTATTTTAAACTAAGAGATTGGTTTGCACAGCTCTGGCTGGATACACTCTCCTAATTTTAGAAGGAATGGGCCTTGTCACAGATCTGGTCAACAGGTTAAGCTGCGGTTCTCTCTGCTCTGCTGGTCTGGACCTCTGGTTCTGGCAAAAGTTCTGGCACTGCACAGCGGTCTGGTCTGGGTCTGGTCTTCTAACGGCACTGCACGGCGGTCTGGGTACAGCTCTGCTTTCTGGGTTCTGGCACAGGGTTCTAGCCAGAATCAAACAGCTCGCCCGGCTGTTGAATAGTTTGGTTAGGTTGCTGGATTCTGAGGCCTGCTGAGAAGGATTCAGCTTTTGGACTAGGCCTCTATGCTGCAAGTTCTGAAGTCTGGATTCTAAGTTCTGGTTCTGGAGTCTTCTGGATATTTCTGGTCCGGCAAAATGCTTTGCAAGAAATCAGTTTGAAGTGGAAAGTGAATGTCCCTACCTGGGTCTCAATGACTCCTTTTATGTCTTTTGAAAATGGGTGTGTGCGTGGGCATAACTAAGCCTGCCCCTCACAACTTATCATTGGCCAAGTTCACCTCTCTCCCTTGATTGGGGAAGGAAATGGAGTGTCATCGGGCATCAATTTTATGGCATACAGAAAGAACACCCCCCTTGACACTTTGCACACAAATCTATTTTTGATCCAAATGCAGATTTATCTATGTACAATTTTTCTAATATTATATGTCCAGTTAACATATGTTCTGTAGCACCAAACCATCCGATCCCTGTCTTTGTAAGATGTCGTGTCCACTTCTGCACTTCTGACAGAATTCTGCCCTTTTCATCCAGAACACAACCTCTAAACTTTTCCAGAATCTACACAAGTATGCACAAGGAATACGGGCATCAAATGATGAAGTGCCAGATTTTTAACATGCAGACGTTTGGAGTAATACCTTATTTTCCGCTACTACCCCCCAGGACATACCACAGAGTTCAAACACCTCTTAAAATGTGCACAGAAAAATCACAGGAATAATTATATTATTGATATCATTTTGACAGTTATGTACTATGAATTATCCATCTTTTTAAAATTATGCTCTGGCCCAGATGGGTGTGGTTTAGATTCCAAAGCACATGGGGGAATTTCTGTCTGTCCCCGCCTCCAGCTCTGCTGGCTCACAGAGGCACTGCTCCTGCCAGTTTCTTCCAAGAGGAAGCCATTTACGACCCCCCTAATTTAACATTTGCCTGAGACAAGGAAAGTTCATTGTTCTGTTTCCCTTGCAGTTTCAGGTGCCCCTCCTCTGATTCAATCAGAGAGGTGTGATCTCCTTTTGGTGGTGCAGCAGAAGGGAGGCCAGACCTGGGAATGCAGTTGCTGGGAAAGTTTCCACTCCTGTCTGGGATAGTTGCCGGGCGGAATTCAGTCCCATAAGCCAGGCTTTAGTCAAATGTCACTTTTGGTTCCATTTTTTCTTCATTCAAATCAAACTTACAATTTTTACACATGCAGCTAGAACGCTGATTCTAAGTTCAAAACCATGACATTTAAGCAGTTGCAACCTATGTGACACTCAAAGTAGGTCACTCATTTATTTTAAACATTTTGATTTTAGTGGCTTTAAATCCCATTTCACTTAAGCTGCTGACATCCACAGCCCAGCCAGTTTTGTTATGAACATTATTTTAGGCTCTTCATCTTTCCAGATTTGGTATGCACACAGGACTTCATTCTACCAGACGTCTGCTGGTGTTCAGTAAGATTTTTGAATATCTTGCAATGTTTGAAATAGGCATTTTAATCTTGCATTCAGGGAAACAAAGGTGATTTCAAAGCACTTTTTTGAGCTAACAGGCACTGCTGTTTTTCCTTTGGCACCACGTTTCAGTCATGGCGCTTCTGGCCCATTACGCTCGCACTGGTGGGTGGCAGGTTAGGTGACCATCTTGGTGTGCGCAAACTGCGCGGTTTTCCTGGATTCTGGTGCAAATGTGGGCTTTTCAGCCATCTTGGATTTTCTAAGCCCACAGCACCAAATGTTGTAGCATAATAGTTCAAACGTGGGTCAAGACACCTGACACTGCAGGCATGGCTACCCGCACAAATCAGAATACAGCAAGGACTATGAAAAGATGTGGTTGTGCTATTCATATAACCCTCTGCCTACTCACATCAGACAACGCCTCAACACCTTCTGACATCAGAATGCAGACCAGACTGTAAGGAAGGCATGGTGTCGAGCAGTAGACACAGACACAATGGATACAAGTTTCAAAAACCCTTATTTTGTATTTTGGTTGGGTTGTTAGAATTCCGAACTGGCTCTAGCTCTAGAATTGAAGTAGTCTCGACTATTAAACAAATAACAAACAGTCTAAATCAGTCTAGTCTAGTCAGAATAAAAAGGCCTATACTAAAAGAAACTACCCTTGCCCTCCTCCTTAAAATGACAAATGTGTTAAAGGAAAACATACAGAAAATAGTGTCTCAAAAGAAATGTCAAAGTGGCTTAAGTAACAACTCCCTTTCCCAAGTTCAGCCCCACGGGGTCTAGAGAGTTTCTCAAAAAGGATAGGTGGATGGTACAGTGCTATCAGTCTTGCACACTTTGGCTTACTGGTACAGTTCAACAGTTCAACCTTGGCGTTCAAACCTCTGGTAGTTCAATCACTTCCTTAGGCTTTGTCGCCTTGTCATCAATACTCAATTCACATTCACTTTCCTAATTTCTCACAGTTCCGCACAGGCTTCCCTCTGCCGGGCTCGAGCCTGTATCTTATCACTTTATCACACAGTTCTGCAAAGGCTTCCCTCTACCAGGCTCGAGACTGCCTTCTTTGTGGGGCTTCTTTTCCCTATGTATTATCTTACCTATCTTATCAAAACTGCAAGGGTTTTACATAGACCTCTGCATGACCACTTCGACCTCTCTTTCAACAATTCTGCAATTCACAATCTTCCTCATCTTGTGACACCAATGCCTCTTGGTCCATGTAGCTCTTATTCCCTTTAGTTTGCACTGCTGGTCTTTTTCAAAGTTCACATATATTTCCACCTCTTGGCATAGTTAAAGGTCAGATACTTTGTTTTCCTTTTATTCAACTTTCTTTCCTTATTGCGGTTACTTTCTTTCCTTTGGTTCCCGCTGTAATATCTTTCAACTCTAATAACATTTCATAAAGACTTTCGAATGTGCGCCTTTGACTCACAGGACCATTCTGTTACTTTGTATTCTTTCCTTTTACAATTCATCATTTGTCCTTTCCATTATTGTTTTATCGGTACATGTGCAACCTTCAACTTTCATCTTATACTTACTTTCGCTTTCAACACAAACCAGACCTTTTTACCCTCGATAACTCACTGGTCGTGTTAATTGGTTTTCTTTCATCTTTTTCATGCTGTTCATTCAGGAGGGTCGCAGGCAGCTTTCTTGCAACTTGAAGGTGTCTTTCCTCCGCTCACTCGGTTTCAGTCTTCAAACTCTTACGGCTTCCAAAAGGAGTGGATTTCTCGCCTGGCTCTCTTGATCGGTGCAATTGCCCATCAGCCTGTTGGCTGTCCAACTTCCACAGCCTGATTCGCATCAGCCCCAAAAGAGCTGTTCCTTCTCGTACCCAGCCTTGCTCAGAGTGTGCCTGTGTGCGCCACCGTTTATTCTCACACGGAGTGTTAACAATTGGCAGGTGTGCATTGTTAAGACTATGTACCTGGCTCTGCCTGTCCTCATTACAGGTACAGAGCCCATGCAAGTCAATGGAGGTAATCATTCTGACCTCATTCCTCATCTTCATCTGTGCAGTATTGCTGTCAATGTAAAGTGAGGAGGAAATATGTGAGCTGTAGTTTCCCATAAAATAAGCAAGGATAGGGGTAAGTTTGGGTTGTGGAAGAAGGGGATGCCATGTTTCACCATTGGGTGCTTCTTCCCCACTCCCCAAGGACACCTTACCCAGGTGATCCTCTCTCGCTTGTCCAACCCCAGGGTTGAGATTCAAAAGTGGTTGCCTATCCCTGGCCACCTGAGTATGGGAACAGGCCTAGCTTCTGAAACACCCTCTGGTTTTTCACATACCCTTCCTCTATGCAATGTGGCCGACTCTGTTTCACAGTGGAACCATGAAAGGAAATCTACATTGCTCTGATCTTCACCTTTCCAATGATCTACTGTGAAACAGTATGGTTGTAAGTCCTGAAACCATTGCATAACATGTTCATTAGATTCCTTTTGCTCGCTGACTTATCCAGATAAGGGGAAAATGGTCAGTAACTAGAATTAATATTCATCCCAATAGGTAGTCTTTGAGGTAAAGGATGGCCCATTTGATGGCTAATGCTGTCATGCCCCACCTGTGGTAGTGTTGGCAGCAATGGAAATACCTGTAGGATGCAGCTTCAGTCCTATCTAATCTAATGGTCTAGTCTCCTACCAAGATGGCAGCCACCTCTATATTGGTGGGCGGGGACTTATGATCATGTGTTGTATCTGTCTTTTGGGGAGTACTAGCCTGATCTCTGTTCCTAGAGTTCCAGCTTTCCTTTATTGCCTTCTAATTCCAGCCCTCCCCACTCCGGTTCTCTGCCGACGTCCCTCTGCTACATCCTTCTGTTTCTGCACTTCGTTTCTATCTATCCTGCTTCTTTAATGCCCACACCTCGCAGTCGTCTGTTTTCTACCGGCACCTTCATGGCTTTCTGTTTACTCTGTCTCCAGTGCTATTGACTTCGTCGCTTGACCTGCTCCTACGCCGCATCCCCTTTGGAGCGGTTTCTGACAATCCTGGGTTCTTAGACTTATCCCTCTCTAGTGAACCGCTCCCACTATTTTTTCACCGTGCACTGTTCGGTATTCACTCTTCTAGGTTTCCACATTTCTGCTAGCTTCCAGTCTCTCTACTCTTTCCTGTCTGGGTGGCTTTCTACTTCCAGGGTTTTCACAAGAAGCATTCCTTTTCCACATGCCTTTTACTTCTCCCTGTCTCAATGGGGTATTCTTGCATACTTACTGTCTGCCTTAAAAACTTGCGGTTCCACCATTTTGGAAGCGCTCTATTTTGCCTCATCATTAAGAGCGCATACTTGCTCCTTGCATTGGAGTTCAAGGACCTCTGTCCAGGAAGTCTTAACCCTACTTAGATTGGGAATGTCTACTTACCTTCAGCAGAATACTTCTACTGCCTCCTGCAAGAAGGGAGCCTCTGCTCCACTTTGACTTTGTTCTACAATTACCTTCTGCAGAATACTTCTACTGCCTCCTGCAAGAAGGGAGCCTCTACTCCACTTTGACTTGTTTCTACAACTGCAGACACTATGCCACTACAGAACTAACCTCTCTCAGCAGGGTCTTACCAAGAAGGACTCAGAACAGCTTGTTATCCAGTGTTTTCTTATGCCAAGTAGGCTTTTCCCTACGTTTTGGGGGCTTGCTCCTGTGAGTTCCCCTAGACTTGGGCGAATCTTCAGGCCAAGGTGGACTCCAAGGGAGCTCACCCCTATCTTTATCAGAAGAAGGAGAAGAAGGCTAAGGAACCCCAGAAACTATGTCGAAAGAAGGAATCCGAAGCCCAGGACAGCTCCATGGAAGACACAGGTGAGGAGGGAGCACGGGAGGGATCCCAGGGCTTGAAAAATGCTTCTAATTCTAACACTGAATTTTTCTTCTCTCTGGTAAAGAACTTGCGACTGGAAATTAATATAGGGTGTTCTAAGACGTTGTGTACTTGGGGCAATACAGCCCCAGTCCAGTCCGAAGTATAACATCTTTTGAGAAGTCTGCCACTTTCAATATTGGATTCTGACACAAAGTTTGTTTTACTCACCCTCATCAGTCCAACAAATCTTTTGCGGTTCAGATTTTTTTAGCTTGTCTGTCAGTCAGGATTTTCTTTCAGAGAAATTAGGGACAAACCTGCGATAGTATCCAATTAGAACCTAAAATGCTCTAAGTTCTTGTTTGGTCTTGGGTGTTGGTGCATTTAGAACAGTGTTTAGTTTCTCTTGCTGAGGCTGTATACTACCATTTCTACTAAAAAGCCTAGATATTTTACAGCCGATTGAGCTAGCTTACATGTTTTAGCGTTAGCTGCCATCCCAGCTTTTCGTAGGGCTCTCCTAATGGTGTAGAGATGATAAAGATTGTCCTCCCATGTTTGGCTATGAATAATAATATCATTAATATACACCCCACAGAAATCAGAATAGAGATGTCAAATCCAATCTACTAGCCTTTGAAAAGTTGCTAGTGCACCGTGTAAACCAAAGAGTAGGACCTGGAATTGTAAATGCCCTATCAGTTTTGAAAAGGCTGTTATTTCTTTGCCTGGGTCAAGTAAAGGAACCTGCAGTATCACTTACTTAAATCTAATGTTGACAAGAAAACTGCATTCCCCCACTTGTCTATCAGGTCATCTATATGAGGCATGGGATATGCATCAAAGGCTGAGATAGCGTTCACTTGCCTAAAACCTATGCAAAATCTCCAGGTTTTGTCAGGTTTGGTCAGCAGTACAAAGGGAGATGGCCAAGGACTTTAAGAAGGCTGAATAACATTAGCCCTGAGCAAACTCTCCACTTCGTCAATAATTATATTTTTCCTTGCCTCTGGGAGTCAAGAAAACTTTAAATAAACTACTTTCCCTGGATGTGTCCATATATACTGGTAGGAACTGTGTACCCTCCCTGGTGTTTTGCAAAATGCATCAGGAAATGCAGAAACAAGATCACTCAAACTTTGTTTCTTATCATTGGGGAGTTATTGGGGTATTAATTCTACATTATCAATTTATTGGGGTGCCAAACAAGAAAATATAGGAGTGTGGGAGAACTCTGGATTTTCGTTCCACTGCTTTAGAAGGTTGACGTGGTAGATATGAGTCTTTTGGCATCTGTCTAGTTGGGCTACTTTGTAGTTGCATGTTCCCACCTGTTCCAATACCTCACGAGGCCCATGCCATTTCAAGATTAATTTATTCTCTGAATTTTGCAAGAGAACCAAAACCTTTTGACCCCCCAAAAATGTTCTTAAATTTACTTTTTTTTATCATATGAAAGTTTCTATTGGTATTGAGCTTTCTCCATGTGGGTATGGACAAAGGTTCTGGCTCGGTTCATGTGTTCACGCAACCGATTTGTGGTTTGAGACAGTGGTATTGATGCCTCCTCCCTCTCTTACCAGGTTTCTCTGAGCATGTGCGATGCATCCCTTAGCTCTCTGCTATTCAATAGCTCAAAGGGTGAAAATCCAGAAGATGCTAAAGGGGTTCTTTCTGACAGAAAACAAGGCCCATAAAACCATGTGATCCCAATCTTTCCTGCCTTCATCAACTCATTTTCTTAGAATGGTTTTCAGGATCTTATTAAATCGTTCTACCAATCCATCTGTTTGAGGATGATAAACTGGGGTTCTTAACGTAAAGATATGAAGTAACTCTTTAACTTCTCCAACGAGCATGCTCATAAAATGTGTTCCTTGATCTGTTAGAATTTCTTTTGTTAACCAAGCCAGTAAACAAATGGTAGCAGGTGTTTTCATATTTACTGGGTTGTACTATTTCTCATGGGGAAGGTCTCAGGATACCTGCTAGCACAATCACCAGCCACTAAGACAAATGTATTGCCCAGTTTAGATGTTTTAAGGGGTCCAATGATGACCATCCCTATTTGGAAGAACGGGAGTTTTATTATCGGTAGTATATTTAAAGGGGCAGGTGGAGGAATATTGTTGCTGGTATTTTGACATATCTTACATGTCTGCACAAAGGTTTTTATATCGGCATATATTCCTGGCCAATAAAACTTTATACTGATATGGGCTTGGGTTTTAACTTGTCCTATATGTCCCCCTGTTAAATGTGAGTGGGCAATTTCCAAAACTATTTTCTGATGGGTTTGGGGTATTACCAACTGGGTTTCACATGCTGTGGGATGTTTTCCCCCACTAGCCCAGGCCCTGCAACATTACTGTGCACTGCTTGCATCAGGAACATCAGAATGGCAGCTGGAAAGCATTCCGCTCGCTAAAAAAAACACAGAAGTGCGCAGTAAAAATCTGAAAAATAGGCCGCCATCCACTTTTGCCTATGTCATCATTTGGCTGCCCAAAAAGCAAGGCTGATTGCAAAAGAAACAGAGAGCTGTGTGAAAATCTGTTTTTCTTGGTTGTCAAATTTGCAGAAATCATGGCTCACAAACCACCCAAAAGATCCAACCTCCTTGTTGGGTGTTAAACATCATTCTACTTCAAGAATCCACATAAATGCAATGTCCACAGAAGTACACTTATCAGAAGAAAATCCACATTGAAGATTGCTTGCTTGAAAAATTATGTTGAAAATGGGCGCAATACAGTTACTCACCTCTGTCAGAAGCTGGCGATTTCTAAAACCTGTCATGTTTAAAGTTGTACATTGAACTCAAAGTATGCCAAAGAAAGACTTGCTATCAGAAGCCTAAGAGGTGGATACAATTCAAAACTATATTTTAAAAAGGCTTGAATTAAGAAAATGGTTGATGCATTTGTTAAAAATGTAATTTATATTTTAGGACAAGACAATTTCAGACATTGGGGGTCATTACGACCCTGGCGTTAAGGGTTTAACGGCGCTGTATAAGGTGTCGGCGCCGTTAAACCCTTAACGCCTGATTACGTGGTCCCTTTGCGGGACCCGGCCTTAACGGCTGGTCTAGACCAGCCGTTAAAGTAGGGACCCGCAAAGGGACCTTGGTGCTAAGTACGGTACCGCAATTTGCGGTACTGTACTTAGCGCCTTCCCCAGTCCCATTGAGCCCTATGGGGCGAAAATGGGAATGGGGAAGGGCCATGGTCAATGGGGAATTACTGCCCTCCAACCTTGGAATGGGGTGGTAATTCCCCATTGAACCATGGCGGACCCATTACAACACCAGCACCAACCATGGTGCTAATAGCGCCATGGTTTAGGGCCGGTGTTGTAATGAGGGCCATTGTGTTTAAAAGTTAAGGTTTCCCACACTGAGCTTCAAACACATTCCACACCTTCTCCCTAAACAAAGGAATCTGTTCCCCTGTGCTCTGCTGAGTATCTGACAGGCAAGTGTGAAAGGAAATGGGAGGGGCACTCTGGCATGTTGCTCTGAGTGAAGACAAAGGACTCCCTTGAGCTGAATGAAAATGCTAATTTGGGTGTGACTGACACCAACTGCCCTGGCAGGAAGAAGCCCATGTGACTCTCTGACTCAGTCGAGCCTTGGTGGCGGGCCAGACTGAAAATGTGGATTTGAAACTAAAGTAACTGTATGTTTTAGGAAAAGACTTATAAAATATTGTGCCAAACTGACAAAAATATGAAACTAAGAGATTATTAAAATGAAAAATGTGCTCACAGTTTAAAACTAATCTGGAATCTGTGCGACATTCAGAGACTGAACCACGAAAAAGTTCATATTCTAGAAATTGTGATTATGTTAGCAACATGAAAAATTACAGGAATATGCCCAGAGGGTATGTGCATGCATGTGTAAAAAATTGTACAGATCTGAAAATGTGTAACCAACCAAAAGTGCGAAAAATTCTCATTTATGAACCAAAACACGTAGGAAGATAAGATTTAGACAGAAACATACCTTGGGCAATCTGTGATGTGTATATGTATTATCAACAAGTTTGTGACATTGGAAATGTGTTTTTTGGGAAAAATAGATTTTCTGGGTAAAAGCAAAGGGGAGGTATTTTTCCGGACCCTAAACACTGTGCCACTCTGACACATGATGACACCTCATGACACACTGTTCCCTTCTCAAATCAGGAGAGGGGGAATTCTCTGACCTATCAGATCCTCAGAGGGTTGGGCATTGTATAATCAGCCTCTCCACCCCTTTGGAAAATGGATAAATAGGGACTGCTGAGGACAGGCAAGACAGACATTCACTCATCAACTGATCCACTGGCGAAGCACCCTGAATGAAGACTCCAGAACCCAGAATCCAGACTCCAGAACTCTGAAGCAGATAGGCCCAATCCAAAAAGCTGAACTCTTCTCAGCTGGCCTTTAAAATCTTTTGCAACCTGATTTTAACCCCTAAACTTCCACGGGGCCTAACAAAATCCCACATCCTGGCTGAGCTGTTTTGCTGCTTCCAGCCAAGAACCCATGCTAGAACCCCGAGATCCAAACCGGTAGAGCAGTGCTGTAACCCAGAACCCGTCAGATCCAGTCCAAGAGGCCGTGCAGACCAGAGTGCCTTGCTGAGAGCAGAACTAAGCACCTGAGACCTGTCTGGTGGCGAACAAATCCCAGCCAAACCTTTGACCAGATCTTTGACGGGCCAATTCCATTCCAAAGCCGTAGTAGTGAGTATTTAGAATAGAACTGTCCATAGTCATTTCTTAGTTTAAAGTATCCTATTCAATCCATTTCAACATAACCAAAACTGCATTGTAGAATCTCTTGTATCCCTCCTGGATCCTTCTCATTATATAGTCTGTGATAATTTTTGTGATAATCATCTGTGCGCTGATATTTTTCTGAAGAAAGTCAAATGTCCTGGCGGACAAAAGTCAGAGCGGAAGGCGCCCTGGCTCGAGTCTGTCTCTTGTCACTTTATTACACAGTTCTGCATAGGCTTTCATCTGCTGGGCTCGAGCCTGTCTGCGTTGTCTTCCCCACATTTTATCTTACATATATTTTCACTGTGGAAGACTTGCATAACTGCAAGAATTTTTCATAGACCTCTGCATGACCACTTCGACCTCTCTTTCAACAATTTTGCAATTCACAATCTTTCTCATCTTGTGACACCAATCCTCTTAGTACTTGTAGTTCTTATTGTCATTAGTGTGCACTCTTGGCCTTTTTCAAAGTACAGTTGCTTTGCCCTCTTAGTATATTCAAAGTTCACATACTTTGTATTCTTTTTATTCAACTTGCTTTCCTTTTCACGCTTACTTTCTTTCCTTTGGATCCTGCGGTAATATCTTTCAACTCTCATAATAGTTTGCACAGACGTTCAAATATGCGTCTTTACTATGCAGGATCACTCTGTTACTTTGCACCCTATCCTTTTTCAATTCATAAATTGTCCTTTCTATTTGTGTTTTATTGGCACACGTGCAACCTTCAACTTTCATCTTACCCTTACTTTTGCTTTTAACACAAACCAGACTTTTGTTGCTCTTGATAACTCACTGGTCATGTTAATTGGTTTTATTTCATCTCATTCATGCAGCAGTCAAGGCTGTTACCAACGTCTCCTCTGATCCTCCCCAACTCTACCGTTCATACGGCTGCTTTCTTGCAACTTGAAGGTGTCTTTCCTCCGCTCACTTGGTTTTAGTCTTAGAACTATTACAGTTTCTCGAAAGTGTGTGTTTCGCACCTGGCTCTCTCTTGATCTGTGTAACTGCTGATCAGCCCATTGGCCGTCCAACTTCCACAGCCTGGTTCACAGCAGCCCCAAAAGAGGTGCCCTGTTCTTATGCCCAGCCTCACTCAGAGTGTGCCTGTGCGCGCCACCTTTTATTCTCACAGGGAGTGTTAACAAATGGCAGGCGTGCATTATTAAGACTTCGTGACTGACCCTGCCTGACCTCATTATAGGGACAGAGCCAATCCAAGTCAATGGAGGTAATCTTTCTGACCTAATTTCTCATCCTTCTCAGCGCAGTACCGTTGTCAAAGTAAAGTGGGGAGGAATATGGGAGCTATCATTTTCAATAAAATAAGCAGGGATATCGCTTGGATGGATTGTGGAATAAGGGAGATACCATGTCTCATCACTGGGTGTGTCTCCCCCACTCCCTGTGGACCCCCTACCCAGGTGATCCTCCCTCACTTGTCCACCCCCTGGGTCGAGATCCAAAAACAATGGCCTTTTCATGGCATGCGGGATCCCCGGGGACTAGGTTGTGAAACACCTTCTGGTTTTTCATGAGAACAATGACAAATGTGTGCATGCTGGGCACATAGCGAGTCGATAGCACTCATGCCATCCTCCGATTCCTCTCAGCACTGACCCATAGGTCTGACCACATACGTTGTTCTCTACCAGAGCTTTACCAGCCTTGCTAAGCCTTATTTGGCCAAATGCACACACACATCCTAACTTTACTCCATGACCTCCAACACTCTGGTCTTTGTTACTTCGAAGGTGTTCCCATTAACAGCGCATTGAGACTATAATAATTACAAAAGACGCTATATAAATGACAAGTACAATACAATACAATATATCTAGGTGATGAGCATTGGTAAGTTACAAGCCTTTAAAAGCTGATGCTTTAAAGTATCAGGTTTCTCCCTAACCAGGATTAAACTACTTTGTGACAAGGAGGTGAGAGAGGATAAAATAATGTTTACTAAACAGGTTGAATGCACCAACTTTTAATGTACCTAATCCAGTTTCTTATGCATGTACATGTGCATTTTGTTTTTCTGGGGCTACCAGAATTATGCAAGGCTAAAATGTGGGCTGCACAACGCCACACAGGAGTTATATTTTATGGACAGAACAATAATGTAATGGGAGTTGGTAACCTTTTTCTAATTACGCTATCTGGGGTAAAATATTGCCCCTGAATGCCAGAGTGATTTGTAAATGCCCACTGAAGTGTTTGGGCAGCAAAGAAATGGTGATGTGACAATGCTGTTCTACTCAATCCATGGAGAGCTGCGGTTTTACTAAAAGAGACAGCAGTGCGTACGTTATCTTCAATGTAATTCCAGATTGTGCTCCGGTCATCTAAAGTGAAACCAAGCTCCTCGCATTCACAAAAAATAAAATGATTTTGTTTTTGTAGGTCCTCATCCAAATGATTGTATGCAAAGAGTAGTGTTCACTAAACTTTCTGAGTTTGAACATGGTTTTCGAATATAGCTGCCCTATACATATGGAAAATCCAGAAATGATATTCATGTATTTTGAATCTGTGAATTTAAAGCAGTACATTACATATGGATAAGGTGCCTTATAAAATGTTATGTAAAATGCATTGTGTGTGAGTTTAAAGGCCATTGTTTGGAGGAGCACATGATCTGGTCATTTCTCCAAATATTAAACTTAACCACCAAGACCTTTCCTCTGTTGTCCTAGAGAGGGAGATCTGGTTTTCAACCATCAATCAGGGTCATTACTTAAAAATATAGAAAGAAGTACACTGCTTAGATTGAAACCATGTTGAAAAACAGATAAGGCTGTGCCTGTTCTTTCAGCAGTACTGATCTTGTCCATTATAGTTGCTATCTGGGCCATCGCATGCATTGAAGAGGGAGGCCAACATCAACATGAGCCAGGCTCTGACTGGTCGCATACTTAAGGGTAAATACTGTGAAAACAAAGAAATTGATATGAGGCTGGGAAGCCCAAAGGAAACACACCAACACAGGTTACAAAGGACATACAAAGTGCTTTATTTAAAAGCTACAACAGTTACCAAAAAGTAAATTGACAAACGGATAGCTATTCGGCTCTCAGAGTAACGTAACGAACTTCAACGAAGGTTCGATGCATTAGTAGAGAGACCGTACATTGGAATACTTGTGCTTTTATACTCTTTATCCAGCCCTGGCCAACCCCCTCGCGGGTTAACCATTCTTAGGACCAGGCCTAGGCTTCCTTGCCAGGTCAATCCCATAATGTATGCATTTTGATCAGTTCCGCTGATACAGTTGTTCATTTACACATAGGTCAGGGATAGGACAAGGTCTCAGTTCGCGACCCCGACAAGTGGCCTGCAGGCATATTACTTATTCATGAGTGCGGAGGTCACAACTTCCAGAATTCCACTCAGAATGTCATTCAGCCTCCATTTTGATGTTCAGGGTGACTTCCACTTTACAAGAGAACCTAAAATGGCGGCTAAATCCAAGATGGCGACTTACACAATTTTTCGTTAAGGTCAAGACCTTGCCGCGGGGTCTATTTACATGATATTTTAGACAACTTGGCGTAGGCCAACACACATTCAAATACTGCGATAGAAGGCATAGTATCATTTCAATTCCAACAGACCCTCCTTTTGGCCTATGCCAAGTGCTAACATCATTTCTAATACTTTTGCAAATAACTCCATGTGTTGTCATCCATACATTCCGAATCATTGTCTGTAATATCTATAGCCATTAGGTCGTTCATCAGAACCTCTTGCAACACGAACTCTTTAGAAGCTGTATCTGGGGCATATATTCTATGCCCTATTGTGCTCACTGCTTGGGCACAACATCTCCCTAGCATTCCACATATACTCGGAAGACATTGAAAACAGCAACAAAGGAATAGCAGGATCCCCAAAATAACCAGAATAACAGAAAGCACCTTCCAACCCCAAGATCGTAAAGAATCCCAGAACCAGGTGCTAAGATTCCAATCTCCTACAGGGATATGTACTTCAGAACTAAGAGTATGCAAGTTCTCTATTGCTTTAAAAATTGTCGGCGAGGAATCTGGCACGAAAACACAGCAAGCGGACCCCACTAATTTGCATACTCCACCTCGTTCTGCCAGAATGACATCTAATGCCATCCGATTTTGGAGTGCTACCAATCTTATTGCTTTTTGCTCTAAGGTCATATTGTAGAGTATGTCCGTGGTCCGGTTGATCGTTCTCTCCAGTACCCTTGCTAATCCCCTAATGTTCTCTGAGTTTGTTATTTGTCCCCAAAAGGGCACAACTGATTTCGCTATATCTCCCAATACTTGCCCAGGGGTATCTCCGTTCTTGTCCCACCGTGGGCGAGCCTTAGAAACCTCCAATGTACTAGCTACAAATACCCCGGGTAACAGTATTCCTAAATAACAGGTTCCCTGCCAATCCTTGGGCAACCAGGGAAATGCTGAACTACCACAAACAAAATAAACAGGCCCCCCGACATACAGAGGCCTATTTTCTCCAGTCAAATTTACAATGTTCTTACAACCTTCAAAATCTCTCATTGGCCTAGTGCCATTTCTTTGTACACAAAAGGGGACCGAGTTAGGGCTATGATTTATAGAATAAGAAGGAGGTACGGCGTCCTTATTGCCTATCGGAGCCATTTTAAAGGAAATTAGAGTTTGAAAAGGAAGAGATAGTTTATCAGACGGCCTAATAGAAGCGACATTAGGTTTACTTCTATTTGCAAAAAGCGAGCATCCCAGGGGAGTTAATTCATGTTTCTCGAAATCATTCAGATTAGTTCCATCAAAGTTCCCTGAGATGCTATCATTCCATCGGCCAAAGAATAGTGCTCTAAGAGAAGCATAGCAAGCAGTCGTTAAAGGTAAAGGATGTATATACCATCCCAGTCCCTTGTTCCCATGTTGCGGTAAATGAGTACAAATCCAACAATTACTCTTATTTAAAATGGCATGAGTTGCATTCATTACTATCATTAGAGTGTTATTATGGTACTTTGTCTATGTTGGGAGTCTCTAGGGGACAGAGTGTGAAGGTGTACAGAGGGAGTCAAAGCAGCTGGTACAATCTCGGTCGGTAGTAAAGGTTTCAGAGGATAGATTTCTTCAAAATACCAAAGTCCTACAGCAGTAGTTGCAAAAATAACAATTATCATTATCAAAACACAGCAGTACGTTTTCGGGGCCCAGGCACATTGTTCATTGTCCAAGTTGGTCACCCCCTTATTCACAAGTCCAGTGCGGGGAGCAGCAGTGGAGGTGGCAGGCATCGTAGTTCCTCAATCGACGACCCCAATGTTCGTTGCTGGCGACGCTACGGTCGTGCGATTTCTTAGTCCTTCCCAACCCTAGCCAGCAGAATCCCTTTTTGTTCAACAGAACTTTCTTATACAAAAGAAAACTTCCAATCACTTCCTTTTCCCAGATGCACGGAAAAACCCGTGCCGTAGTTCTATTTCCTTCGTCGAAGGTTGTACCTCGTGGTACCCAAGATTGTCTGATCCAGAAATAAGGTGTCGTCACTTCCTGAGGGAAGCGACGTATCGGAGGCGACGGAAGTCGCAGAGCTTGAAACAGTATTTTCCGGAAGTGATTTTTCAAGAGAGTGCGGAGACGAAATGGACTGTTCCCCAAGCTCCTCGGGCTCAGAGAAATTCTCCGACGCACTCACAGCGCTGTTTGCTACTTCAGGATCAGAGATTGTAGCATCAGCGAGGGGTTCTGCTTCTTCTGTAACGTGTGGCGTCGGGTGAGGAAGTTTCTTGACATGCGTCGCGTGGATCCAGTGCTTCTTTCCAGCCACCCGCACTGCTGTCCGGGTGACCAGCAACACCTGGTAGGGTCCCTGCCAGTGAGGCGCGAGACAGGAAGACCTCTCGTAGGCCTTCACTGGGACCCAACTTCCAGGCTGTATATCGTGTCCTGGGCCCGTGAACCGTACAGGTAAAGCTGAGTGCACCTGGTGATAAATGAAATACAGGTTTTTAGTTAACTGGTTACAGTAGTCTACAAGCAATACATTTTCCACCTCTCTCAGGGCTTTAGGTTTCGGGAGACCCCAAATGTTAGCAGGTCTCCCCATCACTACCTCAAATGGAGAAAGCCCGGTTTTAGTCTGAGGTGTGGTACGCATAGCTAATAATACAATAGGTAAGGCATCTGGCCATTTCAATTTGGTATCGGCACATGTTTTCGCAAGCTTATTCTTTAAGATACCATTGTGTCTTTCCACCAACCCAGCACTTTGAGGATGTCTAGCTGAGTGAAATCGTTTTTCAATACGTAAGGCTGTGCATATCTGCGAAATTACTGCTGCAATAAAATGGGGACCATTATCCGACCAAATTGCCCTCGGGAGCCAAAATCGAGGAAAGAATTCTTTTATCATAATCTTTGCAGTGGTCATGGCGGTAGCATCTTTAACGGGGAAAGCCTCGACCCATTTACTGAAGGCACAAATAATTACAAGAACATATTTCAGATTATTACATCGTTCCATCTCAATAAAATCAAAATGAATGACCTCGAAGGGAACAGAAGGGGGCCCAAAGCTTCCCCTTGGAGTTACTGTCCCCTTACCCACATTATGCTGTAAGCAGATCATACAGTTTTGGACATGCCTCTTCGCAGTCTCCAGAATCTTGTTATTCACCATCTTGTTCTAACATTTACGTGATCTGCTGGGCACACACATGTGTAGGACCGTGTGCCATCGTAACCATTGCCAATACATATGAATCAGGGAGCAACCATTTTCCCTCAGATGTATCCACCCAACACCCTTCATCATCCAGTTTCCCCATTCCTTCAGCCCACCTTTTAGATTCTTCTACTGTGGCATCAGTTTGAATATCTTGCACAGACCCGATACCTTCATCCATTATATAAGCATCTCTCATTTCCCTTGAAGCATACATGTCCATGCTAAGGTCTGTGGCCGTTTGTCTGGCTATCAAGTCCGCAAAAGCGTTCCCTTTGCCCACATCATCTATGACTTTACGATGTGCTGCACATTTCATGATCGCTAACTGTTTAGGGAGTGAGAGTGCCGAGAGTAATTGCACTATCAAGGGGCCATGCTGGATCTTGGTCCCATGTGAGGTCAGGAACCCTCTTTCCGACCAGAGCCTTCCAAAGTTGTGAGCCACCCCAAATGCGTACTGGCTATCAGTATATATATTTACTATACGCCCTTGGGAGAGTTCACAAGCTCGGGTCAATGCTATAATCTCTGCGGCCTGCGCGGAGTTATGCGAAATTCTCTTAGTTTCAACAACTTTTCTTAATGTAGTAACTGCATAAGCAGCTGTAGATGTACCATCTGAAAGTTTGAAGCAGAAGCCATCACAAAACAGCTCCCCTTCTGCATTATCCAAAGGAGTATCTATGAGATCTATCCTGCCCTTCGTTTCTTGTTCAGTGGTATACAGGCAGTCATGTAATTCTTCGTCACCGCAAACAGTGTTTTGCGGGAAAGGTAAGAGTTCAGCCGGATTAAGAAGACAACACCTCCTAATTTGGATGTGGGAGGCAAACAGAATTAATTCATACCTTGTTAACCGCGCAGAGGTGAGGTGTTGCATTTGGGTTTTGTTCAATAAAATATCAACAGAGTGAGGTACCATCAAAATCAAATCATGGCCTAGGACCAGCAGCAGCGACAGCGCGCAAACATCTTGGCAAAGCGCATGCGACAGGATCAAGGGCGGAGGAGTAGTAGCCGCACGGCTTATTCTTCCCTCCGTGTTCCTGTGTTAACACAGCCAAAGCACATCCATCACATTCATGCACAAACAACAGAAAGGCCTTGTCATAATTTGGAGTACCCAGAATTATACAGAGCATAACGCGGTTTTGAGAAGCTCAAATGATCGTTGATGTTCCGATTTCCATGGCAGTGGCAGAGAAATGCCCTTCTTCGTCAAAGCCAACATCGGTTTTATCACTAGCGAAAAGTTCGGGATCCACAACCTACAGTAGGAAGCCATGCCTATTAAGGCTCTGACTTCCTTCTGTGTATTTGGAACAGACATGCCAGAAATGTGTTTTATTCTTTCAGGTGTCAATCTTCTCCCCTCCTTTGACAGGAGGTAGCCTAAATAGGCGACCTCCTGACAACAATATTGAAATTTCTTGAGCGAAGCTTTATGACCATTTTTAGCTAAATGAACAAGCAACAGTACAGTGCCTTCTTTACAAGCACTCTCTGAGTCTGCAGCCAAAAGTAAATCATCAACATATTGAAGCAGGGTACAAGTAGGTGGCAATTCAAGGGAATCGAGCTGCTCTTTCAAAGCTCTTCTATAAATGCTTGGACTTTCAGTATACCCTTGAGGTGCCCTGGTAAATGTGAATGAGCGTCCCCCCAAGGTGAACGCAAACAGATATCTACTTTCCTTATGTATAGGAATGCTAAAGAAAGCGTTTTTTAAATCCACAACGCTGAAGTGCGTAGCCGTAGCAGGGATCATCGTCAATATCGTCGTCACATCAGGCACAATTGGAAATTGTGGGGCGACAACTCTGTTAATAGCACAAAGATCAATTATGAACCGATATGGAATTGCATTGTCTCCTTTCTTATATACAGGCAACATCGGACTGTTACACAGACTACCTGGAATTTCCTCGATCACCCCACGATGCACAAAATCGGAGACAATGCATTTCAAAGCACGCTCGCCCTCAACTGATATTTTATACTGCGGAATGCGTGGTAGTTTCACTCCATGTTTCAAAACTATTTTAACGGGCTCAATCTGTAATACCCCGACATCATTGTCGTCTACCGCCCATAAACATTCCGGGACAATGCTAAACTCAGGAGGTAAAGGTCGAATCAGGAACTGAGAATTAGGAAGTTGCTGTGGTGAAACCGTCAGCCGTACTCCATCAGAAGAACAATGAATTACTGCATTCAATTTCTTTAACAAATTCAACCCCAGCAAATTCTCTCCACAGTTTGAAGTGAGAAGAAAAGGGCAATGGTCCGTAAAGGGACCCAAAGAAACAGACACCGGTGCAGAAACCGGACAGACAGTTGGTATACCAGAAAACCCTATGGAAACATTTGTTTGCCCTGACAGTGTAATGTTTGGAACCCGAGAATGATCAATGGAGCACTTCTGCGCTCCAGTGTCTATCAAAAACTGGTGTTTCCTATTCCGTACTAATAATTCAACATAGGTGCCTTTCTGATTAACGGGAATAGGTGAAGGTTCCAAACCCTGCTTCGGGCAGTCCTAATGAAATAGAGCCTTGTCAGAAGGATGCTCTTCAGAAAGGTAGGCAGCAGAAGGGTGATCAAATATGTTCCTCGAGTCCACACTCGAGGTCTGATTTTCCCGTGAAAAAGGTTGCTGAGGATCTTGTAAAAACTGACCTCTATCAGGGCCCCCTACTCCAGGGCGGCCCCTAGGTCGTCTACCCATACTCCCAAACGCACTATTTGACCTTTGGCGAAGGACGGGGCACTGTGCTCGCCAATGACCTTCCTGGCGGCAATAAGCGCATTGATCAATACTCACAGGACCCAAAGGAGCATTTCCTTTTGGGACATACTGACCTCTGGTCTGTGTCGTGCCTCCTCTGGGGTTTCTAACAATTTGTTGTAGTAATACTTTGGTTTTCAAATCTCCTTTCCTCTTTTCAATTTTTTCCTTCTCATTATTAACACGGTTCTCATAATATTGAGCCATGTGCAAAACCTCAGATTGAGATTTTGCCTGCCAAGCGCTCTCAGAGGACATAATCTGTGACTGGATGTCAGGCAACAATCCATGTACAAATTCGTCCACAAACAACCTTTTCCCAGACTCTGTACCCAAATCCTGTCCACTGAAGTCAGAAAATACCTGCTCGAATCTGTTAAAGAATTCGGTGGCGCCTTCAGTTTTTCCTTGAACACAGGCCATAAGCTTGTCCCAAATAATTCTTTTCTCTGGAATTATAGTTTTTAATTTTTTCGACAATTCTATCAGGCAAAGTAATTATTACCTGTGGTGGTTTCTCACCTGCTGGTCTTTCTCCATCAATCCTAATCATATTAGCCCACGTATCTCCCAACCCTGGCACATCGTCTATTGTCCGAACCTGTTTCCATACATCTACGGGTAGGAGTACAGGAAATAGCAAGTCAATATCACTCAAGGTGAACACAGAGGACTGCAAGACGGACTCTATTTCTTTGTAAAACCCCGTCGGGTTTTTCCTGATATCGGGAACTGATTGTCTAATAGTGTTCACTTCCTGTCGTGAAAACGGGACGTGAACGAATTGTGATACATAATGTGCAGGGATATCCACAGCGGGGGCACCAGTCCCCGCGTTGGCGGGAATCTCAACTTTTGGGACAAAGGTCGGGGGAACCTCTCTCATAGGCAACTGAGATATAGGTACCTCCGGCCGCTTACTAAGCAATAGAGCCAGGTCGAGCGCTAAAGCAGCTGAAGAAGTGTCGGGCGAAAAAGCCCTTTTACAAATCCCCAATAATTCTATGGGGCAACTAACCTTCTTTCCTACACATTCTTCTTGCAGGTACTGTACCATTACCTGAATTACCTTTCTTTGCATTTCTACTGTATACTGACTATACGTGTCATATACTTCATCTGGCGGAATCGATGAATCCGAGATCCATCGAATCGCATCTTTGGTACAAATTCGTATTTCCTCAGGTGCCGATCTACGACACGGAAGGAATCGTTTCTGTACATATATTCTATCGTCTTTGTCGTCCTCATCTCGTGACTTTTCAAAGTCTTTCCTAAACTCAAACAATTTTTCAACATGCCCATATACTTTCTGCTCTGTGTCCCTCGAAAGTGCCAAAGCATTCAGATCTCTCATTCCTTGTGGAAGATCCGAATTTTGTAATCTACCCCACATCACACATAAATGAGTCCCCAAACCTTCAATAAAAACATTTTTCTCGGGAAAACTATTCAAATTAGATAATGTGGAAAAAACATTAACTTGATCACCTTTCTCCATACAATGCTTAGCCCATGCAAACAATTCCTGTTTCTTATCTGCAGAAACAGTATTATGAGTAATGATCTTTGATCCTGCACCTGGATCAACTTCAGTTAATACGGGGCCACTCGGGAGTGGAGGTGTAGGGAAATTTAATAAAGGTGCAACTATCGGTGCAGAAGGAAGGGGCGGTGCGATAGGTGGAGGAACAACAACTATGGGAATAGGAACAATAGGTTGTACAGGGGGAACAGGGATAACGGCAGGAACAACAGCATGAATGGGCAGAGCGCCAAAAATAGGAACATACGGAGGTGGCGCAGAGGCATCAGGCCTGCGTTCGTTTAACAATTTCTCAACAAATTCCTCGGAAACATGGAAATCTTTAGAGGGGTAAATTTTCTGGATTCCAAGCGAAAAAGCCCTATCCATATTTTTAACTGATTCTGAACGTTTTTCTTTATCATATAACAACGCTTTTTCGGCGTTTGTTTTATGACGGCGTGCATGTTTGTCCCTACTTTTAAGCTGCTGTAACACTTCTTTTTTCCAATTCTGTAAAACATCAAAGGCTGCAGGTCTAGCCTTCTTTTTCAACAAGATTGATTCTAGGTATTCAATACGGGGGATCTCAAAACTACTGTTGATTGGCCACTGAAATTCAGAGGCATGTCTGGTCTGTCTGTGCCAAATATCATTAAATACTATACTACCAATGCCATACTTCCAGTACATAGTACATGCCGGCGACCCCTCCTGTGGTGCCGGGTGGCTAAATTCCAAAGATTGTCGATCGCTGCGGAACAGAGCCCTAAAGCAGCTAGACAATTTCCCAGGCATTTCACAAAAAATTGGTGTTACCTGGTCAATAATTGTGTCTGCAGATACAATATGCCAAATTCACGTTGTCAGGGTTAAATTAAGAGCCGGGTCACGACTGCACCTGACCAAACCTAAGGAGGACCGTACGGTTTATCAAAGAACTTACCTAGCGAATTTTACCTTGTGTTTGGTGGTTTCGACAAATCTGCCGCCTCAAAAATGGACCCTCGTCAAGATTCCGTGTCAGACCACACGACTATCGTCCAAGGATCGGATCGTGCAGCGCTGCCGAGGTATCGCGTCTCGTTCAGTCGGGCCCGTAGAATCACACCGTCCGATCCCGGTTCGATAGTCTGGTCCAACCTTCAATGATCCGGCATCAATCTTGAGGGTCCCTATTCGGGCGCCAACTGTGAAAACAAAGAAATTGATATGAGGCTGGGAAGCCCAAAGGAAACACACCAACACAGGTTACAAAGGACATACAAAGGGGGTCATTACGACCCAGGCGCTAATTGCGCCAACTTTACCACCATGGTGTAAACTATGTTTACACCATGGTGGATGGCGGATTTACCGCCCCATTCCAAGGTGAGTGGGGTGGTAAATCCCCATTTCCCATTTTCCCTTCCCCATTCCCATTTTTGCCCCATAGGGCATAATGGGAGTAGGGAAGGCGCTAATTACGCCACCGTAAATTACGGTGGCGTAATTAGCATCATGGCAGGTTAGCGCCATGGATTTTAACGGCTGCTAACAGCAGCCGTTAAAATCAGAATAGGCGTTAAGGGTTAACAACGGCGTTAACCCTTAGCACCTGGGTCGTAATGAGGCCCAAAGTGCTTTATTTAAAAGCTACAACAGTTACCAAAAAGTCAATTGACAAACGGATAGCTATTCGGCTCTCAGAGTAACGTAACGAACTTCAACGAAGGTTCGATGCATTAGTAGAGAGACCGTACATTGGAATACTTGTGCTTTTATACTCTTTATCCAGCCCTGGCCAACCCCCTCGCGGGTTAACCATTCTTAGGACCAGGCCTAGGGTTCCTTGCCAGGTCAATCCCATAATGTATGCATTTTGATCAGTTCCGCTGATACAGTTGTTCATTTACACATAGGTCAGGGATAGGACAAGGTCTCAGTTTGCGACCCCGACAGGTGGCCTGCAGGCATATTACTTATTCATGTGTGCGGAGGTCACAACGGCCAGAATTCCACTCAGAATGTCATTCGTCCTCCATTTTGATGTTCAGGGTGACTTCCACTCTACAAGAGAACCTAAAATGGCGGCTAAATCCAAGATGGCAACTTACACAATTTTTCGTTAAGGTCAAGACCTTGCCGCGGAGTCTATTTACATGATATTTTAGACAACTTGGCGTACGCCAACACACATTCAAATACTGCGATAAGAGGCATACAATTATTTCAATTCCAACAATACCACTTAAGAGAACAAAGGAAAAAGGCTGCAGTTGAATTAATTAAAAATAAATACATAATATTGCATAAAGAGGCAGTGTAGGTGCCACAGCAGTCATTCCAGGCTTTTATTAAAGGTGCCAGTAACTGCATTTGAACCATGCTAAAACCTTTTTTTGTTATAAACATAACTAAAGTTGTTAATGAAAAGTTGATATGGGCCTTCCCTTGATTCCGAGAGATTTGAAAGTTGGTGTGAAGGTGAAGGAAATAATTAACATGAAAAATATGAAGTGGCATATTTTTCACTGATAGGGCTCCTGATAAAATGAAGAAAAACATATCTCTGCCTAGGAAGGGCGTGCCGATTTCAGATAAGCATTATCTGATTTGCCTTAAAATGTTGTTCTTAAAAATATATTCATAGATGTAAAGTGTTGAAAAATGAGGGTACTTGCCATGTTGATTGTTTATTTTTCAGTTTTGAGCATGCCGAGCCCACCTGTCCAATTGGGATGACAAAGCTTTCTCCTCCCACAGCTGTCCAAAATCATACCCCTCACCTCCTTGTCCTATTAGCACACAAGTGGGTGGTGGGTAGAGAAAACCAACCAATCCCTTTCGTGATAATCATGACAAGTTTGTGATGTCATTTGCCTTATAAGTAGACCATTTTGCATTAGAACTAGGCTTTTCCACTTATTCCGTGAGGCAACCTGCTTCTGAAATCTTGCGAGAAACATCCAGGCAGAGAGGCAGAAATCTTGCATTGGAGACAGGAACCAGGAGACCAAGAAGCTGACTGGGACCCCTTGGAGGATTCAGAGGAGACTATCCTTGACTGACACTCTTGATGTCCGAGTGGTGACCTGCAGTTCCCTGATGCCGATTCCAAGGCCTCTCCTGTAGATAAAACTATCCCCAAAGCCATAGATTATGTAGGCCCTGCATTTTTCAAGTATTGTTCTAGTTATTTCCCCATAGCAAAATATCCTATTTGTCTGTGTAGATCCTTAGCATATTTAATTAAAGTAAATCAATTAATTCCCCTATCGAAATCAAGGGATGGGTTTTGCTGGCATTTGAAACCAACAAAGTTTTCCCAGTGTTTTTTGAGCCAGTATAGACATGAAGATCTGCCAAAAGAATGATTCCCAAAACCCTGTTTCCACGTGAGTGTGCAGGGTGCAAAAACGAAATTCTGCATTGTTCCCATTCATTTTAAATCAGAAGTGTGAAGCCTGGTAGTGCCTTTGCATGTGTAGGGTGCAAAACGAAATTGCCCCCTTCTTGTCTTTGTGCTGTGACCAAAACCACAAAGCTCTGCCTGTTCTGTTTAGGTGTGGTGAACCAACATTTCCCATTGCTTTTCTGTCCCCAAATAGAACAAATGATGTTTCCCCTTGAATCCCTTTTCCAAAGAGTGCATTTTTATCAGAATGGGTCCCACAACAATGTTCCCATTGTGTCCACACTCTCTGCCACTGGCCTTCAATTCAGAGGGGGCAAGTCTAATTGATGTTTGGAGGGTCAGAGTTGCTGTGAGAAAAAGTATTATAACCAAATCAGCAATCACTGTGTGTCTTGAATTGTTCTTTTTCTGTATTGGTGGGTGATTTGAAAATACATTGTGACTGCATATCTCAGTATTATCTCTGTGTAGGTGCCTTCACGGAAGTAATTTTTGTTCTTGTGTTTCCAGAGCAGTGGTGGCTGTTAGTCTATTTGTCAAATTTGGTTTAAATAAATACATGAATACATCTATATAAGTACTACACACTGGCCTGGTTCCTAGTCCATTCCAATACCGGTTTTATGTTGGGGTTGGGTGCGAGACGGGTTGGAGGCCTTACCAAATTGAACCAAATCAAAATCATAGTGATTTATTGTGCGGCACATTCATTGGGGGGAAAGGAACTCTCTGAGTTAAGTGGGCCCACGTAATAAAGCATGACAACTAGTAATGCAGTTGATTATATAATGAATGTGTTGTGCTTGTGCCCTCTACCGAGAGTCCCCAATATTTGTATTTTGTATCCAATTTGAAGCAAATCTGATAGCATGAGTAGTACTCTTTTTCTTGCAGTAATTAATGTATTTGTTTTGTAATTTCTCTAATCTGCAACTATCATTCATGTTCCAAAAATCAACCAGTTAATATTTGCATACCAAGGAAGCCCTTTTGTTTGGATAAGCCACTGCTGCATTCTTCCTAGAATTCCTGGTACATTTTCAGGGAGGATGGATTCCAAAGGTTTGAATGGGGAGGTCCATTGGATGAACAGCGGTGTGAGAATAAACGTGGTCATCTTTATGTAGACAGTTTTCAGAAAAAGTGATGCACATACCAGTTTGTTCACATTTTGAAGAGCATTTTTAGTGCAATCATTTGATGATCAAGTATGACAAGCTGGTCTAATAAATACATTCACATCAAAGCAACTTTGCAAATCAACATGGAAATAATTAAGTGATTGTTGTTAAATGCCAGCCCATGAGCACATACACATTCTTATAATGTCATTAAGGTTATCCTTTACTATAATCTTTTGTATTTGTATTTGTATTTGTCTTTGGTTTATTTATATTGTGCAACCTGCCCTTGGTCATCTGGGCGCATATCTTATAAGGTTACAAGGTAGACAAACTCAAGTTATATACTTGAAGTACAAGGTACAAATGATCATGACAAAGAGGGCACATATATGTCAATAAATACACAGGAAATGAGATAAGGTGTACAAAGCAGTTATACCATATAGCTAATACTATCTGCATAAAAGGTCTTGGCGAGCATTGTTACATTGTGTGCCACATTTCAATGTTATCATGCGCGCAAATTACTACTGCTTTGCATGAGTAGTAGTAGTAGTAACTCCTGATCAGGTCCACACTAATAGTAAACGAGCAGTGATCTCAATGATAACGGTGGGACATGCACATCCTGACTGGTATACCTTCTATGCCTGATCCTGCATCCTTGCATTCATGTAGGTCAAGGCAGGCTATACTCTTCAGGATGGTGTGATCTGGCAAAGAAGGATCCAAGCAACAGTCGTACTGCGATAGCAAATTAAAGGAAATGTTCAATCATGGTCCTTTAAAAAAGTACAAAATGTAAAAAAACTAAATACAAATAAAAAACACACTCATAAAAAACACTAGTAACCCACCCAGAATCTGCAGACTTTAATTAATAAAAACAAGGCGCTCGTGGTCTTAAGCAGGGTTAGACAGCCAATAGGTATCGCGTCTCGTTCAGTCGGGCCCGTAGAATCACACCGTCCGATCCCGGTTCGATAGTCTGGTCCAACCTTCAATGATCCGGCATCAATCTTGAGGGTCCCTATTCGGGCGCCAACTGTGAAAACAAAGAAATTGATATGAGGCTGGGAAGCCCAAAGGAAACACACCAACACAGGTTACAAAGGACATACAAAGGGGGTCATTACGACCCAGGCGCTAATTGCGCCAACTTTACCACCATGGTGTAAACTATACACCATGGTGGATGGCGGATTTACCGCCCCATTCCAAGGTGAGTGGGGTGGTAAATCCCCATTTCCCATTTTCCCTTCCCCATTCCCATTTTTGCCCCATAGGGCATAATGGGAGTAGGGAAGGCGCTAATTACGCCACCGTAAATTACGGTGGCGTAATTAGCATCATGGCAGGTTAGCGCCATGGATTTTAACGGCTGCTAACAGCAGCCGTTAAAATCAGAATAGGCGTTAAGGGTTAACAACGGCGTTAACCCTTAGCACCTGGGTCGTAATGAGGCCCAAAGTGCTTTATTTAAAAGCTACAACAGTTACCAAAAAGTCAATTGACAAACGGATAGCTATTCGGCTCTCAGAGTAACGTAACGAACTTCAACGAAGGTTCGATGCATTAGTAGAGAGACCGTACATTGGAATACTTGTGCTTTTATACTCTTTATCCAGCCCTGGCCAACCCCCTCGCGGGTTAACCATTCTTAGGACCAGGCCTAGGGTTCCTTGCCAGGTCAATCCCATAATGTATGCATTTTGATCAGTTCCGCTGATACAGTTGTTCATTTACACATAGGTCAGGGATAGGACAAGGTCTCAGTTTGCGACCCCGACAGGTGGCCTGCAGGCATATTACTTATTCATGTGTGCGGAGGTCACAACGGCCAGAATTCCACTCAGAATGTCATTCGTCCTCCATTTTGATGTTCAGGGTGACTTCCACTCTACAAGAGAACCTAAAATGGCGGCTAAATCCAAGATGGCAACTTACACAATTTTTCGTTAAGGTCAAGACCTTGCCGCGGAGTCTATTTACATGATATTTTAGACAACTTGGCGTACGCCAACACACATTCAAATACTGCGATAAGAGGCATACAATTATTTCAATTCCAACAATACCACTTAAGAGAACAAAGGAAAAAGGCTGCAGTTGAATTAATTAAAAATAAATACATAATATTGCATAAAGAGGCAGTGTAGGTGCCACAGCAGTCATTCCAGGCTTTTATTAAAGGTGCCAGTAACTGCATTTGAACCATGCTAAAACCTTTTTTTGTTATAAACATAACTAAAGTTATTAATGAAAAGTTGATATGGGCCTTCCCTTGATTCCGAGAGATTTGAAAGTTGATGTGAAGGTGAAGGTCAAGTTTGTGATGTCATTTGCCTTATAAGTAGACCATTTTGCATTAGAACTAGGCTTTTCCACTTATTCCGTGAGGCAACCTGCTTCTGAAATCTTGCGAGAAACATCCAGGCAGAGAGGCAGAAATCTTGCATTGGAGACAGGAACCAGGAGACCAAGAAGCTGACTGGGACCCCTTGGAGGATTCAGAGGAGACTATCCTTGACTGACACTCTTGATGTCCCAGTGGTGACCTGCAGTTCCCTGATGCCGATTCCAAGGCCTCTCCTGTAGATAAAACTATCCCCAAAGCCATAGATTATGTAGGCCCTGCATTTTTCAAGTATTGTTCTAGTTATTTCCCCATAGCAAAATATCCTATTTGTCTGTGTAGATCCTTAGCATATTTAATTAAAGTAAATCAATTAATTCCCCTATCGAAATCAAGGGATGGGTTTTGCTGGCATTTGAAACCAACTAAGTTTTCCCAGTGTTTTTTGAGCCAGTATAGACATGAAGATCTGCCAAAAGAATGATTCCCAAAACCCTGTTTCCACGTGAGTGTGCAGGGTGCAAAAACGAAATTCTGCATTGTTCCCATTCATTTTAAATCAGAAGTGTGAAGCCTGGTAGTGCCTTTGCATGTGTAGGGTGCAAAACGAAATTGCCCCCTTCTTGTCTTTGTGCTGTGACCAAAACCACAAAGCTCTGCCTGTTCTGTTTAGGTGTGGTGAACCAACATTTCCCATTGCTTTTCTGTCCCCAAATAGAACAAATGATGTTTCCCCTTGAATCCCTTTTCCAAAGAGTGCATTTTTATCAGAATGGGTCCCACAACAATGTTCCCATTGTGTCCACACTCTCTGCCACTGGCCTTCAATTCAGAGGGGGCAAGTCTAATTGATGTTTGGAGGGTCAGAGTTGCTGTGAGAAAAAGTATTATAACCAAATCAGCAATCACTGTGTGTCTTGAATTGTTCTTTTTCTGTATTGGTGGGTGATTTGAAAATACATTGTGACTGCATATCTCAGTATTATCTCTGTGTAGGTGCCTTCACGGAAGTAATTTTTGTTCTTGTGTTTCCAGAGCAGTGGTGGCTGTTAGTCTATTTGTCAAATTTGGTTTAAATAAATACATGAATACATCTATATAAGTACTACACACTGGCCTGGTTCCTAGTCCATTCCAATACCGGTTTTATGTTGGGGTTGGGTGCGAGACGGGTTGGAGGCCTTACCAAATTGAACCAAATCAAAATCATAGTGATTTATTGTGCGGCACATTCATTGGGGGGAAAGGAACTCTCTGAGTTAAGTGGGCCCACGTAATAAAGCATGACAACTAGTAATGCAGTTGATTATATAATGAATGTGTTGTGCTTGTGCCCTCTACCGAGAGTCCCCAATATTTGTATTTTGTATCCAATTTGAAGCAAATCTGATAGCATGAGTAGTACTCTTTTTCTTGCAGTAATTAATGTATTTGTTTTGTAATTTCTCTAATCTGCAACTATCATTCATGTTCCAAAAATCAACCAGTTAATATTTGCATACCAAGGAAGCCCTTTTGTTTGGATAAGCCACTGCTGCATTCTTCCTAGAATTCCTGGTACATTTTCAGGGAGGATGGATTCCAAAGGTTTGAATGGGGAGGTCCATTGGATGAACAGCGGTGTGAGAATAAACGTGGTCATCTTTATGTAGACAGTTTTCAGAAAAAGTGATGCACATACCAGTTTGTTCACATTTTGAAGAGCATTTTTAGTGCAATCATTTGATGATCAAGTATGACAAGCTGGTCTAATAAATACATTCACATCAAAGCAACTTTGCAAATCAACATGGAAATAATTAAGTGATTGTTGTTAAATGCCAGCCCATGAGCACATACACATTCTTATAATGTCATTAAGGTTATCCTTTACTATAATCTTTTGTATTTGTATTTGTATTTGTCTTTGGTTTATTTATATTGTGCAACCTGCCCTTGGTCATCTGGGCGCATATCTTATAAGGTTACAAGGTAGACAAACTCAAGTTATAATACTTGAAGTACAAGGTACAAATGATCATGACAAAGAGGGCACATATATGTCAATAAATACACAGGAAATGAGATAAGGTGTACAAAGCAGTTATACCATATAGCTAATACTATCTGCATAAAAGGTCTTGGCGAGCATTGTTACATTGTGTGCCACATTTCAATGTTATCATGCGCGCAAATTACTACTGCTTTGCATGAGTAGTAGTAGTAGTAACTCCTGATCAGGTCCACACTAATAGTAAACGAGCAGTGATCTCAATGATAACGGTGGGACATGCACATCCTGACTGGTATACCTTCTATGCCTGATCCTGCATCCTTGCATTCATGTAGGTCAAGGCAGGCTATACTCTTCAGGATGGTGTGATCTGGCAAAGAAGGATCCAAGCAACAGTCGTACTGCGATAGCAAATTAAAGGAAATGTTCAATCATGGTCCTTTAAAAAAGTACAAAATGTAAAAAAACTAAATACAAATAAAAAACACACTCATAAAAAACACTAGTAACCCACCCAGAATCTGCAGACTTTAATTAATAAAAACAAGGCGCTCGTGGTCTTAAGCAGGGTTAGACAGCCAATAGGCTTTGCAGCAATGTTCCAATTCAAAGGGACGTGCTCACAAGGTAAGGAGTGGGGTCTTAAATTGTTACTAGAGCCCTCAAACCCAGGCCAGGCGCACATAACCTCTATCAGTACCTTTATATTACTTCTCAGTGGCCCAACAGCATCAACCCAGGGTTCTTGGTGCTTTCCAATTAGTTTAACTGAGTTAGGTGATCCCAATGGATCTAGTCAACGTTGAGGGGGTAAAGTCGGTTTGAAATAGGCCAGCAATGTGATGCAGTCCTGTAGTAGTGATCAGCATACATTTTCTGAAGAAACAGCTAGACTATGGTTATGTCAGCAGTTCTAAGAGGTCAAGTCAGGTCGATGAAGTCCGGTTTGAAGACGGAATGAGCAGAGTCAGGCAATGGTAGAGTTAGCAGCTGAATGTCTCAAAGCAGATCAAAGAAGTGGTGAGCATCTTGGTTGCTGGGGTACACTGCAGGAACTCCAGGAACATGGTGATTCCTTTGTATGCCCTTCCAATGCATAAAGGTTATGAAAGAGCACTTGCAGGGATTGTCACCAGTATTCAGTCATCCAGAGGCCTTGTCCAAGCAATGGTTCACTCCAAAATGCCTCTGTGATGGGAGTGAGGAGGGTCCTGACTCCACCATGGAGTCCTGTCTTCAACTTTATATCAGAGGACTTTAGTTTATGCCGACAGCCCCCAATCAAATTCCAGATGAAACCTTCTCCTTCACCCCCTTAGATAGTCAGCATGCTGTAGCGGTTTGGCCCATTTTAAGCTTACTCACCTTATAAGCACTGGTTCCCCACTATCCCCAGCGTTATTGTTTTCCCTCTAGTGAACGTGACATGTCTTTCCAAAAAGAAGCAAGGTTAGTTTCTAGGGCTGAGCCCAAATGTTCTTTTGAGTGAAACACAATGTTAAACACCTAACATGCATATGGCCTTGTCACTAGAATGGACCACTTTAATCCAAGCCAACAATATAATGACTACAAAGAGTTTTGCCTTTATAATTGTATATTCCTATAGACCACTATATTAAACCAGATTGGTAGATTGTATTTATTATATCTCTCTGCCGCCAGGGGAACAAAATACGTATTACTTTGGATCAGGGTTGCCCAATGTTAGAAACAGCCCCTGGTTGTGGGAACTTTGTGTTCCAGGTGCCTATTTGCAATAATGCACATGCTACTCTGTAACTGGAATGTAAACAATCTGCTGGGATGTGGGTAGTCAGTCCCAGAAGAGATACATGTTTGCACTGTACATTTCGTCATGGGGCATTATGAAAAATGTGACGACTGATTAGCAGGTCACTGTTTTTGAGATAGAATAACCATTGACATTTTATTAAAGCCAAAGGACCTGATGCTGCAGATGGCTTTCTGTCACACAATGAAACTGAACTCAGAATATGAACATTATCATGACACACAGGCGTATAAAATACCATTGTCAGATCTGTGTTAGCATTCGAAGGTGGAGCCCATGAGCATAATCTCTCAGTTAAAATGTAATTAACCAATGAAAGGAACTCTCTGTATCTATGTGCAGCTGGTGGTTATGGAGTAGGGCTACTGTTGTTATATTGTTTGACCGCATCAACAGTGACAAACGAAAAAAAAGGCAATTTACAACAATCATAACACGAACTCTAATGCATCCTAGAGAGGAAATAGACATTAACATACAGATAGAATTGAAAGGGGAGGGAGCTCTCAAAAGCAACATTCAACAACTCTTTGTCCATTTTACATCGTTTTACTAGTAACGAAGAATGTCAACATCTGTGCCTAGCTTTTAAAATTATACAACCTTGGATCACATTGCACCTTACTAAAATGTGATCAATGTTCTAAATTAAAACCGTCTGCTGAAGTCTATATGAAAGATTTGACTGCTGTGTGTGTGTCAGTGATGAACTTCTGTTTGGCAATACAACACTGCAGCATCCAGACCTTCTTTTGTTTACTAGTCGAGTGCAGAGCAGAGGGTCTCTGTTCAGTGAAGTACCCACAGCTGCCCCATGAACATTAACAAGGCAGCTTTTTGCATGTGTACCAAACATTGAAATCGTGAACAAATATTTGCACTGCTACATTTGCATCCTCATTAGGCTTACATTGAGCCAACTGTCCTTTAAAGGGAGGTATAGGTTGGGGTGGTTAGAGAGGGATGGGGGAGAGGGATGGGTTGTCCACCGATTGCATGACTATGGGCCTGTAGGAGGTACATGGGTGATCCTTTGGTCAATCCCACCTTGCCCCATGTCTGGCGCATGGACCTGTTACTTGAACATTAGCTCAGATCTCATGTCCCTTAAGGGAATGGTTATGTCTGTGAAATGCTCCAACGGCTCAATGCCCCCCCCCAATTTTAATCCACTCTGTGAACAACCCAGAGTAAAAGAAGCATGGGAAGTGTTACAAACACTTTGAATCATGACTGTGGTGTGGATGTAGGCTTCAGTGCGGAGTGGAAGTGTCCACTATCAAAGTCAGAGAGAGAGGGCAAAGGTGGACTCCCTCCCAACATCCAGGGTATTCAAAAGACATTAATGTTTGTGGCTGGGCCAAATATTGGGGGTGGAAGAAGTGAGGAGAGAGCAGGTGGAAAGAAAAAGTAGAGAAACAAGAGGAGAGAGCACAAATCAGTTATTTCATTGGGTAAATCAAAGAGAGGGGGGACTCAAAGGGGGCAGGAGGGAACACTGAGGAGAGAAAATAAAACATTGGGAGGAGGTAGGGAGAAACATTGTTAGTGATCTTGACAACTATAGGGCTGAACATTTATCTGAAGAACATCATGCAACTCAATTGAGTTACATGAGATATGAGATAGGAGCACTGCAGTCTGTGATAACTCTATCAAGCACATGCTATGGAAGTGGGCCTCCAGGATGGCTGCAGATGTTGCATATGTGTGTTATCATATCACAGTGCATGACGTTGTCTGCTATATTATTGTCAACTCGGCTATATGGATGTATTCCAATCCTGATATTTTTTTATTTAAAAACAATCTATACAAAAAGAGAGGCTGAGAGATTCCAAAGATTCTTGAAGGAGACACTCGGAAAGAGGTTGGGGGTAAGGTCAAGTTACACTTGGACTATTAAGAGAGGAAGAATGGAACCCGGAGGAAACTTGACCAGGATGAGGCTGGGAGGGGTGGAGATACAAGTACATGGCAAAACATCAGGGAGGTATGAGATTGAAGAATGGGTTTGCAGGAACAGAGCCAGGAATTTAAGACAAAGAATTCGAGTGAAGCCTCAAGCCAAACCTGTTGACACATTATGCTTGCTAGGTCCATGGTGAAAACTCTAGGAGATTTGCCAACCGCTTCCATGCCCCAGTTTCTACTGGTGAGTCGGTCTGACATGTAGGTGCACATGGGCCCAGGAGATCAATGGAGAGTACCATTCAACTGCTTGATGGCAATACTCAGATAAAGGGAGCATATACAGATAAGAGTCAAGTACAAAGTGTGCAAGACCTTCGTTCATCTCTAAAGCACTGTTGAAGCATGGCTTCCACCACTTAAAAGGAGAGTCAATGGAACTGCACAGGTGTGAGCCACAGCTTATAGAGTGAACATATCAGCTCTCATTCCCAAATGAATTCCATCATTTTAAAGGACATGTCAGTGGAACAGAACAGGTGAGAGTCACTGCTCAGTGGGCAAATATCTCAACCCCACAGTCACAGGTACAAATGCACCCACAGCACAACAGTTAAGCACTGTGTCAATGGAGCTTCCACACATATAGAAGTGGACCCTCATAGGTGTGTGTCAAGGCTCAAAGGGCCAGTATCTCAGCTCCAGAGGCATTGGTAAATGCACACCCACAGATCCAAAGTCCAAATGTATTAAAGCCAACGCTGTGCAGGCATGACTCCAGTGGTGAGGCACACACCTGTGCCTACTGTGCACTCAGGATTTCTATTGGGCACAACATTTTTTAAAGGGCTCATGAATTGTCTGTGGAAAAATGCTCCTGTGCATTGTGAATAAAGTGGCTGGTGAATTATTACAGCAATAGTACAACAGTCTAAAACACAAGGAATGTCTGATCAGGGCTCTTTACAAACCAATATGCAATATAACTGAACTAGAAAAACACTTAAAGAAACCCACCCCTGTGGAAAGAGTGGAAAGAACACAGAAGATGCAGAAAGTACAAGATGTAGCAAGCATTCTGTGTAATGTAGCAAGGGTGAAAGGCTAGAAACTTCAACAACATCACATTAAAGCATTTGTCTTGGTAGAAAAAGATGCCGAAGGATGGCTTATCAGTCTACAGAGTCTAAAAGTGGACCATGGGGGGAGAACCTCGCAACAGTACCGTACTCTGTTCTGTGGTGTTTTGATGATGTCAAAACGGACTTTGGGATACTGTCTTTGTGGATCAAACCAGGCTCGGATGATGGATGCATGCTGGCCCAGATGTCGAATCAGCTTGTAGTCAGTTTAATATGGAGCTCCCTGCGGTTCGAATGCAGCCTTCAAGAGATGATGTGCATAGAGTGAAGTAAGCCTACCAGGATCTGTTCAACGGTTGAGCCAGTTCATGACAAGTGTGGCCGCTCAATCCGTGACCCCATCCCTCCATGTTTGCCAAATGTTTTTTTGCACTCTTCTGTGCCTGTTTCACCTTCCCGCTTCCCTGCCTTCCCACTTCCTCATTTCTTCAGCTGCACGACAACCCTCATGCCCACTGTCCTCCGATTGGGCAGTGAGTTCCACAGCCTTTCACATGAGGTCTAGGGAGCTCATTCTAGCCCTGGTAGCACTTTGTTTGATTGGGCATGGTAGTAAGTATAGCTCCTCAGCCTGTGACCCCATCTCTCCATGCTTTCCTAATTTTGTTGTTTTTTTCTTGCTCTTCTGCACATGTTTTCCCTCCCTGCTCCCCTTCCTTCCTGCTTCCTGATTTCTTCAGACACCTGCCTCCCCTAGCGCCCACTGTCCTCCGATTGGTGCAAGTGTCCCCTATGAGACATCCACTCTGGGCAGCCTCTGCCCGGGGAGCCACCGGCTATGGGTCACAAGCAAAGGGCAACTCTGGACTAACCAGCTCCACTGCATGTTTTCCCATGTTTGCCTCGACGCCTAACACAGACAATCTACAGTGACAGATAAGGTAGGTATGGTCTGGGTGGGAAGTAGAGGCAATACTGTACTCCAGTAAAACCCCACCATTCTTATTACCTAATATCATATACCTACGTGCATTTAGCCTAATTGTGTAAGGTAGCCATATTCTGCATTTAGCCTAATTGTGTACGGTATCCATATTCTGCATTAATCATTATTGAGTAAGGTAGCAATATTCTGCATTTAACCTATAGGTGTAAGGTTGCCATATTTAGCATTTAGCCTAATTGTGTGAGGTAGCCATATTCGGCATTTAGCATGATCGTGTAATGCAGCCATATTCTGCATTAGCCTAATTGTTTAAGGTAAGCATAATCTGTATTTAGCCCAATTGTGTAAGATAGCCATATTCTGCATTTAGCCTAATTGTGTAAGGTGTAAGGTAGCCATATTCTGCATTTAGCCTAATTGTGTAAGGTAGCCATACACTGCATTTAGCCTGATGGCATAAGGTAGCGATATTTAGCTTTTAGCCCAATGGGGTAAGGTTGTCATGCCTTGCTTTTGCCCCAACTGTGTTGGTCAGCCATGTTTTGCATTTGGCCTCGTTGTGTAAGGTGGTCATGTTCTGCAGTTGGCCTGGTTGTATGGGTTAGCCATGCCTGGCTTCTGTCCCAGGTGTGTTGGTCAGCCATGCTTTGCTTGTGGCCAAAATGTGTATGGTAGTCATACCTTGCTTATAGCCTGACTCGATTAGTCAGACGTTTTTAACGTTTGGCTTAATTGTGTGTGGTAGCTGCGTTTTGCATTTAGCCTGATTGCACAAGCTAGTCATATTTAGCGTTTAGCTTAATGGTTTAAGGTAGCCATGCCCTGCTTTTGGCCCAACTGCATTGGTCAGCCATGTTTTGCATTTGGCCGGTTGTGTGTGGTACCCATGCTTTGCTTTGTCACAGCTGCGTTGGTCAGCTGAGCTTTGCTTTTGGCCTGGTTGTGTAGGGTAACCAAGTTCTCATTTGGCCTAATTGTGTAAAGTGGTCATACCTTCTCTTTTGGCCCGACTGCATTAGTCAGCCATATTTTGAATTTGGCCTAATTATGTGGGCCAAGTTTTGCATTTGTCCTGATTACATAAAGTATCCATGTTTTGCTTTTGGTCCAGCTGCGATGGTCAGCCATGCTTTGCATCAGGGCTAATTGCCCAGAGACCAGGGTGGGAGGGAAATGTATCGCACTTACATGGACTGCTGGGGGTGGGAAATGCATGGCACTAAGAGGTATTGGTGGGAGGCAGAAACCGTGGTGCACTAGGATTGAATGCTGGGGACATGGAATGTGAATCACCCTGATGAATTGCTTGGGAATTAATGCGTCATACTGGAATGAACGGTTGGGGGTGAGAAATGGATCAGATTTAGATGGAATGCTGAATGTAGGGAAAGCATTGCCACTAACTAACCATACTAAGGACTCAGGTTTCTGCATACACACCCGCAAAAACTGAACTAAACACAACCATACCTCTTTTGCACCAAAACCCACACGCACTTCACAACAACCAACATGAAAACAAACCATACACAATCACAGCTCAACATCACATGGCGGATACCAACTGAAACCGCACCAATGCTCAATGACCGGTTTTTCTGAACTTAAGCTGCCAACAGCACATTAAAGCTCTCTTGCTCTTCTTCTTCTCAATCCCACTAACCGACCTTTCAATGCAGAGTCCCAAGAGATCATGCAAGTGGTGACAGTGCACAGTTCAAGACCCATTAACATAAAAGAAAGCCTGCTTTAAGGGGTCTTACCCCTATCAAAGTGACAAGTGACTTTTGCCTTCCTGCATCATACCCAAAGTGTTCTGCTCAGCATGAAGTGGAGGATACAGAAAGGAAGGAGATGCTTACAGAAATTCAAGATGGAGGAACCTTCCCTCCAGCCTCATCTGCTCTATCTAGCAGTTCTAACCCCATTCCCTTCCCAAACCTGCAGCTTAAAAGACCCCTTTGAATCTAACACCCTGCTGTGAGGCTGGACCTTTTGTCATAACTGTGCCTCTTTGAAGCATGGTCTTGGAGTTTCCTGGGGCGGAGAGGTGCTATTCTACCTGACACAAAATCAAGAGACAAAGCTTTTATGTCTATTTTCTTCCTGGCTGTTCAGAGACAGGCCGTCTGGTTAGAATCCACCTATTCTATCCATAGCTGGCCTGAGCTCACAGGATGACATGAGTGCGATACAAATCTGATGTTGCCAGTAATAATTGTGTGAACTATCAATCAGTTTAGCCACACCCAAGTATGGCTTATTAGTAGAGGTTATGCATAGTTCTTGACAATTATTATGGTGTTGGGTCAGATTTGCAGATTTTAATTGAACTGCTGTCTGCAGTGACATTGCTGTCCTAGCGTCTGTCAAACAGGGCACATGTGACCTTTGAACCTGCTTTGTGTCACTGAATATCAGGAGCTGCAGATCAGGAGACTGATGCTGCAGGGCATATGTTTACACTGCTTTTAGCATGGAAGCTTCTGAAAGGGATGTCTGAGTAGCACACCACTACCTGTATTGTGTTATTATTTAATAAAAAAATAAAAACAGGTGGGCTTGGACACTCTCAATTGTTGGCAGTTCCTCAGAAGTGTTGCCTTTCAATGTTAAAATGTTGTATTCAATTTCCTCTGATAATTGAGTTCCAGATGCACAATGTTGACTCATTGTATTAAAAATGTTTCTGGACTAGAGCCCTGTTACACCACAACACCCATGCAAGTGCTCTACACTTGCCCTATTCGCTCTGCCTAATTTCAGAAAAGTACTTGCACTGCAGACATTTGACGGTTCATTTGACGGTATATTAAGTGATGGTCAAGGCACATTAATAACCCTGCCGGTCTGGTAATAAAGTGCCGGTATTTATGTATATCAGCACTTTACCGGACCACAGAGTACTAGTATGCTGGTGTGGGTAACCAGACACCACCAGCATAAAACAGCTGTATTTTCGGTACCAATATTGCCAGTGCTGAAAATACCAGCAAATCACCCCATGGAGTCCTGTGAAATGGGAATTTACCGCCCTTTCTGCCACCTGTTATATCCCTGGAAAACCGCAATATCAAGCGAAAATGGCAGGTATGTTTGCCGGTATCCTGGTGGATTTTCCTCCAGAATACCGACAAACCTATAATGAGGCACAGTGTCCAGGTGTACGTGACCATGCATTTCATTACATGACAGATCCCAGAAATATTTGCATTGAGCACACATTTTGCTACACCTAAGTTAAATCGTTTGAAATCCGGTTGCCATCACAACTCATGTACAGTCATTATTTTTATATAACTTATGTTTAGACTGCCAAACACCTTGCCTTGTTCAATAGTCAATTCATTTTTTTCAACGCAGGTAGTAATGTGTTAGTGGACGATTCTGGACGAGTAGCAAGAACCAGGAACCAATCAAGGAATTGTATACACAGTGCTGTAATTTTAATACAAATCTGGATCTGTTTGTGATGTGTGCCTCTGTTTCACTGCTGCAGCGGGGCGTACTGTGTAACCATATTAGCATTACTGGCTATGATTGATCCGCGTGGGCAACATTGTTGGTGAGGATAAATGGAGCATACGCCAGCAGGCAATGCAAGCAGCTTTCTACTAAACACTAACGTTGACTAAACGCTTTTGCTGAAATTCCAGACTTTGGTGAATGAGCGATGAAATCGGCTGTGGCACTGAGCGATGGCAGCGAGACTGACGCAGCGCGGCCTGCACCTACCGGTGGAAATGAAGGCCTAATGGCCCGGCTGCTGGCCACGCGGAAGCGCACTGCAAAAAGAGGGGTCAGCAAAGCCAGCCGATCCTGTCTCTTTCTGTGTCCTTTCTTCTGCCCGCTCTCTGCTGACCCAGACAGGCCCTGCTGCGCTTCACATCGGCTTCCGTTTAGCTTGAATGCCTCGATGACTATTTTGAAATCCTTACACAGAATTTCGCAGGTTCGAGTAATGCGTTTTCTCAGAAAAGGGGTATTCCTGGTTGAACTCTTCGATCAATTGACAGAATGTTGCAACATTTCCGGGTTCTAATTTAATATCTTTAAACGCACAGACTTTTACTTAACTTGGTTCAGCCCTCTTCTTCTTACAGGGAATAATGTACATTGAATGATATGTACCAATAAAAATAAATATAACATGCCATTATAATTTCTTGACGTTGTTATCGTCGGAGACTCTGATGTCACTAAAAGAGAAACTTTAATCTCGCCATAAACCCTTGCACTGGGGAAGAAAGATGGTCCAGCCAGGACAACAAAAGAGGAAATACAAATCAGAAAATAGGGACAATGTGTAAAGGCGACTGCAGTGAAACATAGGCATTGCCAAAAACAATAGTTGTGTCATTTATGTAGTGTACATCTGTTCTGAATGGCTCTGGTTCCCGCACTATTGGGCAGATAGTGCCTTTGCCTGCGCAGGTCTTTAATCATCTCTCAGGTATTTCCACAGTACACTGTGCTACTCTGATCATCCAGCGAACCATTGTCCCTCATGTGAATATTTGACATTTGCATCTGAGAAATGTATTTCTGGCTCAGCAATATTCATAGTGAATTGTAGCCATCCAGATAACGAAAACATTCTTTTTACTCATCAGTTGTGCCCATCCAGATGCCCAAAATGGCATCGATGTAGGGGAACCATTTGTAAATGTGGGGACTCCAATGGCTGGCATTCAACAGATGCATGGTTTCAAATTGGTACTCAAATATATTGGCATGGGTTTTCACACGTTTATGGCCAATTAGTTCATAATATCTTTAACTTCATTCACAGGTCATCTGGCTCTGATGCTTCCTGTGATGCTGACGTCTTGAGTGATACATATAATCATTTGCCTGCACATATTTTAGCACCCATATTCCACCTTCCTCGTTTACTTATCGGGCACTAAATTCCCGTGTCTCCCCTTGCAGCGAGGATTTCTGAGGTGTTATCTAGCCTGAGCTGACTGTTACATGACGAGGGGCGTGAGGGGGACGATGTGTGACTATGGGTGGCGTCAGCAATATTTATTCTGAAACATCTTTATATATTTTCATTGATTTTTTGCCCCAGATGCTTCCGAGGAAGGTTTCCCTGCATGAAACACGTCACGTCGGAGCACCCTTAATGGGCCTTCTTTAGTTGTGATTGAGGTTATTTCTTTGTTAAAATCACTGATGCATTTATAACATTGTGCACCTGATATTACCACGCTATATGCAGTTTTCCTTGTTTGAATTATGCAGTGATGGCATAATATAACAATGTTGGTGTTCAGTGCATATTCAATTTCCCATTGGAATAATGTTTCTGAGTTGAGCACCGATAGTCTCCCGCAGCCTGCCCACAATCCTCGCTGCTATAGTTTTCCTTTTTATTAACACTTCCTTAACAAGTTTCAAACATAAGTGTGGAGAGGGAGGTATTTAGGCACACATAAACATGAATTCACATGTAACAACACGTAGAGCAATCACACTGTGCTCACCAATGCACTACGGCAACCAGGAAATGAGGTATAGCACGTGTTCGTACGTTTACACCAAATATACTTAGGTGCCTAACGTGGGGACAAGTATATCCCATAACCGGCAATATGCATTTGGCTCTTCAAAGCAGCTGCTGTGAAAGTGGGGAGTGGATGGGGAAAAGAGTCTCTGGGAAATAGTAGACATAAGGGAGTGTAGAGTGTGAGAAAGGGTGAGGCGAAGGCTCTTGCCCTTGTGGTAGTTAACATTGACCATTCTGGTGTGCTTAGGGCCCATAGCATGGCCGTTAACATATCTCTGTAATATCCGGCATGTTGAAATGTGTGCGTATTGTATTACCAAAAGATGGAGTTAATGAAAGAAATGTATCAGCTGCCGTGGTTGCATGCACTCCAAGCCATATGGGTAGCCACGATACTCCACGATTTAAAATATAAACCTGCGGAGTTCATCAACATTGCGAGGAGGCAACTGGGGCCCAAATGCGTGCATTTGTGATGCCTGATTTGTTACTAACCAGAGACAGGCAGGATTGCCACACTGGTGCCCTATGTTATCTACTGGTGATTGGAGAATGGCAGAAGTGAGTCTACAGTTCACATATTCTGATTTGGGTAAGTAGTTGCACTGGCACCCTCGTCTATGCCAATGTCTTAGAGGGCGATGGTGATGTCTCAATTACTATAATTTCTAGATATTGGGCCTCATCACGAGTTGGCCGCTAACCCCGGTGGTATTACCGCCGGGGCTATTAGCCCTACGGCCAAACCCCCGGAGCTAATCGCGCCGGATCACGGGTTTGGCGGAACGGTAAGTCCCCATTCCCCATTGGGCCCAATGGGGAATGTTCGGCGCCATTACCGCTGGCGGTATTACTGCCGGCGGTAATAGCATTGAAAATCAGCAAAATCATGGCGGATTTGCCCCCAGCTCAGAGCTGGGGGTAAATCTGCGAAGGCCGTGATTTGGCGGACCCTTAAATGCGGCAGTAATAGCGTTACTGTTGTTAAGGGTTACCGCCAACTAGTGATGAGGCCTATTGTGTTTTGGCACTCCAAACTCCACTGTGCTAGTTCTGGGATGCCTTTGGGAATATTCCAGTTATTGTTTATGATCTTTAAACAAATGGATATCAGTAATTTAAACAAGCATGGTTTGGGTGGTTGGGTTGCCCTACCCCATTAGTGTTGGCTGTAAAGATAGTGTTCGCTGTTAGAGGTTGCTGAATTGCCAGAACACTGCATATTACTTTACCCAAAAAAGCCCCACTAACCCAACTGCTAAACCTCAACTCTCCCATCTGCATACATCTCTCAAACGCTAAACGAACAGAACCATGTGTTTGCGCAGCAATCCGCACCCACTTCAGTACACTGCGACAACAAAAGAAACCGCACATAGTCTCACACAACGTAGTCTCTAGCGTTCTATGAAGCGCACCCATGTTCAGGGAACGGTGCTAACAGAACTGAAGCGGCCAACAGCACATCACAATCTTTTTTTTTCTCTCGCTCTACCTTTCTCCTGCTGTACCCCACTAGCACACGCCACCCTCCTATCTTTCAGAGCCACCAGAGTGCCAGGGGATCACTCTGGTGGTGATAGTATGCAGTATAAATATCCTTTAACATTAACATAGTGATTCCTAGTATTGTGAAAGGAGGGTACATGTAAAAAGCATGCACTGTAGTGAGCCAATGTCCATCTGACAAAACCAACATGTCTCACATGGGATACGTTTGGCTTAGGCTAATTTCAATGGGTCCACAATATTTGCATTTAATTCCAGCAAACAGTTTGTGTGTGTGAGGTTGCTATCGAGCTAGTCATTTATCCGGGTCATATCCCTTCCCATTTGTTTTAATCTAGTATTACACCCGGTATATTTTACTATTGTTGTTCATATTGAGGTCTGCATGTGCAGTTGTGGATCAGAGAAAGGGCCTTAGAGATAACCATTTTCCAAGGGGGGCAAAGGAGTATGTGTGGCATTGGAAAGAGGTGAACAACAACCCCATATTAACTGATTTACAGATTTACAATTTCCATTGCCTGTATAATTTAAAGCACATTTGGGACTCAGGTCATATTCATACAATAAGCATTGAAGGGGGTTTGTTTCCCATGTAATCACTGATGCACAAATACAAACCCTTCGTGGACCAAGCATCCAATGAATCAATCTGTTGAAAACTTGGATAGGCTTGTTGTGCCAGACTGACCCCTGGATGGTGTTTTCTGCTGGGCTGTCTCATCTGTAGTGTGATTTGTAGACATCAATAGACATCGGAGCTCATTTTGAGCCACGCGTAAAAAGCCTGGTGTAAAACTTTTACGCATGTTGTTTCCGTTACAGCACATTTTCGTTCAATTGTGTGGTAGAGAGGAGGGGCGGAAATTAACTTACATTTCTGCCACTCTATTATTGTACTCCAGCATTTGCACCGGTATGGATTTTCATGCTGGTGCAAATCGTGGTGATTCCTATGGAGTCTGCCTCCTTTTTGCACCAGCAAAAAGCATGCAGAATCCATAGGAATCCATTGTATATGCTGCCTGCCATGTGCATGGCAGGCAGAGTTTATTTAATTTGCTCAGCGGAGTGAGGAAGAATGGCGTACATGCATTTAGGCTGCCTTTTTAGCCTCCCCTTTTGCACTCCGCTGTTCAAATGAGGAATAGTTGGCTGCAGAGACCTGGCTACGCTAAAATCGAAACATAACAGGTCCCCACTGCCAAATTACGGGAAACATCAAATATGAGCTGCATAGTGTAATCGGCTTGTCAGAGAGAAGGAGGTTTGCATATGTGATTAGAACAGGCTGAAACCCAAAGCAGTACATGTCAACTTTTTTTCAAATCTGAGCCGCAAAGGCATGATCAGATCTGCATCGTTCAGCCTTCAGGAGAGTTTGTGCAAAACAAACACCATGCAATTGTGCAAAAAATGTAAATCTAAATTAAACTAACCCCATTGTGGGATCTGATTGGATAATGCTCAGGTTAATGCATGGGTAATTTTTGCCCCATAAGAATTCAGCAAGATTTTTTATTTAAGCCTTTGTAAAAATGTGATCAGTACGGACAACAAAAGCATGGCCAATGCTTTCAAAATATTGGGTACCAATATCATGTATATTAGTTTGAGCTTACCCTGCTAAGTGAGGTACAATGCTCACCATGTTTTGATGTTGTCTATGACTCTTAGGTGGTATATGCCTTCAGATTGACAGTCTCGGAGAAAGTGGTGATGAATTTGATATCCAAGTATTTCAGATGCCATGTTATACAGGGAATACCATGGGGAGGAACTGAAACTGAGAAGGGAAGCATCCTTTTGAAATGGAAGGAGATGAGTTTGCTTTGTAGCCAAAGACCGTTACATACTTGTAATTAGCATTCCGCATGAGGGTGCCAGCCAATCAGTGTCCTTGAAAACGGCCCTGGAATCACTGGCATACATTTTGTTCATCACTTTCCGTAAAGAAAGGTGCCCAAACTGTCCCACATGGGAGTGGGTATTCAGTAGCATGCAGTGGTGTGCTGCCAGGACACTACCCTGTAAACTGGTCACACAGGTTCACGGATCCACTACCAGGTGAAATATTACAATGGCAAAGTCGGACCATGAGATAATAGGAAGGAAGGTATTAACTAACTTTAAGAAGATATAGCATCACTTGTCAAAATACTGAATAATTATCCTGCGTTAATGTTTGACTCTGGAACCTGGTAACAGGTCCTGTTATTCCTCCTAAAAAGAATGAAGAACCTGGTTGTTTGGATTCTGCCAAATTAGTGGCCAAAACGGGCATCTGCCTTGATGATGGTCGCCTTGTTGAAAACCTTGATTAGTCATAAAATGAAACACACACTGAGACTGTTTGTTGGCTCTAAAGCAAATGCTGGAAAAAGTTGGTTGGGAGGAAAGAATAGATGTTGCAAGCTCACCAAATTCAGGTTGTTTCTTGGAAGTGCTATTGTTTGGCCTTGAAACTAATGTATTGGATAACTATGGATTGAAGCATGTTTCCACTTATTATGGGAAGCCAACTATTCAGGTACCGGCTCAGTAACATGTTCCCACTGTCTCGGGTATTGTGAACAGATGTACTGATAATGAATACAATCATATCATATATCTTCTTACTCTAATTGAGCATAAACGGGTCTGTGATTCCTTGAGGTGTAACAAAGTTCCTGGCCCAGATTGTGTTCTTTGATATTTTTTGAGTATACTCCTGGCTTTTGGCTCCCGCATATTTGTTGCTCCCAGGGGAGTGGTGGTGGTAGGCAGAATCATATGCAGTACCCCTTGGGAACACCACACACAATTAAGACTACAAGTGACAGTACAAATTCACCTTTGGTACAAGCCTGTACTACACAGTAAACTGGTAGCGATGGCTGAGCAGCCAGACTTATCTCAAGAGTAAAGTGAGCAGTATCAGTAGTTACACAAAGGACAGCAATTACTATGATACAAACAAACACTGACTCAACGTTTCTGAGTAAAAGAATATACATTTATTTACACATCAGTTATACAACATTTCACTATTATTAAGCAGTTGAAAAATCTCAATCTTAATACACTACACACCACCCAATGAATTCTGGATAAGTTAAGCTCAAAATGAAGTGTGAGCAAAATGGCACTCCAGCAATTTAAAAGGGAGGGAAAGACAAAGTTAGACAAAAGTTGAGCAGCACCAACAAGTAAGTAAGCAGGGCAATCTAGAAAAGGCAACTATGGTGTGGAAATCAAATCAAGAAGCCTGGGCCAAAGTCAATGGATCAAAGTCTTTGCCGAGGATCACACAGTTCAGGGTAGTTTGCGGTTAAGTCTTTGCCAAGAGTTCAGAACGATGTTGGTCAGTAGAACAATTACTTTAAATAATAGAGAAGGACGAGCCCTCGGATTGGTGAAAGATTTCAAACACTTTCACCGCGGTCGGACGGAACAAACAACCGGGTTTGAACAGTACCTTAAATGGAGAAGAAGGCTGTAGCCGAGGCAGACGTTCCTGGCAGGCCCTGCAGGCTCACGGTTCCTGAAGCGACTGTTGGTCTGACACAAAGTAGGAAGACTGGAGGGTCCTACACTGGCCAGGGAAGAAACCAGCAGCAGAGCAAAGCAAAGAATAAAAGGTGCGCTCCTTAAAACCCAAGCAGGGTCTGTTCCTCCTGGCTATCTGGTTCACTGAAGCTGTGCACAGCAAATTCGACCAGAGGATGGAGGACTGGCTTGCAGTTTGGTGAACTGATTGGTCCCACCAGCTCAAGGGGAGAAGATTTTTTGCAGAGCTTCCTTGCCGTCGATGTTTGGAGATTCGGACCCACAGCAGGGCTTCACTGGGAGGTTCAGTCGTGGTAGAGGTCCTCTTCTGTCAGCTTCTCTTTTGTTCTCTCTATTCAGTGGTGACTCTGCCTTCTCAGTTCCAGAGACCTGCTTTTTATGCAGTTTTCACCCATTCACACAGCCTGGCAGTCAATTACACAGCAGGGTGGCTGTCCCAGCGGAACATTCACCACAGCCAATCACACAGAGGATGACATGGGTCTCCAAGGAGACCCTGTGCAGGGAGTCCCAAACCCCGCCCTCACATCCTGTCCCTCTCATACATTCAGGCGCCTAAGTAGGGCTTCTGTGCAGAAGCCCTCCAAAGGACGGTGAACAAAGGAACCAAACCTGGTTTGTTCACGCAGAGCAAAACACGAGAAAGCGGATTTAAGTTCGAGGCTACTAACTTAGCCATAAACAGTACCAAGTCTATTTAAATAGACCACGGAAGGAAAAATAGGGTAGATACCACTGCCACCAGCCAAATCTTAAATTAAGGGGAACGAAATAATGTTCGATGAGAAACAGACACAAAGGAGTAACTATTAACCCTTTCCATAGATAGATAGTTTGTACTGGCTCTGTGAGTTTAAAAAGACTAATAAAGTCAATGGCAACTTTACATGTTCTGGGAGACAGTAGTCAGTCCCAGAAAATGGAGTTTGAAGTGGGGAGACTCAAAAAAACAACCCTGTGTCACTGCACTAAAGGTGCTGGGTAACACACTCTAAAAAAGATGATGTCTATGGAGTAGGTGAAGCTCCATAGTATATGAACACAAAAATTGTTAAACACACACAGCGAAACACATATAAGAGTGGGAAAAAAGGCTCACACTCTTACCAGGTGAAAAAAAAGAAATCCTAGAAATCCAGCAAAGCTGCTGAGCGACTCAGTAGGTAAGGGAATTTAGCCATTCTAGAGAATTCTCCGTAACAGGTGGTAATCAATAAGAAGGCAGGGAATGTTGTTTTGCACTAATGGTATACACCTCTGTTCTATTGCAGCCTCTAAACCACTATCTTTGTGCTTCCATTACTATTGCCTTCAGGGCTCTATCCTGCTTTACCCCAACCTGACTTGTGCCCCTTTCAAAGTTGTGTGGTAGCCCTCGTTTTTTCTTCAAAAGGAATCAGACTTGTGATGTCATGTTGCACACACAATTCCTTACAGAAAAACACTATTAGTACCGTGGAGGGAGTGTTAGGATGCTAATAAGTTTGCTGATGCCTCCCAAGCATGTGAGTCATATTTAGGTTTACCAAACGTTATAAAGCTCAGGCAGTAAATTTGATCTTGCAAACATATACAGCTAACGCAAAATGTGTTGCTTTGTGTGGTTCTGGGCTTGGGCTCTAAAACATGGTAATCTTTTGTGGAGAGCTGAAAACACGATTTGTAAACTTCTTTTGGATGTACTGAATGTTACCCCATCATTTCCCATTCACGGGGAAGTCGGTCTTGGATATTTGCTGCATTGTATATATCTGAATACTATTTTGGTATTCTTGAATGTAAGATGTACTGCAATAGATGCATTGTCTACATAGATTTTGAAATATATCCTTCAAATCTGGGATCAGGACACATAATGATGCCATTAGAAAACACGTTCCAATGCTAGCAGTGCTGGGAAACACATTCAATGGTTTACTTCTTGACGTTATTTTAGCCGTCTATCATGTTGCCAGTTGTGTTACCCAGCAACCAGCAGTACAAGCCTCATGGCGTCATCACGCTTTGATGAGGTCAGACGTCTTGGCAAGCTCATAGAGCAGTATAAATAGACATTCCGCGTAGCAAGACATTCCAACACGGACGCTTTGCTTCGGTGGAAGGAAGAATTCTTTTGAGTAAGACTTTAAGCTATCACAGACCTTCGGTCATGAGATATTCCTAACATCACAGCTTGTAACAGTGCTCTCTTACTTCACATTTCTTTTGAGTACTTCAAAACGGTAGATAAGGTATTCTTTTGACTTCTCATTATAGTTCTTTCACTTTACAGATTACTTTATTTATTTATTTGACATTTTTATAGTGCGCAAAACCCTGGGCTATCAATGCGCAAGAATGTGCAAAGGTGCAAAGGTTACAGTAGAGACAAGTATCAGTCTACATCCAATGTCTGGAGAGCTCACTTCATGTTACAGGGAGCTTTGTCTGACTTAGATACAATGAGCAAAATAGGTAAGATGGTACAAATGTATGTAGGCAAGGAAAGATTTGCCTCATGTTGCGGGGAACCACGTCTAGAATACATTCAAAAGACAATTAGGTAAAGATAGTGTGCAGGCTAGGGAAGGTTCCCCTCATGATGCCAGGAACCACGTCTAGAATACATTCAAAAGACAATTAGGTAAAGATAGTGTGCAGGCTAGGGAAGGTTCCCCTCATGATGCCGGGAACCACGTCTAGTATACATTCAAAGGACAATTAGGTAAAGATAGTGTGCAGGCTAGGGAAGGTTCCCCTCATGATGCCTCGAACCACGTCTAGTATACATTCAAAGGACAATTAAGTAAAGATAGTGTGCAGGCTAGGGAAGGTTCCCCTCATGATGCCGGGAACCACGTCTAGAATACATTCAAAAGACAATTAGGTAAGATAGATGAGCAAGGTAGGAAATGTACGCCTCATGTTACAGAGCCTGCAACTGGATTGCAGTTGTAAGTAAAGTGGGTCAGGTAAAATGCAAAGTGATAGGTCCAAGCAGCGGATTCAAAGGTAAAGTAAAGCGTTGAACACACTTGTTGGTTAAGCATAGGTGACGTCATCATATGAACATGGAACACACCAGTAATGTTTGTAATATTAGTGATTGTGTCCGTAGAGCATGGGAGAAACCTTAGTGACTGCACAATGCCAAGGGAATCGAAGAGTGATGGAGGGCAGCACGACGTTCAATCTTTATATGACCAGTCGATTATTGACGTATGCTGTGAAAGTAGCGGGAGGGCTCCAGGTGGTAACAGTGTAAGCGACAATAAACATGTGACTGCCGCACACATGGCAGATAGGAATCGAAAGATGCTTTATATAATACCTTGTGAGATCATAGCGTGTAGCATTAGAAGAATGTTTGAACAACCAGGCAATCATTTTACAGATATGTATATATAGTTCTCCTAACAGGTTCTTTTTTCCATTGCTGACAAGTGCTCAAGAAGACAGGTATGACTAGATAACCTGTAACACGCATTGTAATTGGTTGGTATCTAATATATAGCAAGATAGCTAATACGTATGTCTGCATTGTCCTTAGAGCTTGCCCTGATGATGGACTTGAAGTCCCAAATGCATCAGCCGCAGATTCTGTCACTTCAGCCATAAAAGTGATACTAGATGGAATATTAAAGAACAAAACTAAGAAGAAAAATTGACTCTTCATATGATTTTGTTACAATTGGTAATGTAGTTTTTACTACAGGGGATAGTCACTGGTTCTGATGACACACATAATCAGTGTATATTTACAGTTTTAGTTCCTGAAATAGTACACTTCAGGCTCCTGGTTGACATCACATAGTGATGTAATGTGATTTACTTTAATCTAATTCAATGGTGCCCGCCCAAATATTTCTATTGCATCTTCCAAGAAGCCATATCCATGTAGTTAGGTGGAGTTATTGCAATGCCCATTTTGCCATAAGAAATGTACTTTGCACAATTGTGTTGAAACTAAAAATTACACCAGATATATATATATATATATATATATATATTGCAAAGAAAGGGGAAAATTACTCCTTCTTTTCCCCTAAGGAGGAGGGCACTCCGGACAGTGAGGTACTCCCCAGGATAGGGCTTTGTCCTTGATTAAAAGACACTTAGTTTTATCTTTTAAAAAAACAGTTTTTATTAAGGCATCAGCCAAAAATTAGAAAAAAACACGGTACAACGCGTTTCACAGCCTACTTGCTGCTTGTTCACGTACAAGTGAGTGCTCTAAGACATTGTGTATATATTCCCACGAATTCCCAACTCTATGGTTCTACAGGCTGTGTTTGTCCATTTTTAGTTTTCATTACTGCCTGTGGTCGGTACCTCGCAGTTAGTAGACATGGTTGCCATTTTGTAACGGCTATTGCCAATGCTTGGAAATACTAACTGCTGATGAACCAATGCCCGGACAGAAGAAAACACAATGTGACCCCCAAATATCTCTGCTGAAATGGCAATAGGTTTCTTATAATTAGGCGGCATGTTGTCCGTAGTGGAAAAAAACAATTATGTAAACTTTTTGCCATAAAGTGCATAGTGCTGATAAATAGTACATGGGTCACAAAAATACATACGGTTAATAACAAGTTGATCAATGCATAGTGCTTCGTTAAGCATGGCCATTTTAAAGAGCAGTTTTCTCTATGTATAGAAAAGAGAAAAGATGAAAAAATCTAGCTCAGAATAGGTTCGTAAAGTGCTTAGTGCAAATGTAATCCTGGTAATAGATTAATAAAGTGCATAGTGCAGGTATTATCCATAATTAAAATAACATTTGAATAAACATAAATCAGAGCTAAACTTTAAATGTCCAAATAAAGGTAGTAAAATTGGCTCCTGTTATTGTTATTGTTATTGTTATTTTGCACTTATATAGCGCCTTATATACCATTGGTATGGTCTGAAGGCGCTGGTAGGTTGAACGCCCTTGGGAACCGAAGTTCAGATCAGTAGAGAGAGTAGGGAGAGTCAAAAGGTGCGTGTGTGCACCGGATATGTGTGCAGCTCGTGCGGTACACATGTAATAGCTGATTCTTATTGATAGGTGTGGTGGTTGAGAGATCAGGAGAATGTGTTCGTTCTGGCAGGATTTATCCGGAACGGATGTGGCTGCGTTAGGCCTGAGGAAAACGCCTGGCTGGGGTGTGAGACCAGCAGTGTTTACATAGAATGATGTGGAGTAAGCGGTGGATGTTCGTATGGGAACAGTTATACCGAATGGTGTCATAGTATCTCTGTGTTCTAGTTGAGTGGTGATGTAAAGGAGAGAGTAAGCGTGGGGTGTGGTAAGAATGGTTATATGCTCTTTCAATGTGCAAACTTCTAAAATCACTTTCCCAGAGAGGCTACCGGGCGAACTTCTAAGTACAATTTTCCATACAGAGGCTATTGGGAACGTTTCTAAATTCAGTTTATCAGCGAGGCTACTAGGCACACTTCTAAGTGTAACACTCGCGGAGGCTATTGGGTACACTTCTAAATGCAAATTTTCACAGAGCGTCTACTGGGCTACATTTCTAAGTTCAATTTTCCAGAGAGGCTATTGGGCAAACTTCTACTTGAGACTTTCCAGGGTGTCTATTGGATACACTTCTATAATCAACTTTCACAGATGCTATTGGTAGCACTTCTAAATGCAGCTTTCACAGCGTGGCTAATGGGCACACTTCTAGATGTAGCTTTCACAGAGGATATTGGGCCCATATCTAAATTCATTTTTCCACAGGGAGGCTACTGGGCGCACTATTAACTTCATTTTCCTGCGAGGCTATTGGGGATACTTCCAAATTCAGTTTTCCAGCGAGGCTATTAGGAACATTTCTAAATTCTATTGGGCTCACTTCTAAATGCTTAAAATCATTCTTGTCAACTCTATACTGGGACCACCACAGAACCAAATTTAAGATAAATGCAACCACATGTGTATAAAAGCATCAATAAAAACATACAATACACAAACAAGCACTATTCAAAAAGTATACAAAAAGATCTAGTATACAATATAAAGGATAAAAACCCTCATACAAGCAAACTTGATTCTCAGCTATGTTTACAGATGCTCAAAATATCAGATAGAGTGTTATTACAAGTCCATGCATATTGGCGGCCTAAGTTATTTGCACAGGACAATGGGTATGATGCAGATTATAGTAATTCTAAATGGGCCAGTTTCTCAGGTTCCTAAATATGTATGCAGTTCTTCGTCAAGATTATGACCTTTGGGTTTTTTGGATTCTATGTCCAAGATGAATCTGGTCTCCATTTGCCGTAGTGCTAGTTCTCTGTTTCCCCCACGGGGATTAGCTAGGACATGATGCAGGCCAAAGAATCTAAAGCTGTCCAATTTGCTATCATGTGTATCTTTGAAGTGGACTGCCATAGGATAGGAAGGGTCACAGTTTCTTATTGCTCTCATATGTTGCAGAATTCGAAGTTTTAATTTGCCGATGGTGCTGCCAATATACCAGCGGTTGCACGAACATTGGAGAGCATAGACCACATATTCGGTGTTACATGTAATATGACTGCCCAGTTCGACAAGATGTTTAGTGATAGGATGTATATAGTTGGTTTTATTTTGGGCAAATTTGCATGCCTTGCATTTCGAGCATTTGAAAAAGCCATTGATGTTTTTATGCAGCCACTTGGGGGTATTTTGACTTTTATTAACAGGCCACAAAAAACTGCTCACCAGTGAGTCTTTGATGGATGTAGACTTTCTAAAAGTTATATTGACTTTTTCTTTTAGGATTGGTGCTAAGGCTTCATCAGATTGTAAAACATGCCAATGTCTATGTATTATTTTTCTTATGACGTCGGCATGTGTTCCAAATGTCAAAATAAGTCTTATTGCATCGTCTTGTTCTTCATCTGGTGTTGATTTGTTCATTAAAAGTAAAGTTTTACGATTTAGATTGCGGGCTTTGATATAGGCTCTCTCTAGGACTGCTTTAGGATATCTTTGTCTCAGAAAATTCGCTGCTGTTTTTTTACATTCTATATCGAAGCTTTCAACAGTACTACAATTTCGTCTTATTCTCACAAATTCACCATATGGAATACTCCACTTCAAAGATGTAGGATGGTTGCTTGTAGCAAACAATGGCATATTCGAACTCGTAGGCTTACGATATAGTTCGGTTGTAATTTCTTGTTGATTTGTCTTAACTACAACATCCAAGAAAATTATTTCTTGCCGACTATGAGTTTCAGTGAATTGTAAGTTCAATTTATTGACATTAAGTATGTTTACAAATTCAAGCCAATCCTTTTCTTCACCTTTCCAAAGAATAAAAAGATCATCGATAAACCTGAGCCATAAAATCACTTTATCAGTAAAATAGTGGTTGCATTCTGTCCAAACATAAAACTTTTCCCACCATCCCATTGTCAGGTTAGCGTACGATGGGGCGAAACATGTACCCATAGCAGTCCCTCTAAGCTGGTTATAGTATTTATTATCAAAGAGGAACACGTTGTTGGTGAGGCACATTCCAATCATTTCCATTATCATTCCTCCATGGGCACGATAGTTTAGGGACCTACTATCGAGAAAGTATTTACACGCTTTCATGCCGTCCTCGTGTCGAATGGACATGTACAATGATACAACGTCCAGTGTGGCAAACATATATTCCTCTTCCCACACTATACCTTCAATCTTGCTGAGGAAATCTTTGGTATCTCGAAGGTATGACGGTAGCGTGAGTACAAGCGGTAGTAGAGTCTGGTCCACATATTTAGAGATATTTTCAAGGGAGGCTCCGTTGAGGGTGACAATGGGTCGACCCGGAGGGCGAGTAGGATGTTTATGGATTTTTGGAAGAAAATATATCGTAGGTATGTTAGGGAACTTGTTGTAAAGGAACTTGCAGTCATCTTCGTCAAGTATATCCACAACGGAGCATTTCTTGAGAAGAACATCAACCTTTTCATTTATTTCTTCTGTAGGGTTGGTTTCCAATTGCTCATAGCAATGAACATCTTGCAGTTGTCTGTATGCTTCTTTAAGGTACTCTGTCCGATTTTGTATAACCACATTAGTGCCTTTGTCTGAGGCTTTGATGACAATGCTTTTTTCATTTTGTAGATTTTTAAGAATTTGTCTTTCTTTTGGTGAAAAATTAGATTTGACTTTAGTTTTGTGTGATCTGGCTTTCTGGAGATCATGGATCACTAGATCTTGAAAGGCTTCAATTTTCCCCCCAGGTTGAAATTGGGGATTGAACCTTGATTTGGCTTTGAGCTTGCTGTTTATTGGCCAATCAGTGCTTATATTAAGCATTTCCAGAGAGATCTCAGATGACACTTGTTCCACATTTGCTAAGGATTCTAGTTCCGCCAAGTTGAGTAAGGTATCTAAGTCCTCAATTGCAACAGAAGTTTTGCCTTGTAAAGTTTTTTTGATTTTTTCTTTAGGCGGATTCAAAAAAAAGAATTTTTTTAGTCTAATTTTACGCATGAACTTAAAGAAATCAATTCTTGTTTCTGCATAGTCATAAGAGAAAGTTGGGCAAAAGTTGAATCCATACTGTAGGACTTTAATTTGGTCCTGACTGAGTGTATAGTCGGACAGGTTGATGATGCTGTTGTCCAAACTGGTGGTATTTATTTCGTTTGCTTGTTGCCAGAGCGTGTTCTCGAGTTGCCCTCGGACTCTGAACTGCTTATTCCTTTGTCCCCTCCTGGTTTTCTTTTTCCTCCACGTCCTGATAGTTTTCCTCGTCCTCTGCCTGTGTATTTCTTTGGGTTGTTTCTGCCGTCTAAACCCAACATCCTCATTTCGTCTAAAAAATTAATTTTCTTGGAGACGTTTTCTGTTTCGCTGGTCGATGCCTCTGATTCTGATGTAGTAGCTATCTCACTGGATGTGGGGGTTGTTATAGGTTCATTGCTCACAGCATTTTTGTTGGACAGATTTTTTCTCAGATGGTCGAATCGACGAGCAAAGGTATATACTCTTCCTTTTTCATAATCTTCTTTATCGCGAAGGAATTTCCTTTGTTTCCGTTGTTTGATGTCTTCTTCATAAAGTCTAAGGCCTTCTTCGATGTTGGATTTCAGTCTGGTGCCCTCTTCGCTTGCAGGAATTAAGGAAAGTTGCTCAGTGATTTCTTCCATTTTTTCCAATATTTTTTCTCTATCTTTTTTAGCATATTTAATAAGGATATTGAGAAACTGTCCTGAGCATATGTTCGTGGAGTCACCCCATTCTCTCAACATTTCAGGATCTTGTTCGTCAAAGGACGGTGAAATCAAAATTCTAAGACCGCGTGGTATTCGGCCAACGTCCAGATAATTTTGGAGTGAGTGTTCTTCCCACCACTTGCTGACTTCTTTTTTCTGTAATTTTTCCAAAGTTTTAAGTAAACTGATTTCATTTCTTTCTCCCATGCTGGGTTGAGCTGTATTTTTGGTTGATATATTTGCATGCAGAGTTTCACAAAACAATGATAGTGCCTGTTCACGACGTGTTTTTTCTCTGTCTGACTGTGATGCCATTTTGTTATTTATTCAAAAAGTATATATACTGGAAAGAATTGTCTTAATGTAGAAAGTATTGGCCTAAAGGCCAGCCTATAGACAAGGCCTGATGAGATTTTGGCGTAGGTGTTCACTGTCCAAACCACATCAATTAGGTGGGTGGTTAAACTGCAGATGCTTATACGAACCAGAAGTGTACAGGAAAATGGGCAACAATCAAAGAAACCTACCGAAGCGTTTGGATTCCGCGTCCATCCTCCGATGTAGGCGAAAAACGTTCGCAGACGGCGGTGACTCGGAAAGCTACACCCAGATCCTCTGCATGTTCTGGTGTAAGCCCGGATCTGGAGCGACAACAAGGCAGTCCGCGGAGTGACTCGGTACTCCTTAGCGCTTCTTCGTAAAAGTGGGTGCTCATCCAGCGTCCGTCACACGACGCGAAATGTATTGCAAAGAAAGGGGAAAATTACTCCTTCTTTTCCCCTAAGGAGGATGGCACTCCGGACAGTGAGGTACTCCCCAGGATAGGGCTTCGTCCTTGATTAAAAGACAATTAGTTTTATCTTTTAAAAAAACAGTTTTATTAAGGCATCAGCCAAAATTAGAAAAAAACACGGTACAACGCGTTTCACAGCCTACTTGCTGCTTGTTCACGTACAAGTGAGTGCTCTAAGACATTGTGTATATATTCCCACGAAATCCCAACTCTATGGTTCTACAGGCTGTGTTTGTCCCTTTTTAGTTTTCATTACTGCCTGTGGTCGGTACCTCGCAGTTAGTAGACATGGTTGCCATTTTGTAACGGCTATTGCCAATGCTTGGAAATACTAACTGCTGATGAACCAAAGCCCGGACAGAAGAAAATACAATGTGACCCCCAAATATCTCTGCTGAAACTTGTGTCTGTCTTCACTGTTTGATAACATGACTTCCTTACAATAGACAGCCATGCTTTACCTCTTTGATGATGCGCAATAAGGCTGAAGCATGTTTTTGGTTGTTTTCAGTCTCATGTAAAATGTAGTTGACCAAACAGTTCTGGGAGGAATATCTTTCGGGTGGGGTCCATACTGATGCACATATGGCTTTTCTGCTTTTGTAGAGACATGGCAGGTGGGAAAACATTGTTTTGCAAGATTACTCAGAGCAATGCTTTGGTTTTGATTCATCACATACCTTCCATCCATTAGTCTGGACCTGAGAGTCTTCCATATGTTGTAATACCATTTACAGGACTAGGATGAACCACCCAGACAATCCCTTCTGATGGCATTCAATCAGCAGTCAATCACAATGTCACCCACAGTCCATACTCTCACTACAGTAAACATTGATGTGGTACCATACCTCTACTGACTGTCTTCCCATATGTGAAAATGTCCAGTACTTTTGGTGCAATAAAATCATCTGTGCAAATACCACCCACTTTTAAGGGAAATTAACTCCAACTATGACAGTTTTCCTAAATAAAACATCCCAGCTGGGAACAACCTGGGAGAATCCTCATAGCCGATCTATCCAGCTAGCTCAGTATTCCCTCTGCTGGTATGAGTTATGAATCTAATATGGCTGTGGGAGAACTTAGTGGCTTGATCCACAGAGGTAGGACATGTGAGTCAGGCCCAGGAACACAGTGGGACAGCTGCCGTTTAGTACAGCACAGCCAGTCATATGTCAGAAGGCAATAGCCAACCAACCTGAGTTCCCTTATGCAAGGAATGTTCCTATGTAAGGCCAAAGACTGTAGAAAGGTGTAGACATTATAGTTTGACACTGTGGTGCAAAAGGCTGGAGGAAGGAGATAACAGATGAGAAGGTGAAGCTGAAGAGGGAGGGAACATTTTGGAGCAAGGAGATAAGAAAGGAGGAATTGAAGAATGGATGAGGATGACGTGGCTAGAGAGCAGAGAATAGATAGGAGGAAGTGCAGCAGCAGGACCAGAAGACCAACAAGGAGGATATTATAGGGGAGAAGACAAAAGGTTTCAGCAAACCAAGATATTACAGTGAAGGAGATTGACAATGAGAAGGAGATTAATAGAAGATGGAGACAGATCAGGAAATGGAGAAGAGCCCTCAGGAGGAAAGAAGACAGGAATGAGTGAAGGATGTGGTGGCTGATCCTAAGGGAACGAGAAGGAGAATAATACCTTGGGAATGGCTAGAGTCTACAGACAGGAAAATCAGCCACAATCTAAGCCAGACAGAAGGGAGTGTTTAAGGGAGGATGAAGGAGCACATAGCAGTGTGTCAAGAAGATGGAAGAGAAGTGAAGCTGGGAGGACGTGGGTGCGCATAACAGACACAAGGGCCCAGTGCCCTCACCAGAATGTGATAATCACAGACTGGTTAGGAGGTAGAAGGTGATGAGGTGATATTGAGCAGAGACAGGCCCCCCTACCTACCCTAAGTGTCCTAGAGCTTGGTGCATCCTCTGCAACCATGCCTGGATGCACTCAACCCTGTTTTTTTATGCTGCTTATAAATAGCCTCCAAGTACTGGAAAAGATCTAATGAAAAACAAAAATCCGGGATGATAAAAAGCATCATATGGCAAAGGAACCAGCAGCATGAAAGTGGAAAAGGGCAACTTAAATCCCCTAACTGTGAGTGACTGACACTGATCCAGCAAAAACCCTAGATAAAAAGACTTTGTATTACAAAGAGAGGAAATGTAATTTTAGTGGGAGAACTATTTATGCTCTTTGAAAATCACACAGAAACCATCACAATTTATTTTGTCTTTATAAAAACCAGAGTATAAGAAGTAATTTTGAGTTTCCCCCAGAGACATTTGATAAGTTGGGCGTGGATGTCCTGTGTTTATGTTATTTATATATTTGTATTTAGTGATTTGGCTTGAAAATCAAACCTTTCACTTTTGTTATATTAATTTGGTTCAAATCATCACATAAGTTAGCCTTTATGAATCAGGTAAAACACAGAGGCTACAGCCCCAGAGAATTCCCAATAGTTTCAGGAGGGATGTCCCACGACAGAGAGAAGGCTTTTGGGTATTAGATATCTTTTGTTAGGACACAGATAAGGACCATCCTGATCATAAACTTTAATAAAACAACAGTAGCATGCATTCGAATTTTGTTGATCCGCTTCTATTTTGTGATCCATGATAGTAACAGCTCGTATTATCATTTGTGCTACTATTGTTCTGTCCTGCTATGTTACAACTACAGTATTGCACAGAAATTCATCATACAACAGGGCAGAATGTGCTCTTCGCAAATATTCGGGTTCTTCCTTGTAAATGGGAGCTGCTGATGTGAGAATTGTATTGGTTCTACCTGTTTCACGTGAACCAAATACATGATCACATTTTAGGTTCTCGTTCTTAAACAAGAAATGCTAACATGCAAATGTTTGGGTTTTCCCTGTTAAATGAGAGCCAGACAAAATAGAAATGTTTTCGTTCTGCCTTGTAAAACACTGCTGCAAACATGAGAACTGACCGTGTTTTCAATGCCACACAGCAGAGGTACATGTTTGGGTTTCCAGGTTAAGCGAGAGCAGCACATTTTATAATTTTGTGTGTTCTCCCTTATACATGTTATCTGGAAAGACAATAATGTGAGCAGTTGATGAAGGTTTCCCAGCACTGAAGCACGCGCAATGTTTAGCTGGAGTGTCTCCACAGCTTGTTATCACAGCATTCCTTCTTGGAATATTCTCAGCAGCATTATCTAATTTATATATCAGCAAGTTTGCATAATTTGCTTTGCTGTATTTTTATTTTCTACAGCATGAACTGATTTCCTGTGGGAGCATGTTTGGGGTGACGGTTAAGGTTCCAATCTTGTAAAAGATCTGTCATAAATATTTAGGGAAGCAGTGGTCTCCAACACAGAAGTATTAACAGCACGGCCAATTAGGCCCAGGCCTAGTGTGACAGATTGCCGAAGCCGCCACATGTTATTGCAGTTTATTTTCAATTTACTGGTTGTCATTTTTTATAACATAAATCCAAATATCTGATGTGGTGATTTACAACACTGCAAACAATTTTGAGCTGTTATCAGGCATTCCACTCTGACAGTCAAGTCATTGATGGCCAAACTTGTATATATGCTTGATATTTACAACAACTTTATTGTTAGGGTGAGTTTTGTTTAAAAATAAGAAAAAGAAAAAGAAAAATGCTTACCAAACCCAGCGTCCTTTAGGTATTGAGTGATGCAGTCATCCAACTCTCACAGATATATATGACAGATATAAACCTCTTTGTTCATTATCTCCCTAAAATGCTCTTTAATATGCAAAAACAGCCAATACGTCATTGGTGTTATTGATACCACTTCACATTATCTTTGGAGTTCTTTCTAATCAATGATTACACACATACACTGTTAAGCAATCACTTTTATATTCAAATACACAACATGCATTTTTCAAACCATTTAAAAAATGAGTGTTTTCCCTTCAGTAACATAAAGGTTAAAAATGATGCATCATTTTACAATATTAAACACATGCATATACTTAAGTCAAGCACAGGGTTCCCACAAGTGGCAATAACATGATGTTCAAATCAAGCACTAATTTCCTTCCCCAGTCCCACATTTCAGAGGTTTGCGACTGCCTGAAAGGTGCAAGCATGGAATATATCATAGAGAAGGTAAAATGGTGAAGGGTACATCTGAATACACATCAAGAAACCTGTGAAAGGATACCTGAAGCCATACGAGGGTGAGAACAAAAACTGTGTGCTAAAGGTATACACTGTTTCACAGCTTTATTGGTGTCCTATGAAGATATCCGTTCACCCATCTTTACAGAAGCTGATCAGTGCTAAGCAGGCAAATGTCATCCCTGCTGGGTTTACCATGTGTCTTTGATGACATTCTGCTGCACACTCCGTACTACCAGGAGAACCAAATGCAAAGTAGGTCACACAATGCATAACTGTGATGTTTATAAGTCATCTTTACATTAATTATATTTTAAATACAAGGTAGGAATGTTACTGTGAAACAGTACTTCAAACAACAGCAGGACATCTATATCTTTCCCCACAAATCTCAAAATGTTCCTATGTATTGTACAGTCCAACCAACTCTACAGAGTTAACAAACATTTCAAATTACCTTAAACACAAGCTGGCAATACCCGCAGACTAAACCATACACACAAAGGTAATATTGTGCTGAAGCACCCTACTCATGCTCAATTTTACTCTTGGAGGGTTGGGTATTTTGAACATATGCGCAAAGTGCAATGATGTTAACAGTATGTACCACTTCCTTTTAAAAGGCGCCTGCATTGTGCAGATATGAGGAATGTTGTTGCTTCCCAAACATGAATGTTCAGGGTCACCCTTATCCATTTCTCCACCGTGAGAATGCACAATCAAAGATTCCAAGAACCTTCTCCAACTGTCTTTACTCTACTGAGGTGTTTATGCCCAGGCAGAGTATACAAACTTCACTTGTGATTTTGCCATACTTAATGGCCTTCCAGCCCAAAGGATTGGAGGTACAGTGGCTGCAGCAAGTAACTTGCCATATTTCAATTTTGCCCCCCTACTAACACCAGAGATGGAACCATGAAAAGTTGTTCCTATAACACTTGCATATATTTCATGTGTAAACTTTACCATTTGAGAAGAACGGATGCGGAAATGTAGTTATGTTGCATTAATATTACAGACAAGCCTAGGTGCTTCTCATAGAGTGACAGCAGGCAATTTGTGAGAGAAACCAAAATTCCTCGTTCCAACTTCGTCTCACTTGTGTTCACTTGGCAGACAGCTTATGTTCTTATCACTTCCTCTAAGAGATTGTTTTTTTTGCCTAAATTTGTATTTGTATTTTATATTTATTGATTTATAAAGCAGCTTTCACCAAAGCGCTGTACAATGGAACAACATAATACATAGAACAAACAATATAACGGTTGAAGCAATTACATTATGAATCAATCAACAAAACAGTCAAAAGAGCAATTAACTGAAGGGGATAGGGAGAAGAGGGGAGTGGGAGTGGATGGGGGAGTGGTGGAGAAGGGTAGGAGGAGGGAAGGGGAAGGGTAAATGAAAGTAGACAATTAGCCGTAACAATTACCTCTAGTGCACTCAACTGTAGAACACACTGCCTTCTTGGGCAGCAGAGATCTGAAAACACTCTTTCAACTAACATAACATAGAATATGACAGGCTTGAATTAATAGAGGAAGCAATAACTTTTGAATCCCTTAAACCTTAAAAAATCCTCAATGTGTCATGAAGCCAAAATGGGGAACAGAATGGGGGTGAAGGGGCGTAGTTTGGACCACAGACACAGTTTGTTAAGGGGCGGAAGCTGGTGAAGGTGAAGAGTCTGGTAGAGATGAAGTAAAGTTGGGGAGTGCACCGGCCCGGCACTTATTTGGGCCTAGTGCAGCAAAAAGTCTAAATATGCCACTGGTCTACAATGATCTATTTATCTGTGATCACACAATAAGGATGCTGATTGAAATCCATGGGGAGTTCTCTTTGACATTTTGTATTTTTTGGTTTAGAACCTTTGTTAGGTGACCTGTTTCTCACTGATGGTTTCTACTTTCTCCTAAAAATTACATTGGGCCTCATTCCAAGTCTGGTGGCCTGGAAATAAGGGTTCCAGTAGCAGTGTACCAGCACCCTTTCCTGAGCACCAGACTACAAGTATGCCTGCAGGGGCCTTTGCTCCCTGCAGTTCTGACGTGCTGGGGGCACCGACCCCTGCAGACATGCTTTTCACAGAAGCACCAGCACTGTTAGTAACAGTGCTGGTGCTTCGTGTCCCCATTCCCATGGAGTCCTATGAAACTCCACAGGAATGGGGTTTTACACTTTCGCCCGCCTGGCATCTAGGCCCGCCAGACTTGTAAAGTCCCGGTTGCACTGGGATCTCAGACAGCGGAACAGTATTACGAGTTCAGCGGCAACCTGCTAGTAGCACTGGCGGGTTACCTGCAAACTCATAATGTGGCACATGAGTTCGCTTTATGCACCTTTTGCAAAAAGATAATGCCTTTCCTGAATGGTGCCCCAGTGCACCTGCTGCTACTACACAGGCTGAGGCTATGAATGCTCTGCAATGGAGACAGTGTGGCTACTGCTGAAATTTAGTGAGAGTCTGGGGCAGAATCCTTGGGGCCGTACTTCCACTATTCCAAAGGGAGACCTGATTGTGTGCTATTCACGCTTGACACCCTTTTCATAGTGCACATGCGCAGAGTTCGGCAGTGAGTTCAGTCTGCCCCAGATTCTGCTGGTGTGAGGAGCTGCAGCGACTGTTTGCATTTCTGTTGGACCAATCTCTATTTGGCTGCTGTACTTTTAATTTCAAAGCCAACCTACAGAAACTACTGCCGGGCGTGGAGTGCGGCGCAGAGTTCGGCAGTGAGTTCAGTCTGCCCCAGATTATGCTGGTGTGAGGAGCTGCAGCGACTGTTTGCATTTCTGTTGGACCAATCTCTATTTGGCTGCTGTACCTTTAATTTCAAAGCCAACCTACATGAACTACTGCCGGGTGCGGAGCGCGGCGCAGAGTTCGGCAGTGAGTTCAGCCTGCACCAGATTCTGCTGGTGTGAGGAGCTGCACCAGCTGTTTGCATTTCTGTTGGACCAATCTCTATTTGGCTGCTGTACCTTTATTTTCAAAGCCAACCTACATAAACTACTGCCGGGCGCGGAGCACAGTGCGGAGTTCAGCAGTGAGTTCAGTCTGCCCCAGTCCGCCCCGGCTCCCGCACCGGCAAAATGACACGCAGTGCCTCGATCATCACTGCTGTTGTGGCACCCCAAAAACAGGTTTTGCCACTGTCTTTGTCATCTGTCCCTCAAACGTGTCATAAGGTGCTGCAGCTGCTTCGGAACTTGATCAATGGAGCGGAGTCAGAGGTAAGCAACAGTTCCATTACTGAACTAAATGTTGTCCCCTCCGCAAACGACACTTCTGTAATACCAACATTAAAATTCTTAGCAACAGTGGTAGTAAACAAGGCAGCCCCCGTTGCATTTCACTAGCTACAGGACACCCATGCTTTGGAAGCACTAGCGAATTATGATTCTCAACTACCAGAAACTGCGAAAGCAGCTGTGACCACTCTATCACGCGGGCTCCCAGAAACGATTAGAACGCCCTCGGTTTCAGTATTACCTTCGCCGTCAGTTTACATCGATGCGAGTGAATCTCCTTTCGACGTAACTGACTCCGAACTGCTGGCGCTGCGACTCAGTCTGCATCCATCCCGACCTTTGCCGTCCAACTAACGTTCGGGTTGATGACCGGGTTGTTGACCCCCGGCCTCACCAAGCTGTGAGTGGGCGTGCGGCCCAAAATGCAGGCCAAACTGTTGAGCCTGATGTTTACATATTCCCACAATCAGGCGGGCCAAATAAGTTGGCCCCAATGACACAAAAAAATATAGAAAGCAATGAAAACTGCTCTCAGACTTCACCCATCTTGAGAATTAATGCAGAATTGTTACTTGACCCAAGACCAATAAAACGGCCGCATGTCGATGGATTAAGGCCCAAGGACTCACCTGCAAAAAAGCTTGCGAGGCTCCACGTAAATAATGAAATGCCAAAAAAAGTGGAAAGTGGCTCTGGAAGTCCTATTGTCCCAGTGAACACAATCCTAAAACATAAGGAGCTGCCTGCATCTAAGTTGGCCGCGAGAGAAGCGCACCTAACCGAAAGATTAAAGTCAGACTTCCTAAAAATGCGAGAGAGACTTGAAGAGAGCTTCATTCATAAATATGGAAAGGCTTGTGATACCACCAATTTTGACAACAGAACGGGCATGAACTCTCCACTCTCAAAGACAAGTACGCCCCATAGGAAAATGTCTGCTGGAGGCAAAATGGCCAATGATGATACAAGGAAAACAACCTCATATTCCAAAACAAACAAGACTCCCAAAGTGAGCTTGCAATCTTCCAACGCCTCAGCTGTCCATGACAGTGACTCAGACTCCGATTCTAAGAATAAGGCCCACTTATCTACAGCTGCTGGCCTGCAAATTCATAACAATGTTCTAGCAGCAACATCGATTGCCATGCTTCCCTTCATGAAGTTGTACGAGGCCATGCATGACTCTCTAAATGACCAGATTTCACTGCTGGCCACAATAAATAGTAATTTGTGCAAGATGGAAACGTTATCGCAAAACATCACCCAGAGGCTCGATTATGAAGCCGACGCCTCACGATGCTGGCAATCGCGATTAAGCGATATTGCCAGACAAGAATCTAATGATAAAGTTGATCTGATGAATGCCATCATAGAATGTACAAAATAGATGTGACACAATATGACATCCAAGCACAACTTCACGGCTGTCATGGCATGTAGATCAACTGAAAAAATGCCCACAAGGAAGCCAACGTTAAAACCACATGAGCTAAATCATACTTCCAAAGAGCTTCCAACTATTGAGATCATTGACACGCAAGCTGCAATAAATTCTTCTGTTGCTAAAATAATGGCAATGAACAAAGTGACATCAACAATCGCTCTGGCCTCAAAAGAGGGAACTGATCCATCATGTTCAGAGAAGACACCCCCAACCTCAGAGCTAGTTTCAACGTGCTCTGCAAAGAATGCCCAATTGATTGATGATGCTGAGAAAGCAAATTCAAATGAAATCACAGATTCAAACACGACGGACTTTCAAGTATCTCCCGATCCAGGCCTACAATACCTGACTTCCAAATTATCCTTTGGAATATTCAGAGGACAGCCAAAAACAATAAACTTTCCAGACAGGCAAAAAATTCAACCAGGAATAAAAGCAAAAGCAAAATTCTCAAAAGCGAGACTTGTACCGAAAGCAAAGAGACTACGAACCAACGGGGCAAAAAGATTCATCAGGAAAATCACAACTCTGCCGCGCCTCAGCATGTTCAACCGAGTGACGAAAAAGGGAAACACTTCGAATGAAACAAAAAAAGTCAATAACTCGAACATGAGGGTAGCACCACATACTAAGAGAATGAGGAAAGACCAAAGTGAGGAAGAAGATGCAGAGAGCGAATTTCCGATCGACCTCTGCGATCTCTCGACTTATTCTGTTGACGATGATGATGATGATTCAACAAAGAGGAACTGGGATATTATAACCAGGGAAAAAAAAAAAACGTGGCCAAGTCGACTGATGTGAAACCTGGTAAGAGGTCACAAAATTTGCCCCCAATAAATGCAGAGATGAGGAATAAAATTATCAAAAGCCAAGCCCCGGCAGAGACTACTCTTGGTTTAAGGGGCAAAGTCCATTTTTCTAAACAAATAGTCTGACAAGTACTCAATCATTAGACAGAGGCGTTCGCTGGATGAAGAAGATGACGATAAGAAACTGTTCTATGTTAAATGGATGCACAAACAGAGATATCCCAGCTGCACCCACATGGCACTGTGGATCCAGTTCCAAAACACTTGATTATATTTGGGTGTCCAGAAATCTAAAAAGCAAAATCACTCACTTGTCAACAGCAAAAACTACAAAAAGCGATCATGATGCATTAGTGATGACGTGGTACGAGATGGTGATGCCGAGTACTGAAGCAAAATACAAGGAACCCATAACAACAAATCACTCAGGATCAAGGCTGAGGATTAACACCAAACAACTGAACACGTTTACTGGAAAATACGTGACAATCCCTACATTGGCAGCAAACACCAACTACAGCCTGCTCCTGATGCAGTTTAGAGTGGAAAAAACAGATCAAAGGACACATCAAATTTCCAACAGACACTCCTTTAGTGCAATTCTCTGCCAAACAAAGAAACAATTGCACAGTGACCTAACAAGGATAAAAAAACGAAAAGGCAAAGAAAATGCCATCCAAATGAAAAAACAACGGCTCCAGTACAGAAATTGGCTAAAAGCCTTTAATATCAAGCGTGACCAGGAGCAAACGGAAACCATGCTGCAGCTCATCATGCGAAAGGACACGAGATTGCTATGGGAACTAATCAACACTGGCTCTGTAAAAGCAGCCTACGACATGGCAAATGGGGTAAATGATGCAAGATGGGTCTCCTATTATACAGCTGTCTTTGACTCACCGAGTATTGCATGCCCAATACCAGAGATTGAAAATACCTGCAACTGGCTTATTGTTGAAACATCGGAGAACATAAAATGTGCCATTCAAAAACTAAACAACTCTAGAGCAGCTGGCCCAGATGGCATCTCCAATGTAATGTTGAAAACAAATAGTTCTCTATGGGCAAAGTTCATCGCTACATTGTTTGAGAGGATCGCAGCGAGCACGACCTTACCGGAATCCTGGAGTACGGCAATAGTCGTGCCCATATTGAAAAAAGGCGACCTCAACGATCCGACGAATTATCGGCCTATCACGCTTCTCAATACAATAGGAAAAGTGTTTGTTGCGTTCCTTCAAAAGAAGCTAGCGCTCTGGGCCGAGCATGCAAAGGTAATCGACAAACGCCAATCAGGCTTCACTAAGGGGGTCTGCGTCAAAGTGAATTTGATCATCTTAAACACTATAAAACTAGAATCCATGAGGAGTGGCAAAAATGTGTTCCTTGCCTTTACAGACTTGAAACAAGCCTTTGATACCATCAACCGCCAGAAACTATGGGGAAAATTACTATCATGGCATGTCCCTGGAAATACTGCAACCTATTATGGCACTACATTCTAACACGTCTTTCTGTGTAAGATTGAATGCAAAAGGTGACCTATCTGATGTAATTTCTACAAAGAGGGGAGTTAAACACGGCTGCCCACTGGCAGCCATATTGTTTAAACTTTTTATATCAGACTTACCCATCTCTTTAATAGAGCCAAGGACATTTCCCCCCAAGATAAATAACCAACACGTTTCTTGGGTCACATATGCTGACAATTTTGTCCTGTTGGATACCACACAAATTGGGCTGCAACGATCGTTAGATGCACTTCAAATGTACTGTAATAATAACGACTTACTAATAAATACAAAGAAATCAAAGATTATGTCAATTATCAGTGGATGTTCACGAAGTAAAAAAAACTTCGGCTGATTAAAACTTGATACTACAAAATCCATTTGATATCTAGGAGTCAATTTAACGTCTCAACACGTGAATGGAACTGGACTCAAGAGCTGTTAATGCGAATAACAATGTTCGCCTTGCAAGGACTGAAACTTCATGCTGCATACGGCAAATTCACGCTAAAACCGTTACTCTCCTTCTACTTACAAAAAGTTGTACCAGCCATAACGTTTGGCAGTGAAGGTGGATGGAACATACCTGCAGACATCTGGTGCAAGTTAGAGGGTAAATTTTGCGGGAAGTACTAAGCTTACCACAGAACCTCTCGATAACAGCGATCCGCTATGAACTGGGCATAGAGTCATTATACGGCACAGTGCTGTGGAAATCCACTTCTGCATGGCAGAAAATGAGAATGGTTCCAGTAGCTGGCTCTTACAAAATTCTACAAAAAATGTGATCTGCAGATCTGACGGAAGAGCTTGTCATAAAAATGCCACAAAGAGCCAAAATAAAATTGAGATGCTGGAATTGGATTCAGAATGATGAAAAGCGAAAAAAGTTGACATCTATCAAGATCTGGAAACTTCGTCGCACGGCCTTGATGAAACCCTGAAGTACTTATATAAATTCTCCTCACAGCATCATCGCAATCAATTTATGAGACTGCGTTTTAACCTCTACAAGACCAAAGCAGTTCCAATGATGAGGCGCGACCTTGACACCACTGATAATCAATGCAGATACTGCAACAATGCAGTGGAATCAGCCAAACACCTGATAATTGAATGCCCAGCTACCAAAGTCCAAAGGACGCTACATCTCGCAAGTTATGCTCCAATAGACAACAACTTAGAAGAGTGGTGGAACTACTTAATCACTGGAACAAATACACGGTTGACGTGTGCAGTGAAAAATGATATGGCCTCTATACTGCCAGAAATCTGATGAGGTTCTGGCCAGACCCAATAAGCAGCAACATGATGGACTGTCAAGTAAAGGATGTATGTGACTGTGTAACAAAAAGCTTGTTTTTCTGTAAACTAAACTAAAAATTACAATAGAAATTAAAAAAAACTAAAAGAAAAGTGCACATGCAGAGAACCTGATTGTCTGTGTACATGCTTTATTAACACAAAGTTTAACACGGGTGATAGGGTCAGGGTACCATTGAAATCAGGGAGAACATGCTAAGAATTGTGTACCGTTAAACTCTTTGTCACGTTCACTTAAACCATGCAGATTTGTATTTAGCTCCTCAATGTTTGCGTGTTCGATCTTAAAGTAAATAATCATCCTTTAAGGGCCAGTCATTGACATTTGGAGAGGGGATTTTATTCTCAAACGCTGGATCACTGTCCAGTGTATATGCGTTTAACATTCCCAATTGTCTCACTCCTAGGCAGTGCTTTGCCATTAGCCTGTGAGCTACCCCATGCCCCGTGTGAGTTTTCTGTGACCCACTTGAATCCCTTACCTCTCATTTGCTACTTGTCCTTTGTTAGTCTAGAGCAGCTGATAACAAAGCCAGAAATGGAAAAAAAAGAAGCTAGAAACTATCCTTAAGCATTAATGAAAATTTGTGAAATTCTGGGGCTGATTCATGGAATTATTTGCGCCGAAAAACGGGGATTTGTGTGCCATTCTGCCCGCGAATCCCTGTTTAACAAATGGGGATTTGCTGGCAGAATGGCGCACAAATCCCTGTTTTTCAGCGCAAATAATTCCATGAATCAGCCCCTCTGTTTTGCAACTCCTGGCTACCCCTGCATGACGTCATTCTAGTATACCCACACTACTATCATATACTTTTAGTGACCTCTACAATGTCTACTATCACATAACCACAATGTGGGGTGCACTACCATGTGAAATACTTGAGTTTCCAAGGTGCACTACACCCCTACTTATTTCCTATTATTCCATTGACTTCATATTAAGCTTAATATTTGCCTTTTCAAAGCCAGTGATAACAATGAAATGAAATAGGCATAAATTCATTAAATATACTTAATATGATTCCCTATATTTTGTTGGTTATAATGCTGGTCAATGTTAAAATCCAGAGTTTAGAAAGATAGAGAGTTATCTTTTGGTTACATGATGTCACAGATCACTCATATTAACCTATTTTATTTCTCAATATATTTTTGCTCAATAATGATTAATTTGATATTCTTTTACATGACAGGTTAATTTGCTGGGAACAATGACTTGTAACATGCTGGAACTTAACCAAATAAAGACCAAGGGAACTTCCCAGGGTTCTGGTTGTGCCCCTTTAGGACAAATGCTACAATCTAATTCCTGTGTATTCTCTCATACAAGAAACAAACTTGCTTCACTCTTTTTCATAGCAAATATATAACAACATTTTTATTGAAGTCTTCGCATCTCTTCAATGATTAGGCTTGTATTTACATCATCAATGTGGGGCATACTGTTGGTGAAAACATTTAAGGCCTCATTATAAGTGTGTTGGTCTGGAAACAACAGTGCATGTAAACTTACCAGCACTGTTGTTTCCAGACCGGCACACTATGGGTTTGCCAGCTGGACCGCTGTGCCCGACAGGTCTGACCCTGCCGGGCACAGCGGCTATGGTATGCAAGCATCACGGTGCCGGCACTTACGTGGTCCCCATTCCCATAGAGTCCATCCAGACTCTATGGGAATGGGGACTAACAATTTGCCAGGGGTTGTAATCCCCCGCTGTTACCGGCTAGTCAGGCACCAGTAAATAATTACAGGTATGGCAGCAACCTGCCGGTAGCACCATCATGGTTTCTGCTGGACCCATAATGAGGACCATAGAATTGTCAAATCTATCAAAATTCCATCATATAATACATCAAAATGTTTGCCTCTGAGTTCAGAAACTAAATACATATTTTATGAAGGTTGCATACATGAATCGAAAAGTAGAGTATAAACATGAAAAATAACTTGTTCTCTATGAGGAGGCCTTTCCTCCCACCCTTGGAATTGGAAAGCAAAACCTCTGTCCAGCAAGAGGTCGAGTTAGAGGGACTGTAATACCATACACAGAGGACAGAAGGACCCAAGGGAAGAAGTCTGGATTATGGAATCTGGGTGATGGAGACTAAGAAGAGGAACAAACTGGAGATTGTAGAACAAAAGGAGTTATTTACCCAGAGGAAATATATGTCTATTGAGAGAAGGAAGCTGGAGCAGCCCATAGAGGAATGACCAGCTGCTGGTTGGTAACTATTCCAAAAAGGCTGCCAGTTTAAAGTGGTATTGCCTTTGTAAAGCAAAGTCTTATTTTCAAATGCAGTTAGTGTTGAATCACGGTGGGTCATAGTGCAAAACTAGTACTATAACCTGGCATGATATCATGCTTTGATGCACATAATATAGGCTGTAGTATAGTCTGAATGTTTGTGTGATTAAATGTATGTTGAAAGAAAAGTGTGATTCTTTAAGAACTGTGCAAAGTTCAAACCCTCTGCACCCTCCTGTCTTTCAATGCTTAGGCAGAATCACGCATAGTGTGGGCAGGAAGAGGGTTGACAACTAAATCTGTATTACTGGAGACTAGTACATCTCCAGCCCATAAATATAAAGAGACTGAAAGCCTTACATATTGGCCCCTTTTAAAACTGTCCATATTTATGGATAGAACAGAATCAATGAAAACCATACACCCACACACACACACGCACACACACACACAAACACACACCCCTCCTACATGAAAGAGCAAATTCTGGTTTAATGACACGTATACATGTCTATAGAGAACAGAACGCACACATGCAGGAAACATTGTACATGTGGGTACAGAACCAAAAATATAGATTCTCATGGACAGTATTTGTTAATGCAAACTCACATGAGCCAATGCAAACAGGTTCCCTTTTGCATGTAAATTACTTAACACATCACTTATGTTAGTTGGTTCTTGCCTATCCGTCAAGTGGCCTGGCATAAATAATACATTCACTACCTTCCATGTCCACAGGGGAGATGGTGAACAAATATTTCTGAACACGAGTGATGTCATTTTTTCCAGCACCATGCTTGCTTTGATGTTGGAGGAAATCAAATGTGTTAACCTTATTTGTCTTTCGTGACATGTTCCAGTGGAATGTTAGTAATGTTCATATAAAAACCTATGCTAAGTAGAATGTTAGCATGTTAAGTATTTATTAGAATATAGCATATTTATGTCGTGGTTGCTGTGATTGAAAGTGCATGCCTTTGTGGATTTATAATACTGAGAAACAATATAGGCAGATAATATTTTGTTTTGTATAATCATATGCATCTGATATTGTGGTGGGCTCTGGGGTAAAGCTGGAGACACAGTTGTCTAAAATTGATGTAATTCTTTTAAATACATTTAGATTTTTGACTACCTCACTGGCTGTTCTTTGCCCAGAATTGTGGGGCAGGATTGTGTAAGTGGGAGCATTAGATCAGTGTCACATCTGATCTGTGTGAGCCAATATTAAAACCTAAACAAATACTCAACACAGTCTGGCAGTAAAATGTCTGCAAACTATGAATCATATATAACCATTTTTACATGTTTTTATTTTGGGTGTGAGGCTTGCACCCAGTAGAAACAATTATTTCTTGTTTCACTAGAATGCACTGGACATAGCCAGGGTTTTACTGTGGTCTCTTTTAGGGCTGACTGCAGGGGTGATGCACGCCAGTAGGGACAGTGTCTGGATCATGACCCTGTCAAAGTGGGGCCAGGGACCCCACTCTTACTGGGGCAGGAGGCTAACCAGGACAAAAGCCATAGCCAGCACATTCCCAGATGTGGGGAGTGGGAATGGGAAGGGCCCCAGTCCTTGAAACCACTCCATGTACCACAAACTTCATCAATGGTATTGCACATTTACAGATAATGCCTGCAGGTACTCTTTATGGCCCGTTTTCTGTTTCATGACATCTCCCAGAAGGTAAATCAAGCAACCAATACAATCCAGACCGGATCCAGAGAAAAGGCATGCAGAACAGCCAGGGAATGGACCGGGGTTTCCCTGACAAACAGAAATGAGGCACCCAAAGCCTGACATGCCAACCCCAAACAGATCCGAGGCAAATGGTGGGGAAACAGAAAACGAACTGAAAGTGAGAAGAGACTTCACCGGGGACAGGAGAGAAACAGACGCCCTTCCCAAACCGAAATCGCAACAAACCTCAAAAGCACCTGTCCAAAGTCACTGGGAGAATTAGAAGCCTGCGTCCCTGACTGATACCACACCATGAAAGACTGCAAACAAAACCGTGCTGGAAAATGAGGAGGGGCTTGGACAGGGTTTTAAAGACTTTAACCTGTGTAACCCAGCACCTGGGGAAAAGATAGATACAGATTTGTTGCTAGAGTCTGGCCAGTGCTTGAGTGCTGCAATCATTTGAATGGGGGAGACAGAACCAGCAGCACCACATTAGGACAGAAGTAGAGACAGAATGTAGGTTTCTGGGGTAGCGTCAGAAGGTGGGAAATTGGACCAAGAGATCAGGTGGAGGACGGACAGAGAAGTGGAGTACTGGAAATGTAATGGCAAAATTAGAGCAGAGTGCAAGGGAGGTATTTGTGAGAGAGATAAAAAAGGTAGCAGAGGCCCTGCTCTAGAAAGAAGATGGCATGATAACCTGTTATGTGTTTTTTTCCCACTTTGAGAGTCCGCAGCCATTGCTTTTTGCTCACTGCACTTTTCACAAAGGACGAATATCCATTTGCATAATCAGTCTTTGTCCCGCCTACAAAGGCAATCCAGTACCGAAATGCCAGGCAAACCTCCTTTGAACACGCACACTAACAGCAACTCCAGACAGATGTTTCAGCCTTGTTGGGCCTCATCAGTGAAGTGGAGCTGTGCCTCTCTGAGCACAGAGAGCAAGGGGCCCACTTCTGGGCTCCCCCAGGTAACCTACGGTAACCAACCCCAGGTTTCTTGCAAAGATACACAAAAGGAGTAGCAGGCGCCCCTCTCTAGCAAGAACATGGCATGGTAACCTGTTCTGTGGTTTATATCCCCGCTTTGAAAGACTGCAGCCATCACTTTTTGCTCACTGCACTTTTTGTGAGAGTGGTACCAGTTTTGTGTGTAGTGTAGTGTGAGGATGGGGTTCTGTTTAAAAGGTGAGTGAGAAACAATAACAAATAGATATAGAGAAGGAGAAGTGTAGGGGAATTAAAAAAGAGTGAAAGTGAGAGAGAGTGTGCATGGTGAGAAGAGATGGAGAGAGTGCAAGACGGTAGTGGGAATAGTGATAATGGCAAAGTGAAGCAGCGGGGTAAGGGTAGTGGCAAGAGATAAGCAGTGAGAGAGTACTAAGGCATAGATAGAGACAAGGGGTGTAGTGAGAGGTGAGAAGAGGTGTGTATTTAGAGGTAACAACAGAAGTGTAGTGAAAGATGAGGAGACAAGTGTAAGAGGTGGGGAGAACGGTGTAGTAAGAAGTGTGAGAGTGGAATAGTGTCAGGTAATAAGAGGGCGAGGAGATATTGGAGAGAGAGGAGAGTGAGGATGTGTGAAGATCAGTGGGAGTAGGAATGGAAAGGAGACAGTGAGAAAAAAAAAGAGGACAGTAAAGTCAGGGAGACCATCAAAAAGGAGTTACTGAGGGTGAGACTGAACAAAAGCATCTCAGGGGCCAGATTATGTAACATTTGCACTGGTGCTAAAAAGTGAACAAATTATTTGATAATGCAAAATGGAGCAAACAGAGTTTGTCACAATCCATATTTTCTAAAAACATTTGCACTAGGGCAAACATTAATCAGGTTGCTGTTTGCACTATATTTGCTACATAACATACAACAAAAGGTGTCTACTAAATGTATTTTCAAGTTATGCAGCGAACATAGTAAATAAAAGAGCCTGCATTAATTTTGCCCCTGTGAAAACATTTCTAGATACTACTTATTGGTGCTAAACCTGTTTGCTCCATTCTCTGTTACGACAGCAGCAAAATTAGGGCTACATTTATTTGCTCCAATTGTTTGCACAAGTACAAATCTTTGATAATCTGGCCCTATTATCAAAGATGTGTACTTTTGCAAAAACGTGGAGGAAACATATTTAACACCAGTTTTGCTGTTTAGATAATACAGAATGGAGAAAACAGGCTTCGCTCCAATCGGTATTATCAACATTTTTATTCTCACCAGTGCAAAATTGATGCAGTGTTTTTATTTACTACATTTTCTGCATAACATGGAGAAACATGTAGTAAACACCTTTTTGTGTTATGTTATACAACACGCCTAAGGCAAACGTCATTTAGATAATACGTATTAAGACAAAAACAGCTTGCTCCATTTTGTTTTAAGAAAACATTTGCTCACTTTTTTTGCACTGGTGCAAATGTTAGAATATCTGGCCCCACGGTGCCATAATAAGGCCCACTGACTGCACTGGTGCAAAAAAGTGCAGCTAATGAATTTTAGCACCAATGTTACAGCTTAGCTAATTGGGAATGGAGCAACACGATTTAGTTCCAATTTGTATTATCTAAAATAGTTTGACACGGGCAAAAAGGACAGACTGTTTCATTTGCTTTAGATGTGTAACATGAAAAAAATGTAGCAGTTTTCATTTTATGTCATGAGGCAAACATGGTACAGAAAAACAGCATTGGCCTCTTTACGACTTTGGAGGTAGCCATGCCACTGATAGCGCCATGGCTGCCTACAAAATCGTGTCCGGGTCCGGGTTCCCTGATTGGGGAAATACAGGGCCATTCCGAGTTTGGAGGGCCCGGTATTTCCTCCTTCAGGGAATTCTGGCCCGGTTCTTTCCCATTCACATTCGAGCCCCCAAAAGGCCCGTTGTTAGCTCCCTGGTTCCCTCATGGAACCCGCTATGGACGTCTGGAAAAACCAGACGTCCAGAGCAGGTCCCGCGAGGGAACCTCGTAATAGTGCGGAATGGGTTTAACGGCACCGGCACCATTAACGGCGCCGTCAAACCTATTCTGCGCTACTCGTAATGAGGCCCTATGTTTTACTTTTACTCGAGTGCTGACGTTTTTCGAAAATACAGATTGCGACAATACCGATTTGCTCCATTCTATATTATCAAAACATTTGCTCATTTTTTTGAATTTGTGCAAATGTTTGATAATCTGGACCCAGATTGGCACTTCTTACATTAAGCTGCATTGCCATACCTGTGGAGTGTTGGGATAGGGCCTCTCTAGACATGTTCCCAATGGGATCCAGATAGATAAGGCTATTTCCTTTAGGCCCTAATTACCAGATAGCTCTAGATAGTAAGGGTTACCAATCGCTAGCTGACAACGATGACATTTCGGGACACCTGTGCTAGGGAGGTGGTAGCCCACAGGATAGGAAAGAGAGGCGACCAATAGTGTAACCCCCATTCCCTGTGCATTCCATTGAACAAAGCTAACTGTTTTAATATTGATCAATGCGCTTCTCTTAACATTGAACAATCTACCCATAGAAAACTGTAACAGTCCATATACCTGAAATGATTTCTTTGGGAAAAATGAAAACGTTTGAATCTTCCTAGAGACTCTGTGATTTATTAAGTCCACTTGTGACGTAGCGCACATGCAACTGCACTGTATGTAAGTGAAAGCAGCCCAACACAGGAACTTCCTACCACCTGCCTTAAGGTCAGCTCAATCCTACCCCCACTTTAGACGCAATTACATTCATTGGATAAAGAACAATGACAGATAATGTACCCTGCCTCTGAAGCTTGTAAATACGTATACTTGTAAATTTGTCTTCATCACAAATATTGCATATACTGTAACTGTTACCATTTATGTACTCACTGTCATTACTGTGCAGCAATGTAACCAAGCTGAGAACAACCTTGATGCTCGTGCGCCCTTATACCTTCTGGTCCGGTGCGCAGTATAAATGAATAAACTAAACTAAAAACTAAATTAATAATAAAGCAATTGTGTGTGCAGAAATGGTGTTTGTTCATCGCAACATGTGTTCTTCTGATAACGAGACCTCTGCCGCTTATTGTACAGTAGAGTTTACCTTAAAAATAAACAGTTATAGCAAAATACAGGATTGAAAAGATTTGAAAGTAATATGTCTATGCAGTTCACATGTTTAATTCAAACATGTATTAACTCAGTATTCAAGGTATACATAGCTGGCTAACAAAGCGAGTTTTATTCTGTAGCTTTATTGTTTAATTCCTATAAAATAAATACATTTAATTTATTTTCTTAATGCTTTTGCAAATTGTACGATCTGGAGAATAAACTGCAGAGGGATAATGACTTTATTTCAATGTCCAGGGGCCCATTGCATTGCCCAAGACCAATTACTGAAACTGACCTTTTCCAAATGTCGACAAAATGGAGATCAATTGCATAGGATGTTGTGTTGCTTTAGAATTCATCATTCTTTTTTTCTAAAATCTGAGAAATGTCACATTAGGAGCCAGTCAATTGAAGTATCTGGCCTACTGCACAACATACATCTTAGAGGCTAACAACACGCAGCGTGCCCTCAGGAAACTCGGATGTAAAGGGGTCACAAAAAGGTAACAGAACCTTTGTGACCGTAATGCACATCAACGACGTTTACTTTTGTAGGCTTCCAGCTGGCTGTTCAGTTGAAAAATCGACCAGACGCTTTCAACTTCCTTTCTCCAGTGTAACACTCCCAGTGCATGTTACTATTAATAAAGCATGGTTATACTCTCCCAAAATTGTCCCACATAGCAAAATGTTCTAGTTCCCACATATTTTCAATGCATACTATTGGAGTTGCAAACTAGACCCTCTGCACCTCCTCAATCACCATTATGCTCCCTCGGCCCCCCACTGCTCCAAATGGGTACCCCTCTGCATATCACCCAAATAATAGCTTGATTCTCGTCTTCTGAAGCACTGAAATAGAAAAAAGAATAACATGATCCATAGCCATGCAGGGGCCTGCAAGACGCCGTTAAGTCAGTGGGGCTTATTTTGGGACCCTGTGTGGGTTGGTAGTAGCCTACCCTACCTTTCATGGCCATCAGATCTTATACTTGGGTGTCCTGGAAAGGTCTGAAGAGTTCACAACACTAGAAACACCCACAAACTGGTGGTTCGAGTTTTGCTAGAACTTGTTCACTCACCTCTACATTTAGGGCCTCATTGCAAGTTTGGCAGTATGCAGTAAAAGTGGTGGTAAGCAGTTCATGAAAATGGATGCTAATTCCGCCAGTGGAATTACAGCCAAGAAGGAAACATTTATTTCCGCCACATAACCAGTTTAAATATTGCTGAAATACTGCCAGAAATGGGTGGTAATTCTGCCATTAACATAGTGCAGTTACCTCCTCACAAAAGATGGCAGTGAATGCATACAGCTGATGGAAATCGAATCACAGGTGCCCCCAACCCATTCTGAAAGACTAAATAAGGCCTGCACCTGGCCCAAACAAGGTGAATGCCCATTCCCATGACCATGCCCTTATCCTGGGCATTGACTGATGCCCAGTACATTCCCTTTGTGCTGGTTGAACAGGGACACAATTGCAGAGCTACGTGCCATGATCCACAATAACATCCAGAGCAGCATCAATATCTGGACAGTCCTCCCTATGCTGCTAAAGATTGTGTCAGTGCTACATTGTCTTGCCAGAGGCATCATCCAGCACACTGTGGGCATGCTGCATGGCATGTCCCAGTTCACTTTTTCAGTTGGGCTCTGGGCAGGTGCTAGAGGCATTCCTATGCCACGCATCCTGGCACATCTCCGTGCCTAAAACCTTCACACAGACAAGTGCCACAAAGGCATGTTTCTACTCAGCATCCCAAATACCAAACGTAATTGCCGATCTTGACAGCATGCAAGTGGCATTAGTTGCACCCCAGGCATCTGAAGATGCATACCACTACAGGAAGTGTTTCCACTCCATGAATGGGCAGGTTACATGTGATGATTTTTTAGATAATCCAAAATTTAAACTCCAATGTAGTTAAATCTCCAATCGATGCGGGAGGGACTGGTTAATTTAGATTATTGATACTGCCAAGGAAACTGCACAAAAGATTGAAATTGATTTACAGAAAATGGAGGATGATATTAAGAAACTTTTCTTTCTAGATAGTCTGAAGAAGCGTATCGAGGAAATCGACAAAGAAATGAAGGATTTTAAAGAAAATAATACTCTAAAATGCATTACAAGGCTGAAAGAAGATCTAGCCAGATTCACTCATGAACAAGCTTTCCCCTATACAAAAGAGGGATATCAAAATCCAGCCTTTCAACAAAATAATCATAACAACCGATCACGACGGGTGCACTGTCGTGCAACCTCTTACAGCACAAGTAATGAGAGTAGTGCCAGTGATCCGGATGACCCCGGACAAGGCACCTCAGGGGTGTCTCCCCCAAGGGGACGAGGTAGAGGCAATATGAATTATAGACAAGGATGAGAGAATCAAAATAACACAAAAAGGCTTTTTTTACAACAGGGCCCCTCCAGGGGGCTGTGGAGCGATCAGCAGAAACAAACCCGCAGCAGGAATCACTTTTAGTCAATCTGCCAGATTACATCTTGACTGAAGCTGAACAAACAGTGTTAAATAAAGGCCTAGGGTTCGTGATTACAAAAACCCATGATCCCTTTGAGTGTTGAGCAGAATTCCATAAACTAATGCGGAAGATCCACATTAAAGAGTTTTTGCCGAAACAATTAAATTATACCCCTCCTAACACTCCTTTTAACCAGATAGGTCTTCGATCGCCCTCCAAGTTTTTTATCCTCCAACGCATTCGTTCTCACCAGAATCTTTGGTTTTTGAAAAGTGAGTCCAAGCCACAGTAGAATTGCTTGAACAACTATCCTCTCCTATTTTTCAGAACCTGACTAACATAGAAAAAAGAGCCCTCCTTGACCTTTCTGGAAATTAATCCATTATTATCAAGAAAGCAGAAAAAGGCAGAGGCATTGTTATTCTGAACCGGCTAGACTATGTCAATGAATGTAAAAGACAGCTACAGAATGAGACATATTGTGAACAAATTGACAGGGACCCCACAGAAGATCTAGCACGCCAGATTGAAGTGAAAGTTTTAAAAGCCAAGGATCGGGGTTGGATCAGTCCTCAAGAAAGAGATTTTCTGATTAATAAAACTAACTCCTTCTATTCTGATTTTTAATTGTCTCCCGACGATCCATAAAACTTTGAGTAATCCACCTGGTCGGCCGATCATGGTGGGGATTAATTCCATTCTAGAACCCCTCTCGATTTTTGCCGATTGTTACCTTAAAGATCATGTCAAGGTGATGAGATCCTATTTGAAAGACACTAAAGATAAAGAAAATAGAGAACACTGAATTTCATAAAGAGCACCAGCTTTTGTTGGGTTTAGATATAGTGTCGCTGTATACAAATATTCCACAGTAAGAGACATTGGAAAAAATCGAAGAAATACTTCTAACACGGACAGACCAACATCCAGTACCAATCTCCTTCGTAATGTGGTGCATTACTATGGCGCTAACCCAAAACTTTTTCAAATTTGCAGGTACTTTTTACCAACAGGTTGAAGGGACTGCCATGGAGGCCACTATGGCCCCCAGCTTGGCCAATCTCTATGTGGATTTTTTTTTAAAAGCAGTTCTTGTATGCACCCAATCCATTTGAAAGTAACATCACCACATGGCTACATTATACTGATAACGTGTTGGTAATTTGGCAGGGGTCTAGAGAAACAGCTGACAATTTCTTAAGGTGGCTCAACAGCCTGAATAGACACTTTCAGTTCACTATGACAGTGGAAGAAGAGGCGATCCATTTTCTAGATTTGACATTATATCATGAAAACTGGAGGCTCCTTGTGAAACCTTTTCACAAAGCCACTAAAAAAAACTCTCATTTGCATTTCGAATCCCACCATGTAAAACACCTGAAAGATAGTCTGCCCTACGAACAGTTCTTGAGACTCAAACGCAATAGCTCTACCCAACTAGCCTTTGAAGAAGAAGCACAGAGAGGGTACCCTAAAAAACGTATTAGAAAAGCAGCAAAACACGCATTTAATAATAACAGAGAGACCCTCCTTGAAGAAAAAAAAAAAAAACAGGTGATGATAAAATCATAATTGTGAATACTTTCACGAACCATAGCTTGGCAATTAGAAATATTATTTCCAAGCATTGGAAATTACTCAGAAGCACAGCTTCTAATCCTATGATGCTACTGTTTGTCTATACCAAATCACGTTCCATAGGAAATAGTGTAAGCCACAGTAGATATCGCTGTACCCCTTCTCCTGCCACTAGCCTCACTACTCAATGGGGTCTACCCCCAGTGGTGGGCCACTCACCTGGTGGCCAGTGTGTGGTATGTAAATTGACGATGAGGAGTAAAGAGGTCCAGATAGGTTTAACCATACCATGGTCTCAGAAGACACTCTCCAATTGCAACACTGAGAATGTTGTCTACATGATTAAGTGCTCCTGTGGGCTGCATTACATAGGCAAAACAAACCATAAAATTAAAGTGTGCATAGGTGAACACAAAAGCTGTATTAAGAACAAACGTTTGCAGGCTCTTTTGGTAAAACATTTTGTTGAACAGTATCACGGGTGTAAAAGTTTCACATGGACATTCCTCCTAGTAGTTAAAGGCGACAATCCGTTATGAAGAACAAGAAATTGCTAAAGAAAGAACAAGAACTGATTTTTAAAACATGCAGTGACCTGAGAGATCTTAATGATTCAATTGAATGGCACAAGGTCTGGTAATATATATGACCAGAACGGTAGCCTCCTGTTATACTAGAACAACTGGAGTATTCCACTTCCAGCCACTATAGGGCTCAGAGACTAGATGGCTCTCATCAAACACTAAAAAGGGACTATGGACTTGTAAGAAGTTCTTATAGACCAAAGGACTTGATACACACTTCATTCATCTGACGGTTCGCAGTGAAAACAAACTTGTGAAGAAACTCTTCTTTCAGAAGGCACCCAGACCGTAACGACTCACGGCAACGCAGGAGCCGATAATAACAGGTAATAACCGCAGATATTACAAGCTAAGAGGGAGCCAAAAGGGATATAACAAAGGCTAATTTCTGTTCATGCTTAGAGGGGAGAGCCCATTATGAATCACTAATTAGACTTCTCCTCTCTCTATACTTTTATATGCAGCGGTTGTCTGCACCTAATACATGCCGGATCACAATTCACGGTGCACACTGAGGGACACAGAGTTTCTCCAGGGGATCCCGACTTCAAATCATATAAGGTAATCTCCTCAGAACACGATTTTTAAAATTTGCCTTCTAGGATTTTTTTAACGGGAACAAGAGAACAACGGTAGAGACGAGGCTTGAGGCTTAAGAATGATGTGAATCTTTGATTGAAATCTATTGTACTATCAGGGCACTTTCTTTAGAGTGGAATCTCCCTCTGTGACCTTGTGTAGGTGCAATTGCTGCTATTCCTCAATATGATACGCTCTTCAGACTATTTAATTGATCCCTATAGACTACAAGACGGATTTTTAAGAAATAAAAAACATTTTTTAGAGAATAATCTTTTCTAAAAATCTGCTTCTCAAGTGGTGGCAGTGACCTCATCTGTTCACTATGCCGCCATACTTTCCTAGTATGTCAAACACTAATTGGTATATGAATTGGACCTTTAGAGCATTGGCACCTTGGTAATTGTCTGATTTTTTGATTTGTATCTCCTATAGGCGAGACCATCTCATAGGTGGGACTAACAAAGCCTGGTCGAATTATGTGAAACCAGCTTCCCCCCTCTTTTCAGATACCCACTACTACAAACAGAGGTAATGATATGACTATTTACCCCTGTTTGCACAGATTAAAACTGTTTACAAATAAGCATTTAAGGTTCTTATTTTGGTTTTATGTGTTTATCTACCAACAGTTATCCTGTAAAACTGCACAGATTCAGATGCTGTGAGGCAAGATGGCCTCTAATGTTGTGTTGCAATTTCAAGTGACACATCTAGAAATCCTCCTGAAGAAAGTTCTAAACTAACATGAAGGAACTGAAACATGTTGCGGAAAAATACCAGGATTGTTTAAAGACTTGGTTTTCTTGGAAAAAGATCTGTAACGAACAGAGTTCACCTCTACACACTGTATTTAATAAGCATAGGTGCAACTTAACTGAGCCATTGAGGGCATTCAGGATTTGTGATTACTGAGAATCAATTATGCTTTTGTCACTAGCACTTTGCTTTTTAAATGTATGTGATTTTATGATATTTTATGAATATTGAATAAAAACGATATGTTTTGTAAGTATTTTTGATACTTAAGAATTACTGTTGGTCAGGGTTTTTTGACTCTGTCTTTTTATATATGGTACATGTGATGCTGACGTGACAAGAACACACTGCTGCACCCGCATTCCTGGATACACCCACAACGCCAAGGTCCTGCGTAACAGCACCCTTCATGTGTACATTGAGAACCACAGACGGCAATGGACATGGATGCTGGGTGTGTACAAGTGCCATCACACAATACAATCTCGTAGCACCAGTTAAATGCCATGTGAAGGGGGGGGGATATGACTATTACTTTTAACTAAGGCTGGCATGCTCTCTGTGTGCTCCCTCAACCTCTATCCCACATGTTTGTTGGGAGCAGTCACCATGGACAACTGTCGGCAATGGCTGTCCAATGGCCTGGCAATCCACCTTTAGGATCCCTGAACACTGTCCCAAATTGCCTGATGATGTTTGACCTGCATCTCTATCAGGTTTTCAATGGAGATCTGGTTCCACTCCATGCCGTCCCGCCTCCCCCACCCCTAGTTTGCAGCCAGTGAATGCTGTGGCACATGCTTTGAACTATGGAGGGGGCCAGAGCTGAATCAGGGGGATCAAAAGCAAGTGTCGCCCTCCTTATGTGTGTGACTGCCATCAGTTCTTGTGTCTGGCTCATCCTGGTCCTGGAAATGGCTGTCTGCCTCAGGTGATGTGCAAGTGTCAGAGGGAAGATGGTTGGGTACAGGTGTTGTTTTGTGTGACACTGGCACCATGCTGCTCCAGGAAGGCGATGGATCGAAATGATGTAAACCGAGTGAGGCAGAGCAATGGTTAATCAAAAAGAGGTAGGAGAGGATGTGGCATTGGAGTTTTGTGAAGCATTAAGGTGAGAAGAGAGTAGGTGTCTGATGCCTACACCTCTGGCAGTCAGTTGAGGAGAGAGAATGTAGGATAGTTTGGAGTAGTGTAGGTCTGCCAGAGTGGCAGTTTCAGATGGAGAAATTCAGGTTTCAGTGATAGTAAGATAGTCTACGGGAGGAGAGCTGGAGTGAAAGTCTGTGATGAATGACGTTTTGTTGCACACAGACTGAGCATTCAAGAGTGCAATGTTCAGTTGATGAGGTAAGGAGAAGTAGAGAAGTTGAGTCTCATAGGGGAGAGGCAAGGTGAATAGGTTTTAGAGGAGGCATGGTTAGCTCATAGACATTGTTGGGAGGATGCAGAAGAGAGATGGAGTAGTGGGAGTTGTGAGTTTTATAATAGGGATAGGTAGGAGGAAGTGTTTGCATGATTGAAGAAGGCATAGGGAGAGGCAAGTAGGAGGAGCAGCAGGAGGAGCAGGAGTGAATGCATCATAGGTGAGAAGCATAGTGTGGAGAGAAAGGACAGTAATAAGGAAGCTTGAGATACTCACATGTGCACCAGGAAAAAAGGCACACGCAAAGGCTCAAAGGTTAAGAGGGAAAGATGATGGTCAATGGCTGGTCGTTTCCTTTCACTTTTCTACCCTTCACTGGGACACCTCTGGCTGTACCGCTCCAGGAAGTTCAGAAGGGATGACACACTCTGTTGTCACCTGATCGCCTAGTCCATTAGTGGTTGGTCTCTCTAATATTGTCCCTGGTGTTGCTGGGATAAGGTGATTTCTTCCTTATTGGTATTACCAGAAAAGCCTGTTGTGGCCTTAAGCTGGAGATGGGATTCATCCAAGATGGGCACTGGAAGTGATGTCACCAATCCAAGATGGCCACTGTCAGTGAAGTTCCATACAGAAAGTGAAGCCAAGAACCAGAATGGATGACATAGTCACCAGATGCCTAGTCCATCCATGGTTGATCTCTCTGATATTGTCCCCGGTTTTGCTGGGATAAGGCAATTTCATTGTGATTGGTGTTCCTATCAGAGCATTGTGTAAACTTCGGCTGCAGATGGGGCTGATTCAAAATGGGCACAGCAGTACAACAGTATCCCAATTTCCCTTGCACATGTATGTAATCTCTGTGCCTTTGTACAGATTGCCATTTTGTTGCCTAGTACCTTGGCCATTGGGCTCATATATGCTGGGGGACACATGGTTTTGGCCAGTGTATTCACATGGGAGTGGGAATTTAAAGAATCACTGTCATCTCGATGGCTGCTTGTTCCCACTTTGATGCTGCTAATCCCTTCTATCCCTTCCATGTTTAGGATGGAGCTGGCCATTTCCTCCCATGGAGTTAGGATAAGTGGTTCTGTGGTGGCGCCTGCTGTGGAAGATGCCTCATGTCTATGCTTGGCGATGAGGCTGTGGACCCTGGCCTTTAGGTTATTCCCCCTTTTGTGGCTGTCTTCACTGTCACGTGGGACAATACGCACTGCCAAGACCATGTCTCGCATGCTTGCGCAGATGACAGCCTTCCTTTCTCCATAGGTCCACCGCTGTATGGTTCCATAAACCGAATGAGCGACAACCTCATCTACCACCACCTACAGTTCAGCCTCCCTAAATTTGTGCTTTTTTGCTGCCTCATTTTGGGCACCATTCCTTTCCCCTCTTCCTGGGACATTTTCCTCACGACTGTTGTCTTTGGATGCCACAAAGAAATGGGAGATGCAGAGTGGTTTGGATATTTCAAGATGGCTGCTGGAATGGATTCCCGTTCCTCCGATGAAGCTATTTCTGCCCAGAGGTAATACCCTTACCAGAATTAGTGATGCGTTGGGTGGCGGTAATGGTAATTCCATTGATGCTCGGCAGATTAACTGTCCAGTGCTGATTTATGGAGGTCGTTTTGCTTGACAAAAATAGTGTTATGGCCAGTGGTGTGTGTGCGCTCCCAACAATTTATGATGTAGTGGCATTTCCACCATAAACCACACCGGTAACACTAATTCTGCCAAATGGAGTTAATGATGTATTAACACCCAGTTCGTAATGAGACCCTTAATATCTACCATCGCATGTTTGAAAAGAGCGTTTGTAAAACACAAAAACGATACTGAAGGGTGAAATAACAGTATCGTGTGCAGACAGAGTAAGTGACAGTGTAAATGCATTGAAAATGAATTTGAATCATGAATGCACAAATGAGGTTTGTAAATGTGAAAAAGTACCATAATTCCATACTAAAAGTATGTTTCTGATCTGCCTTCAATCTATCATATGTCTCGTGTTGTATCTCTTGAAACACCTGAGTGTCACATTTACTTATGGACCATATATGAAAATGACATCTGATGATTTCAAACCTACCTTTTATCAACAGGCTTGCTACAGGACAGGTAATGTTCTTATCAAAACGGATTGTCGAACAAGGTGTATTGATTGGTAGATTGTGAGAGTTATGAGTGATGAATATGATTTACTTGCAAATGATATGTGTTGCTGATTTGTTTTGGCACAACTTGGAAACTAGTTGTTTCATGGCACCCCAGTACAGTTCAGCAGCTGGGGGCAAAGTTACAGAGTCCATCTAAATAGTTCACAGTGAGCTATGGATCACCATCCAGGCTAGTAAGTTCGAATTGTTACATTATACATACAGACAGACGGACAGGTTAGCTGGCAATTTCATTTGTGATTCCTAGCCTTTCTGTTTTCAGGATGTCTATTTCCAGAGGAGGGGTAAATCTTTCCACAATTTTGAACGCGTATTGGGCAGCATGTTTGCGCTTTGTTGCAGTTCTTTCTAGGTAACCGGGCAAGTTCATTTTTATAGCGGAATATTAACTGCTTGATATTTGCTCAGGTTCTTTGTTCTAGTAGTTCTAGTATATTTGTTGAGTGAGGCACATGTTATTGAACTGCACTTGTCGAGGTGCTATGGTTTTATGATGTGTCCCAGTGTTTTTGAAAATAGGGCAAACTTTGCTGTAGTGCTAATACTGTGCAAACTTTGAACTTGCACCGGTGCAAAGTTTCTGTAATCTGGCCCCTGGTTGTGCAGTTGCTAGTGTATCTTTCAAGTAAATGCGTTGACCTGCGGCTTGAAGGATATGTTGTTGTCAAATATGTTTTGCTGGCTTCATCAGTAACAGAAGTTTAACCAGAATGTCTAGCCAGGAACCACATGCTTTAAAATGGATATTAGTTTATATGCAAAAGCATTTTCTATTTTGTAATATTGTGTCATAGGTTGTCTTTGGTTATCCAGTCTTACGTTTTTATCAGACATACAGCGATGTTGTGATTAGTGGGCAGGTTTAGAAGTTGAAGTTTTTTTCACCACTGCCATGCTGTTAGTGGTCGCATGTAGGTGTTTAATATCAACGGTAAAGAGCTGTTTCATGAGAAAGATAGAAAGTGGTTGCTTCTCACTTGTGTTGTGCAGTCAGAGCGATTGCGAAGAGTGTTAAGTGCTCCCTTCAGATGTGGTGCCAGCCTATACATTTCAAATTGAATCCTCACAAGGCCAATTCAGGCGTTCATCCTTCTGAGGTTGATCAATCGGCTATTATTAAAATGGGCAAGTATAGGAACTGTCATTGTCAAGTGGGAGAAATCCAGCATGAGGCACTATTTAAAAATAAAAATGATATTTTTATAGCACGATGCTGGGGGAACTGCATCATCCATCTAAGGCTGTTTCACCATTTTTCATTTTTTGTTGGTGATAGAGTAAGAGCGTGCCATGTTATATTTGGCTAGTAGGTAAAAGAGTATGATGACTGAGGGTTTGTATTTATCCTGAGCCTTAAGGAAATACTCTCTGAAAGGTTTGAAACTTGAGTGGTGGTGTAGTGCCCAGTGGGCAGGCTGTTGCCCTGCTGTTTACATTGGTGAAGGAGAGCGGGAGGAGTGCCGTAGGGCACCGGACAAAAGCGTTGCTCCCAAGCACACCAGACTGCTATAGAGTGGCGGGTGGGTGGTCTGTTGCCGTGCTTTTACTCCCCTAGCTTGAGCTAGCTATTGATGCTTCCTGAATTTATCAGAGAATCTTGGAAAAATGGATTCCTGGAGTTTGAGCTGGAGAGCCTGAGCTACTACAGCACGCTAGCACTCAGGGCACGTTGGGTGCATGACAGAGTCACAGCACTCGTCCATTGAAACTGGACAAGCAGAGCGGAGATGGTCCCCTTGGTTCCTATGATGTCACAGTTTACATAGGAAGCTTTCTACTTTCTCTGATTGAAAACACCAGGTATGGCCCTTCCATCATTTTCAGAACTGAGGGGTGGGAGGGATTGAGTTTTCGTGTTGGGGTTTACTTGCTACATTATCTTCTGTGAGTAAAGGACCACATTGTAAGGAGTGTCCTCGGCTTCGTTTAACAGTGCCCAAGACTCTCTTCAGTTTGCTGCATGTTGTTTGACTCAGCCTTTGGAGGGCCTCGACCCGTCTCACATTGGATTAACCGCATCTAACTGAGAAGGTTTCATGCTTATATGTTCCACCACAAGTTTCCAGGAGCTCCAAAAAAATTAACAATGATGTGTTTGTTTTAATGGTTTAACCGTATAGTGATTGGATCTTTGTCGTTTGCATCTTATTTAATTTTATGAATTGGTGATTTTTAAGGAACTGTGGATTTTCTAGGATAACCCCCATTTATAGAATCTTGTATTTATGTAAATGTTTAAGGTACTATGTACTTAAACTTGCACCAGCATGGTAATTATATTTCTTTTCTTTGAGGCCCAACCATTCCACCTCTCTGATATCTACTATTACTGAGGGGCGTAATATAATCCTTGTGAAGGCAGATTTGTATTGTAGAAGCAACACTGGGCTGAGTGCCCAATCTGTTACTTTGCCTGATATTTTTCCAAGCACAAATACAAGGCAGGGAACCATGCGATAATTAATTTACCACTGCAAGCACTCCCTCTAGAAGGGGTTATTGTTGAGGCACCCTGCTGCTTAAGAAAAGTGATTAAATCCCTGCTTCTTTTATAAACAAAGTAAAACATTGGAGCAACACCAGACTAATAGGTCCAAGTGTTAAACCACATGATGTAGCAATGGCAAAAACGGTCACCTGGGTGGGTAGTTCCACAAAAAATCTTGTGGGCAGTAATATCTTTATCAAATTCAAAATTGGCAGACTTTGTAATTAATTCCAATTGGGGAGTTTGCTCATCTATGAAACCACTAGGGTAGTACAATTACAATTTAACCCCCCCTTTCTGTTCCCAGTATGGCCCACATGATGGCATTTATAATGCACAAATGCTTAGCAAAGAGAGCATAACTGTCTGTAATAACTCTAATGCTCAAACTATAAACTTTGAAGCTGTCGACCACCTACTCATTAATGAATATTGCTCCCCAAACCCCCTTAGAGGCAAAACATCTACATGCTCCGGTGTCTGTGTAAACATATTTTCAATGGTGTCGACTCTTGAGGAGGTAGAATGACTAAGTGAATTCATAACCACCCAACTGGAGCCAGATATCCTGCAAAAGACCAACTCTCACCTGGTGACCCCTTCTACATCTCTTGCTTTCGTGCCATGGAAGATAGCAGGTGCATGCTCACGATTGAGGAATCCTGATGATTGCAATCATCTGAATAATTGTGATATTATCCTTTCACAGAAAACATGGGCTACTGTTGCATGGGTTTTGTACTTTGCAAATGATGGCCTAAAATATCTCATGGGAGATGTTATGGTAGGCTGGTGAGCTTTCTAAAGACCTTGTTAGCTTGTAAGGAACATATTTTAGATCCTCAAACAAACTTTGTACAAGCTCCATGTCTATATTTTGAAAGTGGAGAAACCATTGCTATTGTGAACTTCTACAATAGCTCACATAAAAAGAATGATTCCTCTTGTCTACTAACCTTTAATGAATTTGTGGTGGACCTGAACATTTTGGGTGAGATTTTAATTTAAAATTAGGTAATGACCCCCTGCAGGAGCTATTTGACAAGGAAAACCATCTTGCAGTGGGTATAGCAGAGCCCAATATGGTTAACCCTCATATTTGTTCTAGCAGCCTAATTTTGCATGCCTGGCTAATAGAGTGGGGTCTATGCTTCATTAATGGGCATGTACCAGTGGAAACTCCAGGAACAATCATGGTTAGAGTACACCAGGGAAAGTCTACTGTAAATATGCAAGTCCAAAGTCCTAAAGGTGTGCGCACATACAAGATAAGAAAACTTCTTTAGACAGGCATCATACCCCTGTGAGTGACGTAGGGAACACATGTTTACTGTGATGTGACATTATATATAGAGTAGATGAAGTTTTGTCACAGTTCAGGGAGCTTTCAGGCTGTGTGCTTCATAGAAAAACAGATGTGTATAAAAGCAATTTCACACTCTTATTGTTAGATGAAGCTATGTTTCATATGATATGATACAATATGGCATTTATAATGTGCCTGTACACATGTGTTTCTATGCGTGACAAGACAAGGAGGACAAAACAACCATTTTACTAGGCCTTGTGTCATTCAGATCGTGCAAGAGCAGGGAAGGGGGTAGGGGAGATGTGCTGAGGGTAGGGGGATGGTGGAGAAGTCTGGGACAAAGGAGAAAACACGAGTTTAGCCAATGGGTGGTAATTGCGGGTACTCGTAAATGCATGTAGTAGTTGGCAAATAAGTGCAAGGGAGGATGCTGTGGGGTTACAGATACAGACCACAAGTGCGGGGGGGGACAAGAGGCATTGTAGGATTGCAGCTGGACAAGCAGGGACCTGGGCCGGAATTCAGAGGGTGACCATGTGACCAGTGCATGGAACAGGCAGGTGATCAGCAAGGGAGAGGAAAGAGAAGGCAAGCAAAGAGAACGGTCTTGAATTGCTTCCAGAACAGGAGATGATTCTGCTCAAGTTTCAGAGAGGTAGGGAGGCTGTTCCAGAAGGAGGCCCCAGCCAAAGAAAGAGATCTTCCCCCAATTCTTTGCTTGGGAAACCGACTGACCCTCAGAAAGTTGGAGGTGGAAGAGCAGAGAGATCGAGAAAGCAGATATTTAGGAAGAGACAGTTGAAGGTAGTGTGGTCTCAGGCTCCAGAAAGCCTTGTGGACAATGCAAAGGGTCTTGAACTTGATCCTTGCCACCACTGGGAGCCAGTGAAGGGATTTCAGAGCTGCAGAGATGCGATCCCTGGGCTTGAGGCCAAGGACAAGTCTTGTAGTCCTTTTCATGAGGAATTGTAGAGGACAGAGAGTTGCAGTAGTACAGTCTAGAGAGGACCAGAGCTCTGTAGACAGTGAGATTCTGCTTTGGATTTATTTGTATTGTGCAGATTGAGCTTGGCACTATGGTGACTTCATTGAATTTTATTTTGCTGGTGGACACAAAGCTCTAAGCAGCCACGGTCAGGATGGAGAGAGATGCCAACAGTGTTCAGCTAATTGTTGCAAGGGAGAAAGTTCTCAGGGTTTTGAAATTGGGTTTGAGACCGCAGATGCCTTCACAGATGACAGACAAATGTATACATAATGGTTGTGAAGGACACAGTGAGACATGTGGTCCTGTCTAGACAGCAGTATTGCCAAAAGGAAAAATTAGAACTTGAACACAGTGCCCCCACTGAGAACAGAACATTCGGTCTGCTGGTAAACGTGCCTTGGTAAAACAAATACATAAAATAAATGGATTTCCAGGTGCAGGGACACACACATGTTTTTATTTTTTCATACAGCTATTGATTGTGAGAAGACAAGTAGAAGGTCACATCCAGAGTTAGCAACATGTTTCGAGAGGGGAGTTGCAGGTGAAAGGGGAGGAAGGCCAGGGGCCAATCATGGGGAAGGGATTGTGGTGCTCCATGGGATGCAACAAAGTTTTGACTCCACTGATTTCCACTCACTACACCATTAGTCCATATCAGTGGTATTCTAAAGCCCAAGCTAAAGCCCAAGCTTCGCTGTCCATTTAGGTTAGAGCTGTCTTATCATGTATACCATGAAGAATTCCAACCTATGGGAGCAGAACCTTTTCAGCTGACTACGAAATTATGTGGGGTTGGTAGTTTCAAGAGTCACATGAAAAGAAACCTCAAATGTATAGTGTTATTTAGGTGCTTGATGACGAAAAGTCAATTGAAATGTTAGAATTTTGTTGCATTAGAGAATATGTTAATTTGCGGTTTTCTGCCTAAAATAATGTAGCTCGGAAGGGGTGTGTTGAGTTGGTTGTCAGTTCAGTTCCACACTGCTTTCAGACATTCTCTCAGCCATATTTGCAAATAAAAGCAGTATTTTATTTCAAGCTGCACTCCATTTTTGATTGCTTTCATGTTTTTTTTTCTGGATTACCTTGGTGGATTGCCCTTTTGCACTACAATTGATTACTTCTGCATTTCCCTAAACAAATTGTACCTAATTGAACATTTATTGTGGTCCATGAATGGGGTAGCAATCACTTTCCTATTCCTATTTCCTATTGCATTACATATTAAATGCCAGCCTTGATTGGTCCTAAATAATGAGTTACCATATTTAACTAGTGCTGAACTAAATAAAAAACAATACACAAAGAATACAATTTGCAAACATTGACATAACAAAAATCGATTGCGACATAATAGCCCTAAATGCCTTGTGATTTTTAGCCATATCAAATCTGAATTCTGACCATTTGTCCGCCCTTTCGACATTTAACTAATTAATGGCAAATATTTCAAGAATTGTCTTAGTCAGATCCTCACCTAAGGGCAAGTGTGTGTTGGAAGATGATTTAATAAAGACTTTAGAGCTGTTAAATATAGCCTCCTAGCAGTCCTGAAAAATCCATTAGCATCTGCATTAGATGTGGTCACCATAAGGGATATGTCAAGAAAACCATAACTCATTATAAAACAGAGGTAGATAAAGCAGTATGTTTGAACTTGGTGAGGCATGTTCTGAAATCAATACAAAAGAATTTTGGGAGCTAGTGTTAAAATGACCTTTGCATAAACATAAATTGCCAGGAACGCAAACAAATGTGGAGCATCATGTATGGGTAGACCACTTTTCAACATTATATAGCTGTATGGGGAAATCGGCTAGAGATTAAACAATGTTGATGAATATGCCTATCGAAGATCTAAGTCTAGTGCAGCAGGACAATCCAACCCCCTCAGTATTCTCTCTAAAAGACATAATTCAGGCTATCAGGAAGCAAGCACATTATTGTTCTCCAGTCCGCAGATGGAATCCCTGCTGATTATTTTCAGAACCTTGTTGATCGATGGGCACTTTTTGTCTTCAACACTGTTTTAGTAAATTGGAGCATTGCATCATCTTGGAAACTGAAGGATATTGTACCTATGTTTAAAAAAGGGGGTCAGAGCTAGCCCAATGGCTTATAGGCCCACCTCTCTATTGGATACCAGATTCAAGATATTCCGTAGGGCCTCCATTAAAAAGTTGGATAACTGGGCTGGGGGAAAATGATATTCTGGCAGAGATTCATCTGAGGTTTTGTTGCAGCCTTGGAACTTGTGGAAAAGCTTTAAATCTTTATCTGAGAACTGCACACTCAGTTTTTATCAAGAACGAGCTAATATACCAGGTTTCATGGACCTGAACATTGACTATGACAAAGTGAACAGATTCAAGTTATGTCAGGTGCTCATGGAGATGGGATATCAATTGGATATATTGAACATTCTTATCAATGTTCATTCTGTGAACAAGGCATGTGTGCGAAGTAGAGATAATGAACATTGCAACCCTTACTTGACAGTTGACTGGGGATTTAGACAAGGTTGCATCCTTCCCCTGTTTTTACTCTCATTATACATACATGTCCCTTATGATGCTTTGGTGATACTTAGTACTGATGTCCAGAGGATTGGTAATAAGGTGCTGCCGGTCACGGCTTATACAGATGACACGGTCCTCATGGCATACACTCTAAGAGCATTGCACCTTTTGATTTCTGAGTGCACATGATTTTTGCACAACTTAGCCTTGCAAATAAACACTGCAAAATCTGATATTTAGTTTGTGCCATAGGTAGAAAGTGTACACAAATGATTGAAATGTTTTGTAAACATTGCCCTTTCCAAAGGGTATCTGAGTTTGACCACCTGGGGATTCGTTTTACTAGTAATTTATCAGGAAGTTGCCACATAAAAAAAAAACAGGTTATGTGGAAGAAACCGACAATGGGTGGAGTGTCACGGTTCATGATATGTGTAAGGCTTAGCCACTAAATATGATCCTCAAGGATTACAATATGAAATTAAATGCAGTAGCCAAATATGGAACTACTCTATGGGGTTTTATTATGTGCCTCTGCTACAAACTGTGGGAAATGATTTTTTTCAAGAAATGGTTAGGTCGCCTAAGATCTGCTTTTAATTACGCTGTGCATTGTAACTTCGGTCAGCCCTAGCTGGAGGATGAGGGGTCTCTCGAACCTGTATTCCATTGGTTCCGTACACGTCTAATACTGTGGCAGTTTTAACTCCATTTTAACTCCATTTATTATTCTTAACATTTGATCTTAAACAGGTTTTTCTAATGATACCATGCTTCAAACATGTAAAACAGTTTTTAACGAAAATCAATGTTCATTCATATTTTGTCTTACCATTTATGTTAAACCAGATTATGTATAGTGATCTTAAACCAGGCCTGGAATATATGGCTAGAGACAATAGAGAGAACAAGGCACTTCGAAAACCTTTTAACTATAGATTTGATTTGTTTACAACTAATAAGACTCAGGATTACCTCTGATGGAATGATACCTTATCAGATATTTGCCAAGGGCACATTTTAATTGCATTCCAGCACGAGCAATAACCGCACTATGGTCATGTTCTATAGCTAAGCAAAATTGTCTTCTTGTCTCTGCAGCAAGTGAAGATTTGCTACACTTCATATTTCTTAGTCCAGCCTACTTGCATGTGAGGAAAACAACGATTTTTATGGCTTTAAGAGGTACTGGAATTTTATAGTCTTGACTAGCTCTATGTTTTTTAGAAAGTGTTAATTCTGGTTTTACTGGATAGGCTTTTCTCTCGTACCTTCGACAAGCGTTAAATATCAGCAAGAGGTATTTGTCATTATAATTGTGCTATTTATAATTATGAATTGCACTGCATATTTTTTGTATGGAATTTTATTTTCCACAAAAAACAATATGATAGACCGAGTGGTGGTTGTAGAAAATTACGTTTTTTTCACTGTAAAATTATACTTGTTGAGTGCAATCATCTCTTGGATTTTCACCACGAAATTAATGTTTCATATGGGAAGGTAATTAGATAAGAAAGAGATGGCCACTGCCAATTTTCCAGTCACAGCATAATTATAGATTTCGTAAGGTTGTTGTGAATCACTCCTGTCATGGAAGGCACATTACAGACCTCGGTCATGGAGGGAACAACCATTTTGGTTTTCTTTCATGATATTTGCTAGGAAAGGGTAGATGTGTGCTGTGAAGCCTTTCAGTGATTTGGAGTCCTTGGTGAACTAGGGCTGAAAGCCCAGAAACCAATGGTTTGTATGTCAGTTGTGTGTGGTAATTATATATGGTGTATTTATTAATCTCACATTTCAAAGATTTGATCTTGTCCCCGTGGAAGGTAATCAGGTGGTCAACACCTTTCTGATAGGGTAACGTGCTGTTCTTTCTGTATTTGTCATTGACATTTGAAATATGAGCCAACACGCAATGCTCCCTGTTACTCCAAATGTCTGGTGATCGCCTTTGCTGTAAAGTGAGACTTTGGGCCAGATTATCAAAGATGTGCACCGGTTCTAAAGGTGAGCAAATGGTTTGATACTGCAAACGGAAGCAAACAGATTTTGGGCTGATTCATGGAATTTGTGCACTGAAAAACAGGGATTTGTGTGCCATTCTGCCCGTGAATCCCCATTTGTTAAACAGGGATTTGCAGGCAGATTGGCGCGCACATCCCCGTATTTCGGCTCACAAATTCCATGAATCAGCCCCTTTGTCACAAACCATATTATCTAAAAACATTTGAATGCACGACAAAATGAATCAGTCTGTTTTTTGTACTATGTTTGCTGCATAGCAAACAACCATAAGTGTCTACTACTATCTCTTCACGTTACGCAGCACACATTGTAAATAAAACCGCCTGCTCCAATTTTCCCCAGGTGAAAACATTTTAGATAATACTGATTTGGGCTAAACCTTTTTGCGCCATTCTCTATTAACAACACACAAAACTGGAGCTAAATTTATTTGATCCGCATTGATATCTTTGATAATCTGGCCTCTGTGGTCTTGGCAAAATACAATTGGGTGATTTATTACTTTTTTGTACATTGACCATAGGCTCACAGAAAACCTATGGAACTTCTCCACTCTCTGGAGCCAGATTGTCAAGGGTTAGCAATAGCATGTTTTTTTTATTTTAAACTTGGCATGCTGGACCGGCAGAGCTTTCCGATTATAAAAAAAGCTGCACACACTAGAAGGCCCAGGCTATTTGAATTATAAATCCCATTCTTTTAGAGTGTAGCGGTTGTGCTGTAGGAAGGACTTTTTCATATATGGCAGGAGTATGTTGTTTTTTTTAAACGCAAAAGAACAAATTAGTTCTCTCTGCCATGATCAAATCCATGTCAACTGCCCTACATTCCGTCACTGCAGAGGTGGTGCATTGTCTTCTGCCTTTCGTTTTTCGACTCATGTTTGTTATTTGTCACTTTTGTGCACATCACCAGAACCCCCCTTCCGTGAGCTTAGGCTGCAATGTGAAATGCAAAAGGGCACTGAAATATAAAACGGGGGGTCTTCTTGTAACCTCTTCTCTGCATAAAGAGAAAATACATACATTTCAGGGAACAGAGTAAGTTCAAAGCCTGCAGAACAAATTTTATAGTTTGTCATTCATTTGCAAACATTGAGGAGATAATGCTTGATTAATGCATCTATTTCTTTAATTGGCCAATCTATTGAATTCAACATAAAAGTTTAGGAGTCAAAACGTGTTCTTGTAATTAGGAACTCTAGTTTAGACACACCCTTTCATATGTTCACCCTCACAAGTAAATGCTTAATTAACTGTACTAAAACAAACATTTTAAAAAAAGTGGTTGACACTGACATACACCTTGGAACGTGGTGTGACAGGGAGTGAGCATACACTTAAGAGAAATATGCACATTTAATTTTATTTGTTTTCCTCAATCGAAGAAAGTGCACAGAACAAATACAAATTTACTCAAAGAACAGATGTCCCTATAAAGTGGCGATCTAAGTTTAAATGATGCACACCTTTTATACATCAGATGTCACAGGTTTCCCCCCTTCTAACCTGTCGCTGTTGTTTGCTGGAGCTCTGGGAAGGAGTCTTGCGCACAGTCCGGGTCTTGTATAGTCCTGTGTGGACCTCTTCGGAGTCCAGTGTGCGTTCGGCGTTCTAACGCCAGGAACGTTCAGTATGTCTGGGAAATCCAGGAGTTGAAGAAGTGTACTCGGAAACGGGTACACAGAAGTCTGGGAAACAGGAGGAAGGTGAACAGAAAGGAATGAAGGCGGGGGGGTTTTAGGACCAGGAACCGGGAATCGAGTAGTCATTCGAGAGCGAACTACAGCAGCACACGTCTAGCCACTGCAAGCGGTAGCGGTGAGACGCGTGGGGCTGCGGGGGTGTGGCTTACCTATAGAACGTGCTACGTCCGGCGCAGAAGCTGGTAAGCAATGTTCCGTGTTTGACGGCCATGTTGGTAGTAGCGCAGAGTGCAAGCCCCGATGTGCCAGGGACCAGGAAGTCCAAAAGCGACACGTCTGACGATTCATGACAGCATGCCTCCTCCGAAGACCTGTCCCTCAGGGTTTGCCCGGGTGTATGAGGTGATACCTTCTAAGTAATCTGGGAGCATTCAGATTCAAAATTGGTTCCCAGGTGCGTTCACTAGGCAAGTACCCTTTCCACTCAACCATGTATTGTAGCTGACCATGTTTGTATCTGGAGTCACATATTCGGGACACTTCATATTCCAGTTGATCATTGATAAACACAGGGTTAGGCCTGGGGACAGTTCGGGAAGACTGGATGTATGGCTTCAGTAGGGACGTATGAAACACTGGGTGGACCTTCTTCCAAGAGTAGGGTAGTTTGAGTCGGAAGGCCACTGGGTTTATGATTCCCTTTATGGAAAAGGGGCCATAATACCGGGGAGCCAGCTTGTTCGGCCGTAGATTTCGAGGCAGTAGTTTTGAGGATTGCCAGACCTTATCACCCAATGCATAGGATGGTCCTGGTCTTCTTTTGGAATCCGCATAATACTTGATGTGAGTTTGGGCCCTTTCCAGGTGTTCCTTGGCTTCCTTGTGCACGTTGATGAGAGTTTCGATCCAGGAGTCGACTGTGGGTACTGGTGTAGGATGTGGGAGAACGGAAGGTAGGACTGAAAGGAGGAATCCTTGACTGCAGAAGAAAAGGCTGGTCTTGACAGCTGAGTGATCCGAATTGTTGTAGCTGAATTCAGCCAGGGGTCTTAAGAGTGACCAATCATCTTGTACCTTGGTATTGAAGCATCGAAGATACTGCTCTAGGGTTTGGTTCACACGTTCCATAGCTCCGTTGGTCTGTGGATGATAGCCTGAGGAGAGGGCGCGCTGGATCCCTAGTATTCGGCATAAGTGTTTCCAAAACTGAGAAATGTATTGAGGCCCTCTGTCAGATATAATCTTGGAAGGGAGTCCATGAAGTCGGAATATGTGTTCCCGGAAGATTCCAGCAAGTTCTGATGAAGATGCTAGTTTGTACAGTGGTGTAAAATGAGCCATATGAGTGAATAAATCAATGGTGACCATGATGGTTTTGTATCCCCTGGAAGGGGGTAATTCTACAATGAAGTCTGTAGCAATGACTTCCCAGGGTCTTGTTGGTAATGTAGGTTGAAGTAGGAGGCTAGCCGGTCTCTGGTTATTCTGTTTATTTTGATCGCAAACTGCACAGGCTTGGACATACAGTTGAATATCAGTCTTCATTCTTGGCCACCAAAATTGTCTTTGTATTAGGCAGAGGGTGTTGGTGATACCACGATGTCCTGAGTGAAGGGTATTGTGACAGAGAATTATGATTTTTTCTTGTAGTTTCTGTGTGGGGATGACCAGGCCGTTATCCTTGAACAGATACCCGTCCTTTGTTCTTAGACCCCAGCGATTCTTCCCTATAAATTCCTTCCAGAGGTCAGAGGACTGGGTTTGTATTCGGACATCTTCCAGGAGACTGATTGCTTGAGCTACAAAAATTGTGTTGGGAAACATCTTTGGGAAGGACCGATCCTCGAGCGTTTCGTAGTCGGGACGCCGGGGTAAGGCGTCAGCAATTATGTTCTGTGTTCCAGGGACATGCTGGATCTGGAATTGGTACTGGGCAAAGAAGAAGGCCCAGTGAGCCTGACGGCTATTTCTACATTCCAGGGACTGTAAAACTTGAAGATTCCGATGGTCCGTGCGGACGTGAACTGGATGTTTTGCTCCCAGAAGTAGATGACGCCACTCTGTGAAGGCTTGACGGATGGCTAACAGTTCCTTTTCCAAAACAGAATAATGGGTTTCGCTGGTAGTTAGAGTTTGTGAAAGATAAGCAATGGGATGTTCTCGTCTATCCTCGAATTCCTGCTTTAGAACTGCTCCAATGGCGTAGTTAGAGTCATCCGTTTCCACTAGGAATGGTTGATTGATGTCAGGTTGAGCCAGGATGGGGGCTTGTATAAACTCTGTCTTCAACCGTTGAAATGCCTCCTCTTGGGAAGTGGTCCAGAGAAAGGGAGTATCTTTTTTCAACAATTTAACGATTGGTTGAACTATCTCAGAAAAGGAGGGTATGAATTTCCGGTAGAAGTTGGCAAGCCCCAGGAAGGATTGGATCTGTTTCACAGTTGTTGGAACAGGCCAGGATAGTATGGCCTTTACTTTTGATTGGTCCATTCCTATTCCTTCTGGACTAAGGACAAATCCTAGATAGTGAACATTGGAGATGTGCAAAAGGCATTTCTCGGGTTTAGCCAGAAGCTTGTGTTCACGTAGCCGCTGTAACACTGCCTTCACATGCTCTTCATGCTGAAGATGGTCCTTAGAAAACATTAGGATATCGTCCAGGTATACTATTACGAAGAGGAACAACATATCAGAAAACACCCGATCCATGAATCGTTGGATGACCGCTGGAGCCCGAAGGGCATGACCAGGTATTCAAAATGACCAAAGGGCATTCTAAAGGCCATTTTCCATTTGTCGCCTTCTCTGATACGGATCAGTTGGTAGGCACCTCTGAGATCTAATTTCGTGAAGACTACAGCTCCTCTCACTGCTTCCAAGATGTCTGAGATTAAGGGCAATGGATAGCGGTCGTTCAGGGTGCACTGATTCAAACCATGATAATCAAGACAAGGCCTAAGCTCTTTGGTGTCTTTTTTAGGAACGAAAAACAACGAAGCTCCTGCGGGTGATTTAGATGGTCGTATAGTGCCATTTTCAAGGTTGGTATCCAAGTATTCACGGAGGGCCCTTTTCTCAGGTTCGGACAAAATGAACATTCTTCCAAAGGGAATCACGGCTGAGGGCTCAGTGTCTATAGCACAGTCTTCGGGTCTGTGAGGTGGTAGGGCCTGAACTATGGCAGTTGAAAACACATCAGTGTAATCCTGATAGGCCCTAGGAAACTGGATGATATTTGAGACCATGAATTGCCCTTGCTGGTCTGACGGCGTAGCTCCAGGAGATGTCGGTGAGGAATCCAGGAATAGACAATGAGACATACAATGCTCTGAACCCAGGAACAACGAACCTGCTGCCCAGTTGATGTATGGGTTGTGCATTTGTAACCAAGGCATACCCAGCACCATTGGGTAGTGAGCAGACTTAATGATGTCAAATTTGATCACCTCTCGATGATGATTTATCGAGAGCTGCAACTCCCGAGTTTGTAGAGTTATTGGTCCTAAGGAGAGGGGTCTTCCATCAATAGCCTCTACAGGTTGCGTGCTGCCTCGAGTTTCATATGGAATGTGGTGGGTAGAGACACAATCTTGATCTATAAATATCCCCATGGCTCCACAATCCACCAATGCCAAAATGGGGTAGGTCTCGTGCTTGGATGGCGATAGAAAGGCCTGTAATATCACAAGGTTGTTCTGTCCAGGAGAGTTCAAGGATGGAATAGACGTGGAGCAGACTTTTCTCTCCCGAAACTGTGCTCCATCTAGGATCGGGAGATAGCATTTTCCGAACGCCGTGGAGGGGCTAAAGGACATTCCCTCACTAGATGTTTGTCTGAGGCACAATACATACAAAGCCCGGTGTGTATTTGTTGCATTCTTTCCTGCGGGGATATGGGTCCGCGGAAGGCCCTGAGTTGCATGGGTTCTGGTTCATTAGCGGGGGTTGGAGTGTGCTCAGTCTTCGAGGAGGTTTCCATGGAGGTCTTTTGAAAAGACAGTCTAGACTTCTTCTTTTCTGCCTTCCTTTCCTGGTATACGGAAATGTATCTGTAGGGAGTGGTCCATAAGAGCCTGGAATGTTCCCGGTCGAGCCACTCTGGCGAGCTCATCTTTTATTTCTTCATTTAATCCTCTTCAAAAAAGGGTAAAGCAGGCTTCTGAGGACCAATCTGCTTCTTTGGCTAATTGCTTAAAACCTGTCACATATGTAAGCATGTCTTGGGAACCTTGTTGGAAATCCAATAGGCGTTCTTGGGCACAATAGACCTGTTCTGGGCGGTCAAACATGGTCTTTAGAGCCTGTACGAATCCATCATAGTCATCCAGGAGGGCATCTCTGGAATTGACTTGGCCCAAGTCAGTGCATTCCCGGAAAGATGCAAAATCATAAAGCCCACCTTTGCCCTGTGGGTAGAAAAGTAGTAGGGCTTGAAGGTGAAATGGACTAAACATGAGTCAAGGAATCTGCGAAGGGTGTTTGAAGAACCGTCGTATTTATCAACCACTCTGCCCAGTAATACGCTTTCCTTGGTCGCGGAATCCCGGGACAAAACTAATTGTTTTAATGCAGCATTCTCGGCCTTAAGATTCTGCACTTCAGTAGTTAGCTCCTGCATGCCGCGCATGAGATCTTGAAGTGCCGCCTCCATGTTCGTATCTATTTCAGTTTGTTGGTGTCTCAATCTGTCACAGGTTTCCCCCCTTCTCACCTGTCACTGTTGTTTGCTGGAGCTCTGGGAAGGAGTCTTCTTGCGCACAGTCCGGGTCTTGTGTAGTCGCGTGTGGACGTCTTCGGAGTCCAGTGTGCGTTTGGCGTTCCAACGCCAGGAATGTTCAGTATGTCTGGGAAATCCAGGAGTTGACGTCCGGCGCAGCAGCTGGTAAGCAACGTTCCGTGTTTGACGGCCATGTTGGTAGTAGCGCAGAGTGCAAGCCCCGATGTGCCAGGGACCAGGAAGTCCAAAAGGGACACGTCCGACGATTCATGACATCAGAATATGTAACGAAACACATCCTCTATAACAGAATGTAAATATGAGAAATGTTACACCTTCAAGCTTAGAGATCTATATGGGCTTGTGACTGCGTGTCTGGCTTGCAACCACAGAACATGGGTTTGAATCCCAGCCACTGAAATGTTTAGTTCAAGTGGGTGACAGCTCTCTAACAACATATTGGAAACACATTGCTAATTGTCCTTGGATTTTTAGTACAAATGGCTCTGCTCTGCTAATGTGCAATGATGCAATACACTCCCTCTTTCTCGGATGATTTAGTCTCAGCTCCTTCTCATGCCCCTCTTTCGGGTAGTTTCTGCAGCTTCTCTGTGTGCTGCAATCCAGGCATTTCCGCTTGCTAGCTTTGACAAACAGCACCTCCACAGAGGAGGCATGCCCACCACAGTGTAGGACCATCGGGATCCTGAGGAAGCCTCCCTAGAAAACTTTCAAATCTCTGCACAAATAGCAACGAACATTGCAGAGATGAATGCATAATTGTTGGGAAAAGAAAAAATAGCGACACGAAAGAGGGCAGTCCCAGAAGGTATCTCTGGCGTTCCCTTGAGAGGAACTTTTACAACCTGGATTCCTCTCTTCATGCTCCCTTCACACAACGTTTTTTACTTGCGGTGTTGTTTTGTATGTAACACTCATGGGGCCCTATTACGAGTATGGATGTGCAGTAGAAATGTGGCAGTAATAATATAACGTAAAGATATAGATGCTGAAACGTTGGTGGCATGGTAATCCTGTCATGTTGTTCTTAAACTGCCAGTGCAATGAAAGGGTGCTGGAAAGCAAGTCATTGAAATGGCTTACTTTTTTCTCATTGAAGTTCACCCATGCTATGGCAGGGGTTCAAGTTGAGGGCATCAATTCACCCTCATGAGTAGACGACTTTGGAGGGCTGAACAGATGGGTCGCCTTGATTGCCACTGATGACCTGAGCAGACGTTCAGGGATTCAAACTTGTTTCAATTGTAACCAAAGCCTCTTCCTATTTACCCTATCAAAGGCATTTGACATGTCCATACTTGCTATATATATGTTTCTAGTGGAATGTTCTTGAGACAACACTTGCAAATGTGTTAGGATGATTTAATTTAATGAATTGCCTAGTCTCCTACAAATCCCTTTTGCAAATTTAGAAAGTATAGCACATGCTGGTCTTGGAAGCAAGACCACACAAACAACAGAGGTTCAAATCCGGACCTGCGCTTAGAAGCTGGACTCAGGTACAGTATTAGTCGCATTGTAAAAAAACAATTAATTAAATATACAAATAAATGAAGGTCAGTATATTGACCCAGAGATCAAGTTCCCTCAAAAGGAGAGCAGCAAAAACATTGCTGGAATCATCCAGTTTCACTATGGGTCTATAGCTGGCCTGATTGCTTCTGTTTCCTTTTATAAATAACGGGAGTATCTAAGAGAGATGCCATGAGGAAGGAATGGTGTCTCTAACCATAATATCCTCAAAAGATTTTTCCAAAATAACAGGCCACAGCTCAGGATTAAATAGTATGGTAACAGATGCTAACTGATCAGGAGCCTGTGGTTTAGATGACTTCATTTCTACAATGACACATAGCATGTCTTCTTTAGTAAATCCACCTTCTCATCTTTACATTTTTTGTATAAAGACTCTACCCATTGACTTTTGGTCCTTCATCGAGGCATAAATTCCTTTAAAATGAGCTACCCATACTGCTTTCTCAATAGAATTATTTCGAATGAGATGATTTGTGAGAATAGTGAAGTTTGTAAAGAAGAAACTCATTTCCCATGTACACAGTAAATAATCTTTTCTCCATCCATAATATTTCGTAAATATTTCTGCAATTTAAAAGGATTTCTGTGGGGCTGACACATTTTTTTCTCAGCAAGTTTGTAAAACTCCAAATCTGGAGAAGATATTCTAAGGATGGTCCTTTTTTTCTCTTTTGGGCCATGACAATCAAAGGGTGGTAAACATAGGCTTGATATGTATGAACTGAGAAAAAACATTGTCCTGTTATTTTCAATTAGCAGAAATTCAACATCTCATTGAAATTAACCACAGTAAATACTTCTTCCAGTGTCCCAGAAGTCAATGAGTTCCTGAAATGGACTTGTATATATTTTTTTTTTAAATTGAAAATTCCAATGAACACTTCGTCCCCTTCTACTGGGGTTCAAGGCTGCCAATGAAGGTTCCCACTGTGAAAATCTTTCTCAAAAGTAATAACACCATGATCACTGAATTTGTTGAAATTCAAGCTTAACTGGGAACTCCTACAATGAAGAGGAGTAAATATAAAAACATTATCATTCCATTTTGAGGACTTGTCTCATGCCAGCTAATGTTGTTTCCCTCGCTTTATCGAAGAACTGGCAAAAAGAGCTCCATAACCCATGAGGCAATGAATTCTAACCATAATTCCCCTCTTCTCCTAGTGGTATGCCTAGGACTCTCATGAAAGCAAGACACAATTGGCCTGATTCATGGAAGTGTTTTATAATGGGGCAATCCCATAGGAAAACGTTCCATGAATCAGGCCCAATCTCTTTTGATGGCTTAGTCAAAAGCACAGGGGCAGTTGAAATCACCTGCTATTAACGATGTTATGCTGATGTTCTTCCCCAAACTATTCATTAAAAAATCCACTCAAATCATTGTGTATTAATTCAATGTTGGAGAAAGCAGGATTCGAACAAATATTAATTATTAACATTTCATTCATATAATCTTCATCTTTTGACTGAACTTTTGCTACTAATAAGCCATTGTTGTGAGTGTCAATAATTGTGTGAGAAAAGCCTAGGTATATATTGGTAGCTATTATGAGGCATCCACTTGGCCGAATGCTTGAAAAAATATTAGGATGCAATAGCATTTTCCTCTGGTACAAATATCTAATATCTGAGCCTGCAAAAACAGAAGGCAAGGAGAAGTTTCCCACATTTATGATATTTATAAACCCACAACTATTCCATGAGAACACTTTTAAATGATTAAGGCTAAAGATGGGTACATTTAGTAGTGTACCTGCTAGCTCCAAAAAGGACAGCGGTTAGCCAGGCCCAATATTGATGTTTTTTTGTAGATTGATTCATTTCATTCGTCATACCAAATACTGTTCTTGAATTATTTACATTAAAATCATGTTAGCTAAAAAAGGGAAAGGAAACCTTAAGGCACATCATACTGTTTGCGCAGAATAAACTTTCCAAGCTGGATTTGATTAGTGAGGTCATACATATCTAAAACCTTGGATCTAAAATGTTCTACTTGATCCATCAGAGGCATGTTACAATCAAAGGAAAACAATTGTCCATCATCTTTTCTCAACCCTCCTCTTGTATAGACCCAGTAAATGTCACCTGGGTGTACCAGATGCAAGGCTGTAATTAGAGTAAAAATGGGCCTCATTCAAAGTATGGCGGTAAGGCAACAACGGCACTGGTATCGCTTCCGGCACCGTTGCTACGTACCGCCATACTAGGAGTTCTGCTCGCGGGTGCCCTTGCAGCCTCCAGGTCTGACCTGCAGAACATAAAGGTCTACAAGCAGAACATGATGGTAGCACCAGTATCATTATTAACGGTACCAGTGCTACCACACTCCCCATTCCCATTGAGCCTTATTGGGCTCAAATGGGAATCAGGATCTACCTCCAACCTTTTAATGAGGATTAATTTCAATATTCTAGACCGATTAAGAAACGTACAATCATTAACGTGTCCAATGTTCTCAAAACCGACATACCTACATGTCAGGTTAACTGAGGTACGAAATAGGTGACTTTGCAAGGACTTTCCTTGTCCACCCAATGAGTCTCTCATAGAGTTGGCCTTACCCATAATTTCAGATGGCAATTACCGTTTCCTTATAGGTTTTGTAATGAAGAAAGCAGGACGCTCGGTGATGGTGTAACCGAATCGTCCATCTCTTTCTGAAATAGAACTGATTCACTAATGAGTAATCTGCTGAAGTTTTTCTTTGATTACCAGGAAGAAACAATTGGGTAATATTATGTTGCGAGCTACATTTAGCTTTTTTGCGCTTTTTTTTTAGGAGCCTTGGGAATCTTCTTGTTCTGTTCAAAGAGATGGGCGACATTGCTAAATTGTGAACGGGAGTTTAAGTCAATGATTTAATCAGTCTATGATAAGGCCCATGAAAACTTCCTGGAAGATCTTTTCTTGTTCATGTTAGTTTCACGGTGCATATTCTTTTGTTGCCTTGCTGGTTCGGTAAGAACAATCACCAAAGGGGCCACTTGATTGTTTTGCTACAGTCCTTCTAACTGCCAGATGTGGTTTGGCAATTCAGTTTTAGACTTAGCCTCACTTGTGATTTGTAGGGTATTCAGACCCCATCTGACAAGTTAGAAGGCACGGCCAGGTGTCCGCGCCCATCTGAGGTATCTTGGACTAGATTATTCATTATCAGAGCCCCTATGTGTCTCACCCTCGCAGTACTGATTGTCAATGCTTAATGTATTCTAAGTTGTGCATAATGCAAATTAAGTATGCAGAACAGACTGCTTTATATTATCATAATGCCTTACAATGGATTGCAAGACTAAATGCAGGGCAGAAATGGAAGAGGGGCCCAAGGTTTCCAGAGGAGAGATGCTAGTGGAGCCCATTGCTCGTTTTCCATCCCGCATGGTGATAAATGGTTTTCCAGAATTGTGTATACCTGCAGTAGACTTAAATGTCACACACGCATGAGGAGATGATTTGGCTTGCAAGGAGTGACTTGCATTATATTTAGTCAAACTAGCGCCATCGCAAAGGACGTGACACAGACTCACAAGGATTTGTCTAATATAAGCAATCTGTCCTCCAACAACAATGGCAAACCACACATTTGCCATGCTCTTCAGAGTACTGTATATACAATCACATATCAAAAAAAGCAGGTGATAATTTAAAAAAAATGTAAATAAGTAAAAGGAGGGGACACATTTAAACAATAACAAACAATAAATACATAACACTGGTGTAAAATATACATGTTCTGATGAATGCACTCAAAATGTGGGTGACAATTATTTTCTTTTGGATTTCTTGTGTTTTATATTATAATGACATATCACGATGACACAATGTTGTTTTATTCCTGCTCTAATAGTCTTTCTTTAGCCAGTGGACTAATTTCAACAGCACGTTATATTGACTAGATGTTGGCTTTTGGTGGCAATGCTTATTTTACGTCTCTGTCGTGTTATTTGTCTTGTTTGGACAATCGAAAACTGCTGTCTGGCACTTTTCCATGCCAATTACTTTTGCCAGCATGTGACTCACACCTGTACAAATCAGAATGTTCAAAATAATCATTGGTAAGGAATGCAGGGAGGTGTTTCAAACGGCAGAATGGTTAAACCCTTTAGGGCGACAGCAGCACCTTTTGACTCTCCCTACTCTCTCTACTGATCTGAACTTCGGTTCCCAAGGGCGTTCAACCTACCAGCGCCTTCAGACCATACCAATGGTATGTAAGGCGCTATATAAGTGCAAAATAACAATAACAACAATAACAATGTGATCTGTTTCTTCGTCATCTCCACCAATGAAAGTCTATTATGGAGAGGATAGGGGGGTCTATTCCCAGTGCATAGGAATAAGACTCTACATTCTGGAATATTCCTGTTAGGTTTTGCATTTGTCACTTGACAGTGACCTCTAAAGTTGGAGGACTGGATGGCAGGTCAGGTTGTTACCAGTTGATGAGGTACACACTACGTTCAAACCTGGATCACCAATATATCAGGAATACAAAAAGTAAGCCCTTAACCCTTCATCCATGCATGCATCACACTCTCCTTCGTTGATCCCAATTGAATAATAAGAACACACCACGTAGTGGTAAAATGCTAAAAACGCATCTTGGAAGGTCGTGTCCACATACTGGAGATAAATTGTGCCCAAAATAGAGCAAGGATATTTTGGTGACGTAAGAATTCAGCTGATAAAAAAATGAATGAAATACGCACAACTGTCTCTATCAATCACTGTAGTTTGAAAAGGGTTGGTCAGTTCCATGCATGTTTTAAAAATATCTTATGTTTTGTTGGGCGCTCTAACAATGCAGAGGCGGTGGCATGGTTGCTTTTTGCAACCAACTGCTCGTTTATAACCCATTTTGTTGATGTTGTTGGCTGATTTGTCCTCAGAACCTTTTGCAACATATACCACAATCTTAAATTTATTTTGCATTCTTTCAACATTGCTGGTTTACTCATTTCCATCTTGTTTGCTGTTATTATGACTTTAAATTACTAATGGGTCAAGTGGTACTAATTCTGCATAGATGTTTTGGAGTATGATGTCTGGGTTTTTGTTGTTCTGGTACTGATCAGTGCCCGGATTAGTTAAGGTTTGGGCAGGGCACAGTGCACCATGTATTAATTATCCCTTATTTTCAGATGGTCGCAAAAGCCGGATTATCATACATTGCACTGAGTTCTCCTGTAGCACAGGGATTAAACCGTGAATTTACGCAGAGGCACTAAACCCCTGAAATTAGCGGCCATTTTGAATAATGGACTGCAGTGCCATCTACATCATACTTCAGCGCCAGAAGCAGCATTTCAAAGAAGAGATACAAGCGGCTATTAAAGCGAGGGACATTGTGTCACCTAAAACCTGACTTCTCTTGGAGAGGAATGTTAGCAAAGTCGTGTGTGCTTAACTACAGGCATTGGCTGTCTACGGGCTGGTGCGCGAGTGTGGGCACATGGTTCAGCTGCACGGACGCTGCCCACTGACATTCTGAGTTTACATGAAAGAAAGATGGTTATATCATTGCCCAAAAGAGTGGCAGATGCAAGACACTTAGCACAATCCTGAAGCATTGCAAACCGTAGTATGTTAGCATACTAAAAGCACAGTATGAAAGACATCACAACTGTGCATCAGCAAGTTCAGCCTCACAGCTGGCATTGTCGCGAATGTTTGAACCATTCTTCTGACCTGAGGTCAGCAATTACTTATATCTCGTTAATTGCCTGTAGGTGGTGTTTAAAAAAAAAAGAAAAAAAAAAGAATCCTGGCAGCTTTCAGAAAGTACCACATTGGATTCGGAATTAATAATATTGAAGAGTGTTCTATTTCATGTTACTAGATTTCTAAATCATTTGTTTATTTTTTTGAGGCATTCTTGAGGCATGCCAACTGTTTATCTTTGATAATGGACTTCATGAATGGGAACTAACACTGCCATAGCAGTACTTGTAATCCGGTGGTAATTCCATTGGACCAAGTGGCAGCAACAGTAAATCAGTTTGGTGGTATTCTGGCAGATTTAGCACTGGAATACTGGTAAACTTGTAATGAGGCCCATTGTGCTTTGTCCATCATGGTGATTCATTGGGCCTCATTACGAGTTTTCCGGTCCGGATACAACAGTACCAGTAACCTTGGCGGTACCGTTGTATCCGCACCGGCAAACTCTGAGTTGTGCTCACGGGTGCCTTTCATTCCGCCAGGCGAGCACAGCATTTCGGATGCACAGGGGCTATTGATAACGGTGTCTGTGCATCCACCTTCCCCATTCCCATTTTGCCCTATGGGGCTGAAATGGGAATGGGGAAGAATTTTTTCCAGCGACCAGGAATGGGCAAATAATGAGTCCGGCAAGGCCGTAATGACCTGGTAATTGCCAATTTCTGGGCGCTGAGAAAAATGCAACTCCGGCAGCAGCTGCGCCTGTTTTACAGGCACGGCTACCGCCAGGGTTATAATGAGGCCCATTGTCTCTAATTTGAAAGTCCAGTGTTTAGTAAATAGCCAGCTTTATGTTGAGGGATTGCTATCAGGTTTGGGAAATCTAGGGTGGTCATGCTTCTTAGGAACGGCTGTGCTTGCTTGTTGGGTGGGAAGTCTTGATACTTGTGTGATGCCCACTCTCATAATTTTCTCTAAAGTAGTTTGCGATTTGATAAATAAATAGGTCAAGGTAATCCTTCATTTATTTGGGATGTATCCTGAGACAGGTTTGGGGGGTGGGGTACCCACAGGCAAGAAATGGTATCCCAATTTCCCTCTGAAAACCTCCAGTTTTCGAGCTCCAGTTGCCAATAGCTACAGCAGGAAGCAGTGTTCTGCACAAAGCCCCCAGCCACCATGGCAAATAGGAGGGTGAGGGAAGCTCTCAGTGGCCGTCACGATGGAGGTGAAGCTTGTGGATCCAGGAGGATCAAATAAGGAGAACTGGCGAAGATGCAATTTAGTTTAGATTAGTTTTAGTCTTGTTTATTTTCTTATATGGCGCTTGAACTTAAGCAGTGGGTTACAAATCACCCCATAAACAGTCACAGAATATATTATAAGTCATAGATGCAAAGCAAACACAGCACAAATTTACAGTGATACAAAATTGAGGCCTATTGACAAATTTACAGTATATATGCAGTCTTTACAGTTGTTTCATTAACTCTGCTGAGTTGTGGTTTGGGCGAAAAGCCATGATTTGGTCTTTGCTCTGAAGGACCAGAAAGTGTGTTCTGCTCTTATGTCCGGGGGCAGGGAGTTCCAGCATTTGGCCGCTAATACTGGGAAGCTAGATCATCCCGCTGTTTTTAAGTTGTATTTGGGGATGGTGAGTTGGTGGAGGTATTTGGATATGATCGGTATGTTTGACTGATATCTGCAGAATTTGTCTGTCGGGTATTGCGGGCCGTGTTAGAGAGGCATTTGTGTGTGATGACTAGCGATCGTAGTGTGAATCTGCCACGCACAGGCAGCCAGAGTACTTCCTTTATAAGGGGTGAGATATGGCTGTAGTGAGGGATGTTTAAGGCTGATCTCAGCGCATTGTTCTGGAGAACATGGAGTTCATTTAAATACCGAGAGGAAGAGCCAAGGAATAAGGTGGTACAGTAATCCAGCTTCGAGAGGATCCGAGCACTGGCCAATGTAATACAACTGATGGTGGATATAAATGGTTAACAGTCAATTATGAGTTTGTTGGTGTAGGCCGTGGATGAGGCTGTGGTGTTGACTTGTTTTTTTAATGATAGTGTGGACTCTAAGTAGACCCCAGGCATTTTGACTTTGCTGGAGACTTTTATAGTGTTCCCATCAATGATAAATGCTGAGTAGTGGTTATCTAATTTGTTTAGGCGGGCTTGGGAACCAATGATCAAGAGTTCCATCTTGTCATTGTTTAGACATAGACTATGAGTCACCATCCAGGTTTGGATCTCAAGGTAGATATCATTGATCAACTTGGTGTATTTAGTGTAGCATCCAGTGAGAGTGAAGAGGATCTGTGTGTCATCCGCATAGTTGGTGTATGTAACTCCCAGATTGTCAAGACAGTCAAAGAGAAGCTTTGTAAATATGTTATAAAGTGTGGGGGAGACGCAGAAGCCCTGCGGCACTCCACAATTATAGGGATTGGTGGTGCAGAGCAGGCTTGCTTAACCGGTGAGTGTAATAACAGAACACTATATCCGGAGCACCCAGCTAATGCTGACATGTATTCTGAGAATGCCAGACAAACTGAAATAAGGAAACTATGAATGTCAAATGATGTGAAAGTAATTGAAAATAGTTCTGGTTAGTTCTGGTTAGCAAATTGAACATTTCTGAATATCAATCAAGTAGTGAACACTTGAAAAGGAAAAATTAAGCACATATTGCATACTGAACGGAATGAAAATATTGTGGGCAAATCTATGAGATGATGAAAGTCAAATGGGAAAAAAATCTGCGGCAAAAAACCCCACGAAAAAACATCCGGCCATGAAATTACGTTGTACCATACAAAATAACCTGTGTGGGCTGAAGAGGCTAGAGTTTCTTGTTGTGTGACCTGTAATGGGTGGACCATTTACTCTGACAACTGTGCCTTGACCAGGGAACCCTCAAATGTGAAAGATAAAGACACTGTGAAAGAAACCAAGAAGGAACACTTTACGTGAACTGTTTATGCAATCCAGAAGGAGTGTCAAGTTGACCTGGAGTTGTGATGAACATTGGAAGTTTGAAACCAAATATAAGTTGATATGTTGGTGTCTTGGGGAAGGGAACCCTGAGGCTTGATGAACTTCTATGTTGTCTTGAGTACAAAGCCTCACGAACCCTATTCTTTTTAACTGTGTTGCCTTGAACTTGAGGGAACCCCAAAGAGTTGTAGAACTGTTAGAACTTGGGAAAGGTAATCTCAAGATGTTTGCGGAACGTTCTTGAACTTGGGGAAGGGGAGCTAAGAAGGAAGCTAAGAGCTGGAAGAAGCTTGGAACGTTGCTTTAGCACTGTTTTTTTGTTATTGACATCCCTACACATTCTTTAGCTTTTGTTGTGAGGGCAAGGATAGGTTTTGGACACAGACAGACATTTAAGTTGAATTTTCTGACTCAGACTTTCCTTAGTTTTGTTCAGGTAGGGAAATCCCACTCTCGGGGGGGAAATTCTGCCGGGGTCGGCCGGGCCATCCGCAGATCTCCGGGCAGGGAAGCCCCAACTCCTCCCGTATATCCCAAAAAAGATAGAGTATGAGACACACGCAAGAAGCAAGGTGACTCTGCTGTTTATTAGACAAAACGGCAGGGATGGGTCAAGGAACGTACGCGTCCGTCCTGACACACACACAATCGTGGGGCTCGCAGGCCCTTTTTACCTTAGTATGACGCGCTACTTGCGTCATCTTACAAAGTTTAGTAAAAAACCTATTTCCACTCTGGATTGGTTATTCGAGTGGTGGGGTTAGTATAGCGCACATATAGAGAACGGTGTTAGTGGCTGAGGGTTAGTCAGGTGGTATACCTGGGCTGTCCCTTCAATTTGATACATGAAAATTGTTACATGAAGACCTCTGAGGATTGGTCAATGTTAATGGCGTCAGTGATAAGAGCCCCATGTTCTGATTGGTCTGCTCGCGAGCCTCACAGTCTGGGACTATCGCTGTTCCCAGCTCGCGGTGCACCTGTAATTTGCAACAATGTTTTAATATGGGTAGGTGTAAACAATGTGAGGATTTATTCATATGTTGGGAGGTCGACTACTCCCACTGCTGCAGATGTCCAATGAGTCTTCTAATTGTATCTGCCTGTGTCTTCAAACGTGGGATTCAGGCATCTCCTTCCTCCTTGGCTTGGCATCTTGTCAGGTTTGGCTTTGTCACGTGAGGTGGGACCGTGTTTGAGGCAAAATTCAACATAATTAATATTGTTTTTCCTACTGTGTGCCTGGTTTATGTTGCAGGTGCGACCTTGGCGTTGGCTTGCAGCGTGCGAGATTGCAACATCGTGCCCTTGGCGGTGTGCTTTCGCCGGGCTCATTTTGCAGGGTCAGCAACCTAGTTCTTGCTCATTCAATGTTCATGGAAGCTTTTGTTTGCGGCCTACTTGGGCCTGGTGCATAGGTGGAACCGTTTGATGCAGAGCGCTTTAGGTTACGGTATCATATTGCTTTATCCTCAGTATCGTGTCCGTTATATTCTTCATTATGGTACATGGCTCTTAGAAGAAGCGTGAGCAAGCCTTTTTGGATAAGTTCATGATGCGTCTTGCGTTTCTGCATTTTGAGAGCCTATGTGGAAAATAATAAAGATGCACGTCCGTGAGTATGTCTGTCGCCTACGTCATAGCACTGAGTATATTCTTCGTGTGGATTGGTGTGGGAGTGTCTGGTGTGTATATTTGCACAGGTGTGCTGACCGTGGCTAGGTCGTCCTGGCATCTCTAACGACATGTAGGTTTAGTCGAGTTGATCCGTGCCGCAGGTGTCGGCATGGACGGGGCGGGCTGCTGGGCAGGTAGATGGGCACATCCGTATGTTCCTGTACCAGGGTATTTGGTCGTCTGGTAGACAGGCAAACTCCTCTCGTGGCGGGTGTCTAGGCCGTGATCCTCTAGGCCAAGCGCGAGGGGGGAAGGGCGGGAGCCTGGTCTTCCATTCTCCCACTTCACCACCTTAGCATAGGACAGGTTAGGCCTTCAACCATCCTGACATTTAATTTAATAAACCCTTTTGTTTTGAACTTTGGATCTGTTTTCTGTGTCTTACTCCATGATGCCTTCACATTATCAATCCTTATTACCCCTGTGTGCATGTTATGTTATTGTGATTTATACTGTGCACCACTGCCATTTTCATGATCTCCAGGCACCAATGCGGATCTGAAATTAAAGGGGATTGGGATGGGTTAGTTAATGGGATTGAGAGGGAAAAGTGCAAGAGAGTTTGGATGTGCTGTTGGTGGCTTTAGTTCCCAAAAAATCACACAATATGTGTGCTGGTATGTTTTTAGTTGATCAACATTTGTGTGGTGTTTGTTGGGTGGTTGTATGCAGGCGATTTATGTCCGACTTGGCTGGTGAGGGAATTGGTAGAATGCTTCTAGTTTGCAGTATTGTTATTATTGTGGCAAAGGTATGTCTTCTTTCTTCAGTGTTGGGTATGAAAAGTATTCTAACATTTTTTTTGTAGGGTTAGTCGGAGTCATGTGTTTTTTTTTTTCTGTGCTTTAGTTTTATCCGGTGGGTTAATCTTATCCTATTGAGTTTGGGTTTTTTCTTTGGGTGATCCGGTTTCGCAGATTCTCATTGTGTTGCATTGGTGATTTTTCTTTTGCCGTTATAACCTATTGTAGCTTGGTGAGTTAAAGAGCAGTGTTTTTAACAGTTTCCTGCATTTTATGTAATCTTCTGTTATTTTTATTTCCTTTGGGAGTGAGTTCCAAAGTCTCACCGCTATGCAGAAGAATGCTGATTATCTGAAGTTGTGTTTTGCATATTGTTTCGGTTTGAGGCGAATGTCGCTGCTGGACCTTAGAGTTCATGCTGAGATGTTTCCCTGTATGAATTCCACTCATTGGCCATGGTTTGCTCTGTGTGTTATCTTGAGTGTTTTGAAGAATATTTGTTTTTTGACTAGTAACCAACGTAGGGTTCTCAGCACTGGTCTGATGTGTTTTCTCTTAGTGCGTCTGAGGAGTGGTATTGCTGCTGTGTTCTGTATTTGTTGTATTTTTCTCATAAGGTATCCTGGCATTCCAAGATAGATGCTGTTGGTGTAGTTTATTTTTGAGATGATAAGAGAGATGACAGCAAGTGTTGCGTCTGGGGAGGTAAAGAAGTCTAGTATCCTCTTGAGTGTGTGTAAGTGGAAAAGCTTTTCGTAGCTACTTCAATGACTTGGCTCTATAGTGAGTCCATCATCCATTAGGATTCTGAGATTTTTGATCACGTTGGATGGATCTGGTTGGTTTCCCCGCTCGGTGGGCCATAGGATGTGGTGGTTATTCAACAGCTTGTTGGCTACGATCATGATTTCAGTTTTGTGCATGTTGAGTTTGAGGCTTTTGGTGCTCATTCACTTGATTAATTCAGTGAAGCAATTAGTGAGTGCTGGGTTTTGTTCTTTGATAGCCTACAGTTAAGGGGAAATACTGAACAGTGGCCTGGCTTCCCAAACAACCCCCACTTTCCAATGTGTTGGGCTGAGAGGGAACACTTGAAGCATTTCGTATTGTTTTGTCTGGCGTATGGAGATATTAAATGGTCTACCATCTTGCAGGTCCCTGCACAACTTCGAATCATGCTACCCGACTCCATAAAACAGCTCCTCTTTCTTGTGCCCCATTAGTATGAATGCAGAAAGTGGAACATTCCAATGATGTCATCGGGGATTGCTGATTTTTCCCATCCATCACAATACTTAATTCTGAGAAGCCAGGCATTCCCAAACACCCATAGTCAGAAACTAGGTCTGTGCAAGAAAAGTTGCAGCTGTGAGCAATTAGTACATGTAAACATAGAAAACTCTTTTAGCAGTGATATTGTGAAAGGAACTTATTGGTTTATGGTTGATGCAATTTGGCAGTGAAAAAACACATTTAAACATGCAAGTGAATAGGTCGACGTCTTTATAACTTAAGTTTCTTTTTGTCTTTATTCAAACAGCAGTCAAAAGGATTTTTTTTTATATACTCATTGGAGGTGTACTCACTCAAATTAATAAAACTTCCCCAAGTAAACTTCATTCATTTTCCAAAAGTGGATAGAGTTGACTAAAAGTTGACTAAAAAGAGTGAACCAGCATACTTGATAAACCACTTGTCCATGCCCGGTTTCCCTAATCTATCACACAGCTTTTGGGATATGATGCTCAACTGTCAAGCCCCCTCTTTATATCTCAGTCTCAAGGTTCCAGCAGTTAAGTAGCTAGCATGCTCTCCTACCAATATTCTGCTAGCAAGTATGTCCCCCCCCCTTGCTTAGGATATGTCCTTGTACACAATCCTACCAGCAAGTATTTCCCAGCATCCTTGTTTAGCTTATCACTTGGGTATACTCCTACAATTCAATTTTTCTTCCCCTTGCTTAAGGTTGTTGTTGGGCTGTTATATTGTCTCACACCAAGCACACCCCACCCCCCCTGGGCCAAAGTTTCAGGTTCCTTTTTCTGTCTCCAAATCATGCCAGGATGTGAGATATAGCCTTTCTCCTTCTATACATTCTGGTCTCAGACAATGGGGCTAAATCTGAGTCTGTAAGCTTACCAGCACCAGTGTTTCCAAACTGGCATATTACAGGTCTGAATGCTGGAGCCGCTGTGACTGACAGGTCGGACCTTGCCAGACACAGCGGCCATGGTAAGCAGATTGTCACAGAAGCACTGGCACCGTTATTAACAGTGCCGGTGCTTACGTGTTCCCCATTTCCATAGAGTCCTGTGGAACTCTATGGGAATTGAGATTTACGATTTACCAGCACCTGACATTCCAGACTGCTGGGGTTGTACTCCCCGGTGTTACCGGCAAGTCAGGCACCGGTAAATCATTACAGGTACCGACACGGTTACCACCGGACTCGTAATGAGCCCCAATGTCTGAGATATAGGCCTTAGCAGATGTACAAATTATCTGAATCCTTCTAATCTGGGCTCTCCTTGGTCTGATGTAAAGCGTTTAGATATCTAGCCTGGTCAGACACCCACTTTGCAGCATATATGGGGATGTTTATGATTAAGCATTGTTGGTTTGATTATATAATACATTTCCGGATTGATCCCCCTTATGTCCCTTGACCTTGTGCCTTGTAATTGACAATGATACCGAACAGTGCTTCCTTGGTCTATCTTTTCCCTCTACTGGTATGAATTTTGTATTCCCCACTCGTAATTGTCCACGTGTATTGGTTTTCCTGGGGTGGGACGTTTTTATTTATATACCCTCTTCCACATCTTTAGATCAGGCAAAATCGTTATGTTGGTCAGCCAGCTCTGTGGAGGAAGCTGAAGCCCTGTCTCTGCTGCTGTGTGGAGAGACAATTAAGCTTGTGGACCACTGGTGACTGCTTTTACAGCAGAAGAAAATGCGCTACACTGACTCATGAACACATGTCAAGCATTCTGCAGGTGCACTGCTTGAAGCTCTTTCTAGGGTACACTGCTGTACCTCAGACAATATGGATTAATATAGATGAATATGGGTGTAATAGGTTCCTCTGTTGATCATGTGAATAGGGAATTGAAAGCATTGTTATCTGGAATGTCATTTACCGACAGAATATAAAGGAAGTTTTGACTCCAAGCACGAGCTAGAGTTTTGTAACAGAACTGGTTTGTCATTTACCTGCAGTCTGAAAAGGGAGGCTTGTGTAGGGCTTTCAAAGATCTGAGGAATCCACCCTTTAAAATGACCACAGAGCTATTCATCATAGTTGTGGTTCTACATGGTTAACACATTCCAAAGCAACTATGAAGGAGACCATTGCAATTTGAATCCATTATTTGTTGATGCACGGGTTTATACTAAATATTTTACATACCAAATCATACCTTTCCTTATATTGCCACAGAAAAAGTTACTGGTTTCCACAATTTCCACTCTGCTGCAGATCCCACAGTCTGCTCCATCAATCAAGAACTTTTCTTCTTATTTTCCGGTTCACAACTTCATCGTCCAGACAACAGCTCCACAGGATGAGTGCATGTATGGGCCATTTCCTCTAATCGTCACCGATGACCCTGATAAGAAATCATCATTCCTCCTTCACCAGAGGAAGGCAACAGAGCTCTCCAACTGCCCCTTCATGAACCAACATGCTCTGCAATCCCTTGGCTGCTGTATTCTGCTCATGGACACTCACTCTGCAGGCATTTCAGCGTCTCTCCTATCTTCCGCTCCATCAGCACTCCTTCCCATCCTTTAACATCGGTACATTTATCCATGTGTTCCTCCCAAAGCGCTCTGCCTACCATTTTGTATCTAAATCATGCCGGACAAGATTCCCGAACAGGGAATTAGGAGTAATTCCTTACCGTTCATGTTTTAGTGGGAATCTCCCAGTGCAACATCACTGCTTCCTTACCATTCCTTTTGATGCAGCATACCTTTCCTCAGGGTATGGCAAGGTTCCTCACAACTTTCTAATTACTTTGTTGCCTATCCAATCAACAATATCCAACAGCCTACATTCCCCTGCATGTCCTCTGGGATGTGAGAAACTTCTTTGGGGATATTGGACAGTGTCCTTCACTGACTGCACCCCCGCATTAGCTAACTTTTATTTCTTTATCTCTTTCAGTTTCCTTGTACACTTGGAAGACCAGCTTGCCGCCATTGTTGCAATGAAGATCCTCATACACTTCAGGAATGTTACTGCTAAGTTTTTTTTATTCAGTTACATTGTAAGACCATAAGATTTTAGTTTATAGCTTTTTATTTTGTTCAGATCCAAGTATTCTCAGATTTGTTAATAAAGCGCAAACAATGAAGACTTAAGCATACGAACACATTTTAAATCAGCTAATGGACAAAGTCAAGACAAATATAACATATGGATTGATATTAACACCTTATACATCTAAAACTAATAAAATATATAGGATATATGGGAAGAAGATAACAACAATGACAAAACAGTCGAAGAAAATAATTTGTTTGATATATAGTCAAAATACATCTAAACATATATCATAATTCACTTCAAAGAATCATGACCACAATCCACTTATTCATGCTGTACTTTGAATGGGTTAAGTTCTGGCTTGAATAAGCTATGAGTAAAGGATTGTACTCTATTAGCAAAAGTCTTTGCAAATATTTTGCAATCCGAATTAATTCATGAAATTGATCTATTATTTCTATGTAAAACCTTATCCTGGTCATGTATGGGGAACTAAATCAGAAGATCTTCAGCAAACGTACCGGAAGCCCTACCAATTTCAGAAAAAAATCTATGTAAGAAATTAAATTTTGGCATCAGGAGAAGTACGCAAAGAAGTCCATAGAAAAGCTGTGAGGATCAGGTGCTTTACCTTTCTTAAGAACTTTGGTGGATTTGGATATTTCACTTTCATGTATAGGATAATTTACATTGTTTATTAATTTATTATAATATTAAAATCAATATTTGACAATGTGTGTTCTGAGGAATATAATTTCTTGTAAAACATGCTAAATACATTTGAAACATCTTTGTGAGATGATGCCATAACTCCTGAATAATTTTTGATACTAGAGACTGTATATCTTTCCTTTTTGACTTTGAGATATGACGCAAGAACCTTGCTTGCTCTGTTGGGCATTTCATATATTTTACGTGTGAATTTTAGTACAATACCACAAGCTTGTTCTGTGAGTTTTTCTATTTATATTTAAGAATAAAGAGAATCTCTCTAAGTAGGTTATCATTCACCCTAGAATTGTATATTTCTCTAGATCCTGCAGATGATTATAGAGATTATCTAATTCCTTTTTAAAGTATTTTTTCTTTATAGCTACATATGACACAATATGTCCATGTGAGGCAACTTTCTATGCATCCCAATTGTTTACCAGAGATGTATCAACATCCTTATTAATTTGAAAATAAAACTGATGAAACTCGGGAAACAATTTTTCAAAAATATATTCATCCAATAATGGATTGTTAAATCTTCATCTATTCATACCTTTCCCAACATTATTCAGTTCCAAATTTGGATTACAGGGACATGGTCTGATATAACCAGGCACTCGATACTGGAATCAATTATTGCACCAGTTAAGGACTTTGAAAATCATATATCCTCTTCCTCACTCCGGCTAACGAATGCTGCAGGACTTCATCCGTGCCATCAAAGTCCACAAGGCGCAGTGCTGAGTGCAATGCATCGGTATTGCTAGGCAAGCCCAGCAGGGCTACTCACTTAATAACTTGCATTTTCTTTGCGCTCTAAGATGGATCGCACTTGGGGTCATTTTGCATATGTGTTTTTATAACTGCACACAGTTATGTACCTTAGTGCCTACAAGCCGTCCTGTACTGCTTCACTGCCTCTCCAGCATAGCCGCCACCCTCACCTCCAGGCACCGTAGTGCCTCAGCATCTGTCTACACAGCGGCATCCGTGATTGCCTCATTTCTCTTCCTTAGAGCCAATTAAAAGCGGGCAGGTGACCAAAGCCGGCCCACCTTCCTAGGCTTTCGTTTCAAAGACCCATGCCTGCCTCTCTCTCACTTCCTCTTACTCACTCCGGCTACCGAATGCTGCAGGACTTCATCCCCGCCATCAGACTCCACGAGGCGCAGTACTGAGTGCAATGCATCGGCATTGCTAGGTAAGCCCAGCATGGCTACTCACTTAATTACTTGCATTTTATTTGTGCTCTAAGACGGATCGCACTTGGGGGCAATGTTACATATGTGTTATTATAACTGCACAGTTATGTGCCTTAGAGCCTGGAAGCTGGCCTGTACTACTTCACAAAGAAGCACCTCGCCCGGTGGGGCCTTGTTCTGCATTGGGCCCACTGCTTCTTCAGCATGGCCGCCACTATTGCCTCACCTCCGGGCACCAGAGTGCCTCACCATCTGCCTACATGGCCGCATCCATGATTGCCTCCAGCGACCAAAGCCAGGCCACCCTTTCCAAGACCCCACTCCTAAGGCTCCTGACTTTCACTTCCACTGACTACACCCACTGTTCTGCTGCTATACCTGTTGACCCAAAAAGAAAAAAAAAGAAAAAAATTGAATTTAGCTGTGCTCACATCCTGCATTAGCTTTGCTATTGTTCTAAAATTGAATTTAGCTGCATGCACATCCAACGTGTTTTGATGCCAGTGTGTTATCTGTTCCCTCACCCTATTCATATTCCATTGTTTCTTCCCTAACCTATGTGTGTCCCCCTGTGCGTTTTCTCCCTCCTTGTTTACCTCCTCCCTCGTACCTCAGCTGCTCTGCCTGGTTAAGTGCACCAAACTCTTTACCCCTAGCATGGCACTTTCTATCTCCCCCATCTACTCTAACTATTTCTCCATCTCCTATCGTTCACCTCTCACTAAGTCTGGCCAGAAGAAACTCGAGAAGGACATACTGGCCTCCAACCCAGGCCTTCCTGTTGCTGACACCTACATCAGCGCTTCCACCAGTGACACTCTCACTGACATCCTCTTTGCTGTTCCTGCTCCAGACCTATGGACTCTCCATATGAATGCTCTGCTCTCTCCTTACTGTTCTTCGCACATAAATGGTGACACCTGCTGGGAGGTCCTTCTTGCCTCCTTTTCCACCTCCAGGGCCATCATAAATGTCTACCAAAATGGTACCATCCTGGTACAGGGGACTCAACCCAACCTCTTACTTTTTGATAGGAGCCTTCCTTACCTTATCAAATTTCCTATTTCCTCTTCACAGGTTCCCCTACCACCTATTTCAACGGCCACACAGGCTCCCTTGCCAACTATGCCCACCTTGGCTTTGTTACCTGCTACCAACCTGATTACCTCCCTGACAACTCCCCCCTTGTCGCTTTCAACTGTACAGGATTCCTTGCCTACTCTCACTACACTGACAACCTCTGGAGCTCCATTGCCTCCTGTGGCACCTCCCACACTGGCCTCTTGCCATCTTCCACTATTCTGTCTCCCTTGACATCACCCTCCTCACTGACACCCTTGGCATGCTTGCCTCCTCTGCCTCCACCTACCTCTATCTCTCAGGCACTCTTACGGCTTATAGAGGTGACCTCTGTCCCTTGCACCCCTCCATATGTCTTTCAAAATTGTCACCATGGAGCATGTTGCCAATTTTGAAAAACATATGCACACTCTGCTGACAAGCAGTCCTATGACATCTGCCACCTCCTTGAACTCCTGGATCTTGATGTTCTTGATCTAACTGAGGCATGGCTTAAGGGCAGCTCTGTCACAAGTTTTGACACACTCCAACTCTCTGCGGGTGAGCCTCTTTCACAAACAGAGATTTGGGGGTAGATCTTTATCCTCTGCAGGTGTCTCCCTCTGGAATAGCCTCCCTGCGTCTCTTCGTCTTGAACCAGAGCACCTTATGTTCTGGAAACTCTTCAAGACCTTCCTCTTCTGTTCCTACTTCTCTCACCCTATCCCCTGGTAACCGCTGTTCTTTTTTCTCTCCAACCTCCATCCTCCTTCTCCTTCCTGACTCTGTTCAGTTTTTGCTGACTGGTTACATGGTTCCCCTCCTGAGCCCTACAGGTCCCAACTCCCCCCCCATCACCAGTCTTTGAACTTGCCTCCAGGCCACTGCACTATATATAGCATTACTGGACTTTCAGTTTACGCTCCATGAGTGAGGCAACCTCTCTGCACTTAACCAAGGGCCTTTTTGGACTGGATGCATTTTCCATATCACCCTCCTCAGCACCTCCGTCTGCACGCATGCATGACCTAAATGTACTAGGACTAGTAATGTTTGTACGCCCTGCCCCCCCTTTTTTTCTGTCCCCCACCCGATTTTGGTCACAACTGTAACACTTCATGCACTTGCACTAGGAGAAATGCTGTCAGGCCTAATATGCTAGTTTTTCAGTTCAATCATTGGGAAACTTCAAGGCCTAAGAATGATTACTGTATACCCTTGTTACCATCATGCCTTGAAGCACTTTGAAGCACTCCACCTGTGTATAAGCGCTGTATCAATAAACCATTACAATTACAATATATATTCAATACTGGATAGTGTATTATGTGGGAGGGAATTAAAAGCGAAATAAGGTCTGTGGGGTGTGTAATTTCCAAGGAAACATTCACAACTATTTCAGACAGACATCTTATGAATTTGACATGTGCTTTGCTTTTCCTAAACTGACATGTAGATCATCTATTGAAGAATGGATCTTAACATCCCCTCATACTATTTTATTTATTTATTTATTGTAACATTCATAGCAGCGCACCAAACCCTCAGGCATCAGAGTGTTAGTTATATGAAGTGTGAATGACAATCTTTAGCAAAGCCATATCAGGTAGGTACATAGTCTGGCAAAGCCATGCCTCATGTTGTGGGGGCTACATCAGGTATCGTAAATTCAAATTTAAATCAGGTAGATACATAGTCTGGCAGAGCCACGCCTGATGTTGTGGGGGGCTACATCAGGTATCCATTAATGCAAAAGTAAAATCAGGTAGGTGCATATTCTGGCAGAGCCACGCTTCATGTAGCGGGCGGGGGGAGCTACATCAAGTGTGCATAGCACAGTAGTCAAAGCAAGCCAGGAGGTAGTGGCAGGAAACATAGCCAGCAGTAGGCTGCAGATGCAGGTAAAATGCAATGTATGTATTTACGTATTTAATTGTTTTATTTATTTACAGTGCTCAACCCACGAGCATCACAGCGCTGGTACAAGTTAATAGGAAGAGGTTACAAAGAAACTAACTGTGTAGTGCAAGGCTAGGGTCAGAGCATATGACTTACAAAGACAATCAGGAGTGTTACCAGGAATGAACATGTGAAACATAGGGCTAGAGGAAAAATCAGGTAGCATATACAACTCGGGTGAATTGCAAAAGTCAAAAAAGGTAATCCAACATGGTCAAGTCAGGTGAGATGCATGTTAGTACAAATCAGTTAAACTAATGAAGTAAAGTGGGTGATCACACACATTGCAAATGCTAGAGTAGTCAGGTCAGGTGGACAGTAACCCTATCATACACTGCACAAGGCCGAGGGGCTAATGCTTCAGTAGGTATGGTCTGGAGGAGAGAATGCTGGCAAGGATGCAACCACGTGAAAAGTGGTAAGAACTGATGCAGTTGGATATTTGGCAAGGTTTGAGACAAGGGGAGGGAAAGCGTTACGGGACCCATGATGGAAGCATACATGGTACTCGCTGCGATGTGTACCAATAACCATCAGAGATGAGTACAGCGAGTATGAGGGTTTGTGCCAGCAGAGAGGCTGCCTTACCTGCCGGGATGATGATGGCAGTCAAAGAGACATGATGAGAGCCTGCCTCCATTGTGGGTAATAACCGGGGACCTCAACAAGGGCTCAGACAGGCAGGGAAGAGAGCCTTTGCGAAAGGCCGACTCTGCCTCCCGGATCCGATGCTAGGAGTCTTTGCTGCAAGAGACAGTCAATCAGATGTCTCGGCAGTGGTGGGTGGCTGCAGGGCTGTTAGGCCCATGTTGAAACTAGATGGCTTTATGTCGGCCATCTTGCTGTGCTCAACAATTTGATCCAATGAATATAGGCATGTTGGAGGAGCTGCAGGAAGTTAGATGTTGTTCTGCTCTCAAAAAGCACATGACATCAGAGTGGGGAGATTAGATTGTATTATATTTTGTTTCAGGTCTATACAAAAGATAAGGCCTGTATTAGCGGGTCCATGAACATTACCAATAGAGAAATTCTGACAGTTCACCAGTAGTTTAACTAAAACCCATCTTCCTTTAGTATCCATTTCTCTATGCAAGATTTTGTAGTTCATACCCCTCCTTATCAAAATTGCAACACCATTGCGTTTACCTTCAGCTTGACTAGAAAGCACATTCCCAACCAAGAACCTTTTCAATTTCATGGCTTATTGTGCAGACAAGTGTGTTTCCCAAAAACAAGCGATACATGGGTTAAACCTGTTAAGGTTGGTCAGGAAATATTTTGTCCCTTAATTGAATTATTTAGTCCTTTAACATTCCACATTATAGATATCAAAGTTATATTCAATGAAAAGAGAGGAGAATTATATTTTCAATAAATAATGCCTTAAACCCTGCATCCAAACAGAGCAACTCTTATAAGCCTGGTAATTTAAATACACCAACATGTACTATTGTTTACTGGTTTGAAAAACATTAAACAATACCAAAAAGACATAAAAGGAAAGATCAAGAGAAAGGGGAAGAGATATTGTCAAACTTGGCAAATCGGTATTGATACTCCAAATCCCTTGTATTTACTGTAGCTGAGAGACAACCACCCAAAAGCTAAAGGAAGGAGAAACAGAACAATTTTAAAGAAACTCAGAGTCAAGAATGCAACACAACATTTAAAAGTATATGTTTGGCATATCCCAAACAAGGGCGAAATAGCAGGCACCACCCCAGCAATGCCTGCTCTCTACTAATAGAGACTATAGCATTACCAGAGAGTTAACTGTAACTGATTATGCCTACAAACATAGATATAATCACATAGGAGATGGTTGTTGATTCTGATTAAGTTTTGAAGTGTCAATTTCCTCCATTTTGCATAGTCTTATAAAGTTTCTAAGATCTTCTGGATCATCAAACAAGGACATCCTGCCATTAATAGTTACCTTGAAAGTACTTGGGTGTACCAAACCATATCTTGCATTTAATTGCTGTCATGGGTATCAGGCAGGTAGTTGGGGCAAGCTGGGTGGAGGCCTGGCAGGCCTGGCATAGGCACACAAAGAACCCATAACAAATCCATCCTTTCATTCCTTCCTTTCATTCCTTCCTAGTGTTTGTAGTAACTTCCTGGTTACCACTTCCTGTTGTCAAACAGGAAGTGCATGATAACTCATGAGCTCTGTAGTGTTTGGGTGTGGCTGGCTATATAAGCCACACCCAAGATTCTTCCAGTGCTTTGTGTTGCTTACTGTGAGCTGTATCAGCAACACACTTGCCGTGCTCTGGATCAGCCAGCATCTGCTTACCTGCTCTGGATCATCCTGCTTCTGCTTACCTGCTCCGGATCATCCTACTTCTGCTTACCCGCTGTGGATCATTCAGCTTCAGCTTATCTGGTTCTTACTTCATGCCGCAGCTATCTCCAGTCAAGAGGGGACGTCTACACCGGCACCTGTAAGAACAAAGAAGAACACCGTTAACATGCGCACATCAGTAATGCTGCGCATACTCACCGAATCTACCCGCGATGCTGGAATCCAGGTTAGTTGCACGAGCGCACAAACCCCTGTAAGAAAGAAGAGACATTATTAATTGCGCTTGCTCCAATAACGTGGACACTTATTTTACTGCACTCTCTGTCTCTACGCGGTGCATACTTACCAAAAGCCTCCGTGCAAACGTACCTAACCATCAAGTCTCCAGTAGCGCTGAACCCAACTTGAGGCGCTAATACCACATAATTTCTCCTGCAAGGGAAAGAGAGAGACATTACCAGGCGCGCTCGAATTGAAGGCGCTGTGCAAACCTACCAGCAGCTAGCTTCTACATGCAGCGCTACTCAACCACAAAAATACTGGAAACAAAGACAATATGGACAATTTTGGACACTCAACATTCTCCGCGCAACGTTCACTTGTGGGAAGGACTTTCTAGCAAGTGAAGAAAATGGCGCCTTGAACTCTCGGCCTCGCTGTGAAGGCATAAACATCGTTTGGCATATGAACTCAGCCTGCAGACATTGGCACCAATCACATGAGTGAATCGCGCCCCTGCAAATGCAGGATGGAGTGCACACCCTACTAAAGATCAAGGTATTCCTCCGGGTGAAACCGGGGAAGAGAAGACTTGGGGTCAAGGGAGGCTCATCCATCGCTCCTGCAGAGACACAGGTGAGTGTGACAGAACACGAAGCAATCCTCAATACCTCTGCCCGAGCGATAGAAACTTCAGAGGTAGACCAGCTTTCCCTATTGTTAGGTGAACTACCGGCTGAGGTGCATGTAGTCTGCTCAGAGACAAATGCCTTAAGGGGCGAATTGATAGTCAACAGGGACAAAGTAGACGATTTGGCAAGACAGCTGCTACAGACCCAAGCTGGTCTAGCACCCCTACCAGGCGGAGTTCCACAGGGGCAGCCTACCGTTGCACCTGTAGCCACACCCGTTCAAGTATTGCTTCCAGGCATCATCCCTTTATCCCTTTAGCACCCCCAGAATGCTTCTCTGGGGATCCCAAGAAATTTTGAGCGTTCATGAATCAATGCCGCTATATTTCGTATGCAAAGCAGACACCTTTCTGAATGACCAAGCTAAAGTAGCGTTTGTCCTCTCCTATTTAGGAGGGCACACGGCGGACTGGTCTGTCCCGTTAGTGCATAGGGATGACCCTTTACTGAGAAATTACCCATGTTTTCAGCGTGAACTGGAAAAAAGTATTTGCCCATCGGACTCGAGGTCAGGCCCTGGATGATGAGCTACTCTCTCTGCGACAGGCTGGTCCGGATCTAATGTCATATGTTGCCACATTCAATTGCTTAATACCCGAATCAGGTTGGCCAGAGGAGAAAAGAATAACATTATTTTATCGAGGACTGAGAGGAGAATTAAAAGATGTCTTGGCGCAAGTAGTTAATCCTCCCGAAGATTGCAGTAAATATATCGACCTAACTATGCAACTAGACCACTGGTTACAAGATCGCAAGGCCGACCGAACCTGATCAGAGCATAGACCAGTGTTTGTCTGACCAAAGGAAGCGTCTCATCGACAGGCCTCAGAAATACACTCAGAGCCCATGCAATTGGGTGTTCTCAGGGGACCACTCACCAAGGCGGAGAGAGAACGGAGGCATCAGGAAAAACTTTGCTTATATTGCGGCCAATCTGGTCACTTTCTCCGGAACTGTACGAATAAACCCCCACGGAAGACAATGGGGGTACTAGATAACATAGGGGAAGACACAGGTGCGTAGCGGAAAACTCCAACGCCCGGCAGATGTAGAGGTTGGTCTGTCGAGCCAGGAACGGAGCACTCTGATCTCACATTTCAGTATTCCTGTGATTTTGGTAGACCCTTCACAGCCCACCCGAATGCCCTCAAGGCTTTCAAAGACAGTGGGGCTATTGGGAACTACCTGGACATAAACACAGCAAAGACCTTGGGATTAGTATTCCACCATAAGCACACCACAGAAAGCGTGACAGCTGTGGATGGCACACAACTCCTTTCGGGACCAGTAACACAATGTACTTCCACCATCACCTTAATCTGCCAAGATGGCCACAGAGAAAGTATTAGATTAGACCTTATCGCTGCACCCCAATTCCAACTGATTCTTTGGATACCATGGCTAGAGACGCACAACCCAAAGATAGATTGGCAAGCTCGAACCTTACTCTTTTCCACGGAATGTGCCTCTTGTTACAACATCAAAGGGATCAAAGGAAGCCCATTGTTAGCTTCACAGGAAAAGATAGCAGGTTTAGGCTTGGTGGACACTTACCAGGGGAATACCAGGAGTTCCAGGATGTGTTTGCAAAGGAGCAAGCTAATATACTACCACCACATCGAGTTTACGACTGCCAGATCGAACTACAACCAGGGGCACAAGTACTGTGCAGCCGCATTTATGCATTAACCGAGGAAGAAAACACTCACCTACAGACTTACTTGGATTGATACCGGGCCAATGGATTCATTAGACCATCTAAGTCACCAACCGCCTCCGCACTAAGAGGGGGACTTAAGAACGTGTATTGATTACCGGGCCCTAAATCAAGTCACCATAACAAATAAGTACCCGTTACCTCTGATACCAGTACTCATAGACCAGGTGAGACAAGCAAAGATTTTCACCAAGCTAGATTTACGCGGCGCATATCACCTGGTATGCATGAAGAAAGGGGACGAGTGGAAGACTGCGTTTCGTACCCGCAATGGCTTGTACAAATACCAGGTCATGCCCTTTGGGCTTTGCAATGCCCCGGCTGCGTTCCGGCATTTTATGAATGATGTGTTATGGGAACTCCTTGATGTCTGCGCAGTCGTCTACATCAATGACATTCTGATCTACTCCACCACTCCCCAAGAGCATGTAACCCACGTGCGAGCTGTACTCTGCAAACTGCGTGAAAACTAACTGTACGCAAAGCTAGAAAAATGCTCCTTCCATGTCACTGAGGTGAAGTTTCTGGGATATGTACTGACACCACAGGGGATCAAGATGGACAATAGAAAAGTGGAGGCAATCCTCACTTGGCGCTCACCCACATATGTAAAGGGAGTACAGAGTTTCCTAGGGTTTGCAAACTTTTATCGACGCTTCAAACTAGGATTCTCACATATTGTACATCCAATAACGTCCTAGCTACGCAAACACCGAAAGATCGAATGGACACCAGCAGCGGAAAAAGCTTTCCGAGCTCTCAAGGAAAAATTCACCTCAGCCCCAATTCTCTAACACCCACAGCCCGATTTACCGTACATCGTGGAAATGGAAGCTTCAAGCATTGCCATTGGCGCTGTATAGTCTCAACAAAATCCTGAAACTGGCTGCCTTCACTCATTGCCTTTTGGTCAATGAAATTTTCCCTTGCAGAATTAAACTATGCAATTTTTGATAAAGAACTCCTAGCAATCAAAAGTGTACTGTGTGAATGCTGGCATTACTTACAAGGAGCAAAACACACCATCACAATATTAACAGATCATCAGAACTTGCAATACTTACGCTCAACAAAAGCTCAGTCTTCTGGGCAGCTCTGTTGGGCCTTATCCTTAATGGAATATGACTTTGTAATCACCTACCACCCCATAGTTAAGAACGGGAAAGCGGATGTGTTTTCCTGCATTGGCACAGGAGAGGAAGTCTACAAAGCCCCTAACCCAGTGGAGATCATACCCAGCCATAAAATTCTCAGCCTCTGTATCAGCCCATCTCTGTTAAATACTCTGTAGGAAACAATAAAAGAAAATATGTCTGAAGAAGATCTACTGGCTTGGGACACGAAGGGAGATTAGTTCACCATTCAAGACAAACTACCATACTACCAAAAATGATGCCTCTACGTTCCAACTAAGGATCTGCAACAAGCAATCATATCAGACTACCACGACTCGCTGTTAAAAGCCCATCCGGGTATAGCCAAAACCATGAACAAAGTAAGCAAATCTTATTGGTGGCCAACTTGGCAAGAAGATATTGCCACCTACATAGGCACCTGTGAGGTATGTGCACAATACAAAACATCCAGACAAAAACCAGCCAGCCTCCTTCAGCCAATCACCATTCCACCAGCGCCCTGGCACACAGTATCAATGGACTTCATCACTGATCTACCTCCTAACTCAGGTTATAATACTATCCTCGTAGTAGTGGACCTCTTCTCCAAAATGGCCCATTTCATAGCTCTAAAGGGTATTCCCTCAGACCCTGGTGCAGGTTTCTCTAGACCAAATCGTCAAGTTACATGGATTCCCTACCATAATCGTTTCTGAGAGAGGCAGCCAATTTGTAAATCGTTTTTGGAAAACATGTTGTGCCCTGGTAAGAGTAGAGGTCCATCTGTCTTCTAGTCAACACCCTCAAACGGATGGCCAAACCGGGTGCACAAACCAGACCATGGAACAGGATTTGCGCTGTCTATGACACCAAACAAGCCAAAGCTGGACAGAAATTCTATAAATGGCAGAGTATGTCTACAACAACTCAACACATTCACCAACCCAAGCAACACCCTTCTTTACTATAAATGGTCGAAACCCCAGAACGTCGGTCTACGATCCGCCAGAAAAGATTGAAATGCCTGCAGTAAAGACTCTACATGCCAGCATCATGAAAGCAGCCAGAGAAGCCAGCAGGAACCTACAGCAAGCCAAAGAAACACATAAAAGTAATGCTGATCGCCATCGACGAAAAGCCCCAGATTATCAAGTGGGAGACTCTGTCTGGCTGGCAACTAGACACATTGCTTTAAAGGGTCCCAAGAAATTTCAGCCTGGATACATTGGCCCTTATACAATAGAAAAAGTAATTAATCCAGCAGCCATGAGACTGGCGTTATCTCAACATATGCGTATACATCCCGTATTTCACGTGTCACTATTAAAACCAGCACACTCAGGAACCCAAACTTCCACACCTCCTGCACCCATACAAGTGGGTGAAGAAGCACCAGAATATGAAGTAAAGAACATATTAGATTTGAAAAACAAGTATGAAAGACCCTGTATTATTTGATTGACTGGAAGGGGTACGGACCCCAGGAAAGATCATGGGAACCCAGCATGCACGTGCATGCCCCCCGATTGGTGCGGAAATTCCATCGGGACCATCCTGAGAAACCAAAGCCCTCATACATACCATTGGGAGGGGTCTTGAGGGGGAAGACTGTCATGGATATCAGGCAGGTAGTTGGGGCAAGCTGGGTGGAGGCTTGGCAGGCCTGGCATAGGCACACAAAGAACCTGTAAAAAATCCCTCCTTTCATTCCTTCCTAGTGTTTGTAGTAACTTCCTGTTGCCAAACAGGAAGTGCATGATAACTCATGAGCTCTCTATTGTTTGGGTGTGGCTGGCAATATAAGCCACACCCAATATTCTTCCAGTGCTTCGTTTTGCTTACTGTGAGCTGTATCAGCAACACACTTGCCGTGCTCTGGATCAGCCAGCATCTGCTTACTTTCTCTGGATCAGCGTGTTTCTGCTTACCTGCTCCGGATCATCCTGCTTCTGCTTACCTGCTCCGGGTCATCCTGCTTCTGCTTACCTGCTCCAGATCATCCTACTTCCGCTTACCCGCTCAGGATCATTCAGCGTCAGCTTACCTGGTTCTTACTCCACGCCGAAGCTATCTCCAGTCAAGAGGGGACTTCTACACCGGCACCTGTAAGAACAAAGAAGAACAAAGAAGAACAGCGTTAACACGCGCACATCAGTAACACTGCACATGCTCACCGAATCTTCCCGTGAGGCTGGAATCCAGGTTAGTTGCTCCAATAACGCAGAAACTTACTTCACTGCGCTCTCTCTCTCTCTATGCGGTGCATTCTTATCAAAAGCCTCCATGCAAACTTACCTAACCACCAAGTCCCCAGTAATGCTGAACCCGGACTTGAGGCGCTAATTCCACATAATTTCTCCTGCAAGGGAAAGGGAGAGACATTACCAGGCGCGCTCGAATTGAAGGTGCTGCGCAAACCTACCAGCAGATAGATTCAACACGCAGTGCTACTCACCCACAAAAATACCAGCAAACAAAGACAATACAGACAATTTGGGACAATCAACATTCTTTGCGCATTGTTCACTAGCGGGAAGGACTTTCTAGCGAGTGAAGAAAATGGCGCCTTGAACTCTTGGCCTCGCTGTGAAGGCATAAAACAGAGTTTGGCATCTGAACTCAGCCTACAGACATAGGCACCAATCACATGAGTGAATCCTGCTCCTGCAAATGCAGGATGGAGTGGACACCCTACTAAAGATCAAGGTATTCCTCCGGGTGGAACAGGGGAAGTGAAGACTCAGGATCAAGGGAGGCTTGTCCATCACTCCTGCAGCGACACAGGTGAGTGTGACAATTTCCTCCGTTGAGCTGTTGCTTTGGACACATCTTGCAAAACGAAAATTCTCTGACCGTTCCAAAACAAATGCTCTTATTCTTTTCGCCTTTTTCAAAAACAGCTGGTGGCATGTATCTTCAAGGAGTAGAAACATGATTGTGTTGGGGTATATTTCTTATGGGTCTCTCACTTTTTAAACCCAATTCTGTGTGCCCTTTGTTTATTAAGGGCAGTAGAGGAGTACAATTGAAGAATGGTTGATAAAATAAATTTTAAGAAAAAGAGCTGCATCATGCCCTTCAACTCATTGGGGCAGTCCAACAATGAATAGATTATTTCTACAATTCCTATTTTCAAGATCTTCATTTTGTCTCTGAAGAGCAAGCATATATGTTTCCAGATGGACAACTTGGGAAGCAATATTCTCGGCTTCACCAACTCCATCTCTCCATCTCTTCAATTCTAGATGAAAAATTTGACCACCGGTCATCCAACTGTTGAAACGTGATGTTTGTAGTTTCCGTGAAGGGCTTTAATGCTCTTATTTCTGACAGAAAATACTAGCCCCCTCAAGATTTGAGCAGGAGGGTTGAATCACTTTTCAGCCTCTTAAATTAATTAGAACTTGCCATAGCAGAGGATTCTTTGTTCCCAGTGTCTTATACAGGGCCTTTTTCAGAAGCCATTATATGTAACTATTTGATTTGAAATGAATATCACCACTACCTCTCAATTAGACAATCAGCACAACTTGCTGGTGTTTTGTAGTAAATAACATTTATGTACAACATGTGATTAGGGCAAAATACATATATAGAGATGTAATGAAAGGATTTCTTTCTTTCAGCTACTCACAATTCAGCCAACAATAAAAGGGAGATCTTAGGCATCGATATTACATCCCAAAAAGATGATATTAATAGATAACAGTACCTTTAACTACATAATTTCCGTCATCCGCAACTGGTATAGAAAATGCAGCCTGTGTTGTCAAAAAAGCGGACCTCTCTATATAGGACTGCCTCTATGCTCAATGCTCGCGGATGATCCTGACTAGAAGCACGGCTGTACAGTCACAGGACACTGCTGCGTTAAGCGTCAGCTCTGACCATTCAGGAAATGCATACCATTAAGCAGCGAAGATTCCGCCATCACAGTGGAACCTCTCTGTTACATCAGGCAATTCAAGAGGTACAAAAATCCAATAATAGATCACTCTGGATAATTATTTAATCAGTTATGGAGCTGGAGCACGGGATCAGCCTGCTATCTCACACAGCACTAGACCATGCTCTGTACATTAGATCTTAAGAGAAGAACCCACTTGCTCCCACCGCCCAGGTTTCACCTCACTAACTGAGTGTATTGGAATGCCAGTGGCAATCATTCTCTCACTTGTACATATGCATTCTCACATGCCACCATTCTCTCTGACTTCATGCATTCCAGACTAGAATGTATCCATATAGCAAAGCACTTCATAACAAAGGATATTCACTAGCATTCATATCTAACCACTCAACCAGAAATCGTAAAGCAGTATATTTTAAGCAAGACTCATGAAGATTGAAGGGTTTCACCATCAAAAATCATAAACTTGTGCATCATTGATGTATATGTTTTGGGTATATTATCCAAAAATATGTTTGTGTTTTAAAGATTTGAATATATTGGAATCATGGTCATTACACTGTTGCTCAGCTGCCAAGAAGTATCCAAGAAACAGAGCATTCCACTCAAAGGGTGAAACATTTAAATTGAACCTCTGTCCAGATGCTTCTGAATATTTGGATTTGTTTGACTGCTTAATGATATGAGGTGGCCTCCTGGCCAGTGGTATCGCCAGGAATCAAATTTAGGAGGGGCACAGAGGGGGCCAAAGACAAAAGTAGGGGGGGCACAGACAAATGTAAGGGAAGAACATGGTCACTGCTCGTTTTAGGTGGGGGGCACAATGGGGGGTACATGGTTTCACAGGGAGGACCCGGTCCCCCCAGTCTCCCCGTTGCGACACCACTGCTCCTGGCACAGCTGAGTCAGGAGTCTCAGGTAAGTGAAGAAACTATTTTACTTAGTTGCAGGTTACAACTAGTAAGTTACTGATTGACTAGTGACACAGTGAGGCCCTCTTCAACTTCCACACTATGAACACTCTGAACAAACAATTCTCAGAGCATTCAGTATCCAGGCAACCATAACATTCCAACGTGCATAGCAACAGGAGAGAAGGCAAATCCAAGTCACAACACTTAACAAGAAATGTTCCCTGATGATTATAGTGTTATATGGGAAGCACATCCAGTACTTTGTCCTTACAGACACTAAGACTCCCATAGTTAGGGATCCCTAATACTCTTCTTACAGTGGCCTCCATTGGGCCTACTAGTTGGTGGCAGTTTTTGTACATTATATGGTTATCGAGGGGTGCAAACTGCAGTACCTTGGACTGTGTGTGGACTGAGCCTACCTAGAATTCCTCTGTAAAATACAGAACTGAGCCTAACCTGTGAAAGAGAGTAGGACAAACACGTTGCTATTCAAGGGTCTGGCTTCTGATGGCCTCAGAGAGTGAGGGCTACATAGCCACTACTAAATGTTAATGAATGCTTAAATGGCAACAGAAATACATTGTGAATATCAATAAAATGCCTTAGAAAGCAGAGTCTTTTGATTGTGAGCTGGGTTGGTACTCTGCCCCCAAGTCTACAATTTAGCTTGTGAATCTGAGCCCACATCTTCTAAACCCTGGGACCCAAGTCCAAAAGTATGAAAAAGAAGGCACCCACGATAAATGATGCTGAAGCTCTGCCAGATGTACCAGTCTTCCCAAATTCCTTTCTGGTGGTGAAACACTTCCAATGTTCAGACACCACCAAATGGTTGAATCATACCACAATCTAATGAATCAAGAATACAGTGATGAGCTTTATAGATTTAAAGCTTTCACTATGCCAAACAACACTTTTAATAATGCTGGACTATAATGATCCTTTTATTTTGCAAATGCATGCCACCAGATTAGCGTTGGGGTTTGCACGCTCGCTCAATATAGAATGGATTAACACAAGGACTCCTACACATCAGTAAGACATTATACCAGATAAAGAAAAATGATGACCTTGTGGAGTTAGCATGCTTGGTGATCCGATCTGCAATGGACTATCATAAGTATTACATACATGGCTGATAGTTAACACTCCCTTCCCACAGGGTAAGGACACCAATGCCAGAGCTATTTGGTAGTTCCTTGCCTAATAACACTACACTCTTTCAGTGGCAGGTCGGCCGGCAGAGAATCAAGTGAATGTAGAATATTTAATCTTATACCCTCTTGAATATTCTGGTGGGGGTTCCAAATAAGAGGGGTAGATATGTGACAACATCCCAAGCCTAAGCTTGGGATCGAGCATTGGGGTGGTCATTTGGGCATGTGCTGACTGAGGTGGTGGATACTGGACAATGAGGTGATATACGGGAATCCCCAGACCACCCCCGCTGGACCCTGCACTAAGGCAGGGAACAGTCACAGAAGCTAACCCACCACTAATAAAGACCACCATCAACGTAGGGGCAACCCCTTGGGGATATCGCTGCCCCTCCATTTTGTAATTCCTGAGAGCCAATCCATCTCACTAGCCAGACACAAACACCTAGCCTAGGAAGTAAGGCCTTTACCTTTAAGAGAGCAAATGAGACACATTTAGAATTCACCGACTGAAGGAAACAGTTGGGAGCCTGGTTCAAATTAAAACAAACACACTGCAGGACAAAACAAACATTGTCCTCTTGTTCCTTCTAGTAGCATAGAGATTACATAGTTACCAGTCCAGTTACAAGTTACCAGTCCAACACAATAATTAGATTTACATTAAATAGCTTCCTTTGCGTACAAAAGGTGTTTCTGACTTGTAAAGTACATGCTGGGGATACACATGAGAACAGTTCCAAGTGGGTAATGTTGGGCGGTTTTAAAGAGGAGGGAAGGAGCCCCCACATATGGCTAGGGCAGGTTTCAAATCTGAGATGCTGATAGCTCTTGATATAAACTCATTTAAGCCTTTTGGCCACAAGCGCGTTGCCCAGTCACATAGGAGAGGAGCCCAGAATACACAGGGGAGGCCATAGCCCCAGGCACCATTAAAAGGTAGAAAAGGCATTGCTGGAAAAGCCAGTTGCTTAGTACAAAAGTGTTAGAGAATGAGCTGTAGGAAGGTGATTGGAGATTGGCCAGTAAGTGGTGTATTGAGAGGAGAGTTGGGAGAACAGTGCTGGTGGTTGGTGGGATGAAGTTACTTTCGATGGAGAATGGTTGCCATTTCAGGACAAGATTTTGTTTCTCAAATCGCTTTATTCATTTTATAACAGATGCATACAATGAAGCAAAAAGAATCAGTAAATCAGTGACCATGTATGGAGAAAGGAAAAGAGGAAAAAGGTAAAAAAAAGAAAAAAGGAGAAATGGGGAAGATGGAAAAGAGAGTCAAACCTATAGTACATTAAAAGCATTCCAAACATCAGAATATTTGCCTAATTTCTTCTTGATCTGAAAAGGCACGTGCCGGAGGGAATGGCCAAATTATTCAACCAGTCATCGAGCTAACTCTTCAAAATTTCAAAATGAGTTTTGTGGCCACTAAAAGGGCTCTATATTCCAAAAAAGCAAGGCAATAGGCAGTTTAATGCCTGCCAGATAATGTGAGTATGAGGGGAGAAAGGCCCAACACAAGATCAATACACAGATGTACTTCAATCCAATAGAACTGAACTTTCTGACACTGCCAAAACATATTTAGAATTGTGCCCCACTCCCTCTTGCAGTTCTAATAAGTGTCATCTTGACTAAGCTTGCAGTGCACTTGATAATTAGCACTTTGATACTTTGCACTTCAGCACTTTGGTGTTTGGCACCTTAAGTGACATTACAATTGGCACTTTAGAGATATGCATAAGACACTATACATGCCCCATCCAGCAAATATGGGAAATAGTTGTCTTTAATGTACTTTTACAGGATTCATTAATGTAATTGGTTCTTTGCACTTCTTACTTTATGTTTTACCGGATTTGTGTTAAAACAGACTGTTTTAGTAAATACCATGTGTTTGTGTAAATGACTGTGCGAACATTATGTATGTTTTATAATTCTATGCAATAAAATTATGAAATGTGTTCCTTGACCTAACACTCTCTCCCTTTTTTGCCACTTTGTCATTAGGTTTTTTGTTCTGCCGTGAGATATCATTCTGTGTGTTTTGCCTTATTGCTTTACCCGATGTCCATGTTAAAGGGGATGCTCATCCTTTTGGTCTACCATGTTCCAAGTGGACAAGTAAATGCAATGAGAGATATATGACAAAGCCAGATGAATCTCAAACCTGCAGGCGCCCACACTTATAGGACCCCACTCGCTATCAGAAATCATGCATCCTGAATCTAAGCTCCAAGTATTTCTACCATGCTCAAAGGCTTTATCAAGATTTGCCAGCATTAGACATGTATAAAGTAAGGAAGCAGAAAGTGGCATACCCTTACCTAATTATCTAACCGCAGGTATGCCATGTAAAGAAGCTGTCAGGGCAAGAATAGTATCTCAAGAAGATTCCTTAAAGCCTGGTAACAGAGAGCCTCCGACGACCGCAGCTTATATTTTAATCGCAAAAACTCAAGCACAGAGAGGTCATCAATAACTGGCACCAATCTCCAGATGCCTGCATTCTGTCAGTGAACACATGAGAGAGTGTCATTATTGATCTGCACCGTCAGTTTTTTCGATACAGAAGAATCTAAACTAATCAGATATCGCACACCACAGATGCCACAACTCTTTTTCCATTCTCTTATGACACAAGCTTAATGAACGGAACAGTGGGGTCAAACTAACTGGCAGCTTTTTCTCAATATACACTCAACAATACAGCAGGGTAGGACAAACAGATGCATTCTCAATGACAACCCAGTTCGAACGGTCTGCACAATCTCATATGAGCCAGTAATGCAAGGTACACAGCAAGAAAGTGGTGTGATACAGACTTATATTGGGAAAGCAAAAACCACAAAGCCGTACTGGTTTCATAAGGATTGCTTATGGGAACTTCAATTTCCCACCCTCCCCCAAAGGAATTAATAAAAAATGTTGTGCCTATTATCTGCTTAGGAGTTTGAGGAATGGGGGAACCAATATAATATGGCGAGGTGGGCCGAGAACACTTAGATATGGAGACTCAGTTATAAGACGTAAGAAGTTGTAAGACAGCAGGCAACCTAATAGCCAGAGAGGCGAGGGAGGTTTCGGCAGGCCAGAAATGCCCAGGGCAGAGGCAGAAGGAGGTGCAATATGGTGAAATGTGACTTAGGGGCAGGGAGAATCAGACATTGATAACACGTAGAGGATGGTCAAAGAGAGCAGGATACTAGAACAGAGATATGACCACCAGGCATCAAATTACCCGGCAATGTTACTGGAACTCTGCAATAGAGGACTAGTGTTGAGGAAGATCCAACTCTATCTTTGCCTACTGGATGAGAAGTTAAGATTCTGCCAAGCCTGTGATGTGTTAGCCTCAAGGTACTTTACAACAGACATTCAAGAAGTCAGTATGGGAACCCCAATAATATGCAACAAGTAGACAGATACAAATGTGTTCCATTGGACATTAGAGAGGGGCTAGGATGGGCCAAAACCAGGAACTGTGTAAGAGACGTTCTCTGTGCTCAGGAATCATTAATGGGGCAATAGGACCCAAGTGGGTGGACCATTCCCGGTGGCAGTCAGCCCACCCATGAGGGTTATATCGCCATTAGCACCCATGTAGATCCTATGTGGATGCTAAGGGTGAGTTTAACTAAAAAGAAAAAAAATCCTAACTTCATGTGCCGCGACCCGCTCTAGTTTTGGAGTGTTGATGGCTGTGACATCATCAACATGGAAACAGACTCTGGAAAGGGAGAGCAGTGCCACACCAGAAGGTAAGATTCTTTTTTCATTAATTTAGCTCTACTAACCTTTACCACCCATGTATGAACTACATGGGTGCTAATGGGAGGGAGGGAAGCAGATAAGGGAAGGAGGGGCGGGGAAGGGGCCTCTGGCCAGCAGTTTTTTCCATACAATACAGCCCACATTCCCAGCATCCAGATTGGCCAGTGCCTCCTTCTAGGATGCTAATGAAGAATCTTCCTGTTTGGATTGTGTAAATAAACATTATTTCATTTCAGGAATACATCCATATCAGTGCTATTATGTGTTTCCCAATTGTCTTGCCTGTGACACTAGCAAAACAATCTGAGATGTTTGGTATCTCATTATCTCCTTTTTCTTACCATCTCATCCCTTTCTCCTTCCCCATTTATCTTCCCTTTTCTCGTTCTCTCTGTTTTCTCCTTACAATCATAGATATTTTTCACAGTGTGGATCAAACCCTCCTCACAATGCAAGTGTTTTGCTGAGCATATTGTTATTATTACTTTGGGAAAAAACTGGATCATTACTCTCATGAAGATGATACAATATCTCCAAATAAGAAACCGGATTCAAAACCACCAACATTCATAGTACCCATGATGGTGATTTTGAGTTTGACATATAACATTCAATTGCACTCAATTAATTCCATAAATTCTAAAGCCTCATTAAGTATGAATTAAGACAATACAACCCGCAATGATTTTTCTTTCACTGTATGATGCTGTATTAATAGAGCAATTAAAACATGTGTGCAAATGGTTCATCATTGGGTGTCAAACTGTAAACATTAAGAGATAATTAATGTGATGAAATGTAAAGTAATAGGCATTTATAGAATATTAATCGAATTAATAGGAACATTTATTTTTTATATACAAAAAGATATATGTACCATGTCAGCACTGCAAGGCGTAATACATATAATAATTAGGAAAATAATTTCTAAAGTGTCTGGTGTTTTGTCCAATAAAACAACAGGTAGAGAATTAAAGAGTTAAAAGGCATGTCTCTATACTGTGTCTGGTGGTGCAGCAGTTTGATCACTTTCTCTTTCGCTGCCATATGTGCTTCTTATTGGACTCCTTCTCAGGTAGTGTGGGAACTATGACTTCAGGTTTTAAGATGTAGCATTACACTTTTTAGTCTCTTCTGTAAGGAAGGCATGGTATCAAACAGTAAGACAGACACAAGCGATCACAGTTTAAGGGTGTTTATTGAACTTCAATTGTTTTGAAAAATTCCTATCAATTCCTAAATCTAAATTATGGGAGTAAACTACGACCATCAAAGTAAAAATAACACAGTTCTCGTCACGTCTGTCGAAATAAAGGGGCCTATACAAATAAACCTGTTGCTTACTTCTAAATACAAATAGTGTGGGAAACAATGTTATGCAAAACAAACGTGTTCATTAATGATATGTCAGGATATTCATGCTGCTGGCTACCCTTTCCCTCGTTTTCATCACGGGACAAGGGGGCACACTCAAGCTTAGCACACTCTTTGGTTTCTCTAGCACGAGGATGAAGTTCAAGAACTGAACATCACTGCGTTCTGTACCAAAGTCTCTTTGTCATTCAAAGTCTCTTATTTCAGAGGGCCTAATGCAACTTGACAAAACAGTACAGTTACTTTCTTTTTAGAATTTTCCTAGGTTTTTCACTTACAACTTCTCAGGTGGTTTACTGTTCACCCCAGGTCCCCCTCTGCCAGGGTCAGACCCACTTCAACACTAGGGCCTCATCATGAGTTGGGCGGTAACGCCAGCGGTATTACTGCCAGTGCTATTAGCTCTACCACAAAACCTCCCAGTTCTATTAGCACTGGATCACAGGTTTGGCGGAACGGTTAGTGCCCATTCCCCATTGGGCCCATTCGGGAATTTCCCATTCCCCATTGGGCCCAAAGGGGAATATCGCACTATTACCGCCAGTGTATTTCCCGACAACGGTATTAGCGCCGCAAATCTGCAAAATTGCGGTGGGTTTGCCCCCAGCTCAGAGCTGGGGGGAAATCCACCAAGGTTGTGATTTGGCGTACCCTTAAATGCAGCGCTAATAGCGTTACCGTCGCATTTAAGGGTTACCGCCAAACTCGCGATGAGACCCTAAATCTTCAATTTGTCTTCCTTTGCTGGGCTCAGACCAAATTCATGTATGTTCCAAACTTTCTCTATTTCATCAAAATCAAAGACTTTGGACTGTGTGCAGGCTTTTGCTTGACATGTCCAGGACTACTTTGATTCACATTTATTAATTCACATTTAAATGATCTCCCTTCACCGAGGCTTGGATCAAATGTGTCTACTGGCATTAATTCTCCACTGGATACCTTACAGAGACCTTCAAAGGTATTGTAGTTTGCTTTAAAGTAGTTCAATCACTCATCAGCAGTTTAACTTCACTCACGTCTCTTATCACACGCGTTTTCACAATGTTCGTTCAAGCTCTTGCCATAAAATGTTGCTGCCTGCAACCTTGGCTTCAACACAGACTGGTATTGTATTGGTCTCCCCAACTCACCAGCTGTGTTGCTTTCACTGAAGTGGATTTGTTCTTGGAGCCAAGGACGGTACCACTGTTGCTGGTGATTCTCCTCACCTTAATTAGTGGCATAGGAGGTCCCCGGGTATCTCTGACACACAATGCAGAATTCTTCAGCCTAGTTTCCTCATGTTACGCTTTCTCTCAAGTTTTCAGGAAAGTAACGAGTCCTTGTCGGAAAGGTCAAGGGAATTTCCCTCTTTGCAATCCCCTTCGGTTTTGACGTCTTTCCTCTCTTGCTCAGCTGCTGTCTCAAAACTGCTGTTTCCTTGTATGCTTTGCCTCTCTCAGAATGTGCTCTCGTGTGCCCCCTTGTATCCATGTGGAGAAGTGTAATGGAAGTCAGATGTGAGTGAATGTTGATGATTGCCTGACCATAGTATTGGGACATGTCAGGTCATGGCTCGGGTGTTAGTCTGGTTTCCCTTAAAGCAGGCTTTCAGTAACGAAGTGTTTGTATTGTAAAAGGGGGTGGGGGTAGAGTTCCTCAATATCCTACCAGGTAAGATGGGGTAAAGGTGTTACAGGGAAAGGGATACTGTGTCTCACCATCTGGTGCCTCACTCCCACTCCTTGAAGACCCAGGTGATCCTCCTGCACTGGTCCACGGGGACTAGTGGGGGAGACACCTTTTGGTTTCTCACACTTCCTCAATGCCTTTAGGAACTCAGCCTTCAGTTTCTATCATGCAGTTTTTTCAGGATGCAGCATGCAGCACTTTTCTCACAGTGGTCAATGTTCCAATGTGTGGTTTGTCAATGGCTTTAGCAAATCATATTCAGTTAATTGCAGCATGCAGCACTGTCTTTCAATATGCACATGACCCAATGTGCAGTTTCCCAAAATCTCTAAAACCTCTACAAGGCTCCAGAATGCAGCTATTATTTTAATACTGAGTTTGTTTAATGATTCAGTGCTATTCCTTGATCTTCAGTATTATCATCAAAGCATTCTTGTAATCTGCAAGCTTTAAATATCTGAAAAGTCTCCTGGTTCCGCCCCCTCTTGCACAAATCAGGAAGTCCATGAACATGGCTGGGATTTTGCACCTCTCTATCATCTGCACTGCTATTTCTCCTCTGCTTGCCTGCAGCCACCTCTACTCCTCCACTTGCTTGGGAAGTCGCTGTTTTTATGATGGTTAGTTGTGTTCTACTGTCCTGTATGCTACCTTTCTATCCATGGCATTATGTATGTGTTGCCTCTCTCCTCCTTCCTCCTCAGTGCAGGTTAAGGACTATATGTATGTCATATACTTCCCATCTGCAGTGCTCACCTTGCCCTTGCTTCTAATCAGCCTCTTTAGATGTCTCTATGAACTCTCTCCCTGAATGCTGTATCATCATACACTGTGTCTCTTCCTGCCTTTATTTCTCCCATGACATGGCACATCCAGTCATGTGGTCAGGAAACCAGAAAAGAGAATCTTGCAGCTTAGATGGTTGAACTGTAGAAGCAGCCATCTTCCTACATTGTAAACAAATCAGTATGTGCACTCTGTAAAGTCACAAATGTTACAGCAAGTTAATCTTTCTACCAGTAATGTGCTGCCTCATTAAGGGATGTATCTGACCCCTGAATCACTAACAGAGTTCACTCCCTCTAATGTGTGAGTTGTAACATCCAGAATGATGTTCAGAGAATGTGCAATCAGTAATTCTCTGATAAATTACACATACAGAGTTCTAGTGATGATTATTTGCATTCCCTTTGGTCATCCTGAAACTGGATTCTATTCTTTGGTGGGTCGAGAGCCCAGCTGTACCTTCCTCATGAAACAGTTCAGTAAATCCTCATACTCATAATACTCGTGGGCCTGTCCATTGTGAGTACTAAACCCTTTTTCTTTGCCATCTTTTGTTGCAACTTGGTCCAAGGTCTGCCCACTCTCACTCTCTTGCATTTTTAATCATTCCAAACCAGAAACTCCATAGTTATGTACTACCCAGTTCTGCTCAAAGAAAGGGTAAGCACCCTAGAAATCAAACTATGGGCAAGTGTGATCAGGGTGGTCACCCCAGCCCAAAAAAGGATCAAAAGGACCGCTTCCGCACACAGGCATCCAGTTAGCCCAAGATAACCACGTTTTTGGGCCCCGCAAGCATCGAACTAAGTGCAGGCTTCATGGAAAATGAGTGTCCTGTGATAAAGGAGACTCTATGCAACCTCTGCTAGCCACGACAAATCTATCACCTGGTTTGTGCAACATTGACAACAATGACTCGCTTCTGAATCACTGCTTAAATCTGCAATGCAACTCTTTGGGCGCCGTAAATGCCACTACAACAACGTGATTGCCCCCCCCCCTTGCGGCTACACCAGACTTGGACAATCTTCTTTCCTCAACCAATTTCTCCTCAAGCGGTAGCAAAATGGAGGCGGATGCTACCCTTTATAATCCAGAGCATCAGGGGGATGCTCCAAGGCAAAATCTAACAACTTGGGCTCTAAAATCGATGCTTTGTTGTAGCTATGCTTGAGCATAGCTGAAGAGCAACGCATTCCAACGTAATGGTGGGGAAAGTAATTGATGAATTCTTGGGGGTCTTTATCATGATAATGATGGTTAACATTGGAAGCCAAGGGCGGTAAACAATAAGCCCACAGAAAAGCCTGTAAAGTGCCATTTTACTAAAGAAGATCACATAGTATTTTTATTTTTTTTATTTTTAACATTTGTAAAGCGCACTACAGCCCAAAGGCATTGAGGCGTGGTTTACATGAAATGAGTACATTTAGGACATGCGGTTACTTGGTTACATCATATGTGCTAGGTTACAGAGTACAGCTGGGCATTCAAGATGGTTTAGGAGAGTACATAGTGAAAGCAAAGACTGACATTTCATACAAATAGGCTGGTTTTGAAGGCTTTGCGGAAGGCCAGGTGGGAGTCGATTACCCTAATGTGTGAAGGTAGTGTGTTCCAGTGGGTGACAGTGATAGCTGGGAAGCTGGAGCCCCCTGCACGCACTCTGCAGGTTTCGGGCTTGGTGATCATGGTGGTGTAGGCTAGCCTAGATGGTCTTGTAGAAGTGGGCAAGGCGAAGCGCTGGGCGAGGTAGGGGGGTGCCAGATCATGGAGGCATTTATGAGTGATGGAGAGGATTTTAAAGATGATTCTCTGTTTAACAGGAAGCCAGTGAACTAGTCTCCTTAGGTCCGATATGTGGTCCTTTTTAGGGAATCCAGTGGCAGCCCTAAGGGCATTGTTCTGGACAAGTTGGAGTGTGTCAATGTTTTTGCTGGAAGTGCCTCCTAGTAGCATGTACATCTGAATTTGCTATCCTGATTTAGGGAATGTGGACATATGTTGCCCTCCAAGTGCAAATTCAGTGGTTATAAACCTAAGTGCACCAAATTCAGTGGAAACAACAGAGGAATGTGCAGGTTCTGTTAGGGAATCAGCTGAATCCGAGGCTCAGGCTCTCATGGCTCTGCATACTAAGGAATCCATGCTAAATTTACCTCCCTCTCTGGAACTTATCTGATGTTTGGAAGCCAAAAAGAAATGTGGCAAAAGCAGTCTGACAAATACAAAACAAGAAGGTTTGAAACGAGGATTCTAAAACCACTTCATCCTGTTCTGTACACATGTACCCATGACGACAGGGCCTAATATGGTGATTAATGAGACTGCAGATGATGAAGTAAAGGAGTGTCCTATTGCAAGGCCCAATGGAGAAAATGGTGTTATCAAAAGCTATTTCTGCAGCACTTGTTTCAGCTTCCACCTCCTCTGGGAAACCCGGTGAAAGCATCTTTCAATCGGTCACTATATCTTATGCAAAGTCTTATAAACCATCAATATCATGTGATCTTACTTCTGTCGAGCAGGGAGGAGAAATAATACCAGTAGAACAGGACAATTTTACGGAAGCTTGGTATAACTGTATTCGGGCCGATTGTATTACCTTTTGTTCAAATAGCCCACATTTTATGATCCCCTATGATATGCGGACATAAGACACGTTAAGGTTGTTGAAGTCTGCCCCTCCCCCAGAAGTCCCTTCCTAAATAGAAAATGGTTACTGGAACTTTTGCATATGATTACAACATTGTATAAAGAGCACAAGAATGTAGAGTGAAACACATGTGATGAAATAATTGCTGATGAAAGTTTGAACATTAAAGAAAAAGATACCATACCAGTGACAGAGTGGTCCGGAACCACAAAGGTGCTCAATCAAAGGTCTCTGTAAGGTTTACAGCCAAGAAGTGGCAGAAACAAGGTCCTGCAATGGTTTAAGCAAAAACCCATTGCACATTCGAAAGTCTTCGATTTTTGATATCAAGAGGAAAATGTAGAAAGCAAGATTACATGGTCCGATCCCGAACGAGGGAGACCAATTGAAAACATTGTGCTAAAGGGGTCCGAACCCAAATGAGGAAGATCCAATGTTACAAACGCGAATGAGGGAGACCAAATGTGAATATTGTGCTAAAGGGGTCCAATCATGATTGAGGGAGATCCATGATCTGGACCCAATCAAGTGAGACCATTTGAGAACATAGTGATAAAAATGAGTACTAGCCTGAAGGACGGAGACCCATGATGATCACTGGAGGCGAGATCATGTGAATGTGCAAATCCTGATAAGAAAGGAACTTTATTGCTTGTTTGTTACGACAGGCCCTCTGCAGTAAGAGAAAGTTATTGGTAAAGAGGCTTTGGCAGAAGGCCATGATACTTATGCTTTGAACTGTATCCGTGTGGCAGAGAAGCCAGAGTGTGTGTGCACCTTGAATGTGACACCTTGCCCTGTGTTGAAAATGTGGGCAAAGGAAGCCAACTGCTCAACTATCCGGACATATTTCTTGAAAACCTTTCTTTTTGCATACACCATAGTCCCACGCCATTTTCTATTTAGAAGTAAGGATTGGCAATAGGTTTATTAGTATAGGCCCTTCAATTGTGACAGAGACTCGACTAGGACTGTGTTATTATATTTTATGGTCATAGCTTGCTCACATCCTTAGATTTAGGTTTAGATAGGTGTTCAAACAACCCATTAAAGTTTAATGAACACCCTTGAACTGTGACCACTTGTGTCTGTCTTCACTGTTTGATACCATGCCTTCTTTACAGTATGTATCATTAGATTTCTGTATTAACAACAACACTCCAATATATTGTGTTGTTTACATGAGTACATGTTTAATACATTACATAGTTCATAGTAGGTCTCCCAATCACCCTTTCCATATTGTTACCAATATTATAAACACAACTCATTGTAGGGACTATCACCAAAATTAATGTCATATTTGATATCATCAGTGATGTCATGAAGGACATTTGTGATGTCCTCTTTGGTGTCCTAGGTGTTAGTCCTAGCAGTGCAGGGTGATGGTGTGAGTTATGGTGGCTTAGCTTACCATAACTGGTTAATTTCTGGGGTTTTTCACTTTTACGTGTAACCATAACATCCCTTTTACAAAGTTTTTTCACTGAATTTCATAGGTTTTTATTAGTGCAAATTAACCATAACATCCCTTTAACAATGATTTGCACCGAATTTCATAGGTTTTTATTAGTGCAACCTAACAATAATGTCCCTTTAAAAAAACATTGTTCAGTCAATTTGATAGTACCCCTCCTATTTCCTTAATTGTTCCTTATATTATACTCACCCCCAATGTAGCAGCTGTATAGTCCACGGATATTATAAAATTCTGCAGACACTGGGTAGCATTCACAAAGACCAGAAACATGGGGGAGAACAAAACATGTTCTACCCTTCAACCAAACAAACACATATTCATAAAACAACATTTGTACATTTTACTACACCAAAATCTACTTTTTGTACAAAGTTATAATTTGAAAATGTACACATTATTTTTATGTAGCACACAACATAATGGAATGCACCAAGCACAAACCATAACTGTACACCTCATATTACCATGTCAGTACAACTCTACATACAGACTCACATACATCAGGAGTTTATTGAATAACAAGCTCTTACTAAATAGTAAGTACACTGTATGCATTTATGTATTATTACCATTCATTATATAAGCATTTCTTATAAGCAAAAAGCACTATATTGTTCTTTTCACAGACATGGCAAACACACTTGAGTGGTTGGAAGAAAACTTCCCAAAAGAATAAATGACTGATTATAACATCTCTAATGGTGTACAATACATTTGTTAATATAAATAAATCATGTAATTTGTACAGACCTCACTGAAATGAATAGTGCATAGTTTCACAAAGAAACAACATCCAAATTTAATTATGCAGAATCCCAAGAGTCACAAATAGAAGCCATATCCCAAACTGTACATGATGAAATCATGATGTTGTCTACTAAATTGGATCAAATCGGTAATGACTTCAGTAATGCCGGTCCGTTAGCACAGCACGTAGATGGCTCGCTTTGACATCTGTGCAGAGTCTGCTGACACAGGTTTGAATCCCAGCAGGGCCAAACTCAGCCTTTTATCCTTCCGAGGTCGATAAATGAGCACCACACAACGTGGGTAATAATAAGCAGTGCTCAGATGCCTGAGGGTTCATAGCACTACATAGATATATATGTGATTATTTTTGTTTTACTTACTAAACAAACAAGGATTCTGCAGAACGTAATTCTTTTTTAAACTTTCAATAAAAAGTGCTTCTAATTTTGTTGTCTATTTATCATTTTTATTTAATCCAACTTCTAATGAATACTTGAATCCATATTTAAAAAATCTGATTGCCTACATCAGTTATCAAAAAGATATCATGCCAACATCCTACAAAAAGGCACATATAACTATTTTCACATTGTGCATTGCTTTCAAAATTTGGTGAAAAAATAAATTAATTTGTCTCTGAGCTATTCAAGATTTTTTTTTTCAAATGTGGAAACGGTTCTATTACATTTCCAAATCACTCCTTCATTGAAACCGTAATGATATCCCAGCAATATAGACCAAACTGTTGCCTTTACAGTGAACTAAAATAATGTCTAGATGCTTCAAGTGTACCATATGCTCACAAAATGGGAGAAAGTGTGCCCACTTCATTTCTCGAACTCCATACCATGAAACTTGAAATTCATCAAATCCAAGATTGTCAGACATTCCGCAGTGCTCAGAATCCACCTTCATCCAATGGATCCAAGAGTCTCCCAGAAGCCATACACTCTGTTTCCTAAAACACAGAGCCATAGCCATCTTCACTCCACTCACCAAACAAAACTCCTTCTACCCACTCTTCCTGTACACCAAACCCAGGAATCCTTATTGGCTGATCGCCCAATGTCCATGGACATTCACGACTGTGCTCTCTGTAGTCCCCTTTTCCATGCCAGGCATACTCAAAAGACCTGGATGTGGCACGTGCCGTCCACCGACTACGATGGTGTCCGCAGATAGAATGTCCAATTCAAGGGGATGGGGAGGTTTACACTCAATTGAAAAAAAAAAATTCTACAATTGTGACTCTTAAAAGAGCCTTTATTGGGGCGTTTTCATTTTCAATTTTAGTTTTTCTCATTTCTCATATCCTACACCTACGAACACATGCTTTCCTATGCACTCCACATTTTCCCATTGAAGTTGTTCTTATTACCTTTTTCAAATCATTTTTAATATTGAAAAGAAAAATGTCATTTCCACTATCATTTAAATGCACTCCATCACTGTGAAAACTGGTTGTACCATCCAACTTCCCTGAAGCATATACAACAAGCACATACACCTTTATTCACAAGCTTCCTCCCTTTTTCCATGCCTGGTCTCAATGCATTTGGACATCTCCATATTTGCCTTGGATTAACTTCAGAAAAAAATCTACACAATTGAAAACAGTTTCATTAGGGCTTTCAAGAAATCCTTAATTGCAAACTGCAATGATACAGCAGTCATATTGCCCAACTGGTCCCTCCACAATGCACAATAACAATATCTGGCCATTGAAATTGAGCCATACTCTGACAAAATGATAATAAACTCACCCAGTTTACCTGAGAAACTCTATACCATCAAACTCCCACTACCTGAAAAACAATAGTACCACAAATGCCACAAGAGTCAGTATAACATTTTAAAGGATTTGTGCAACAATCTCCCACTATCCACAAATTCATCTTCTTCCTAACATAGCCACAGCCATCTTCCCTGCACACACAAACAAAATACCTACTTCCCTCCTTTCCTGCAAACCAGAACCAGAACACCTCATTGGCTAATCCCCACAGTCACCTTTCCATGCCAGGCATCCTTAAAAGACCTGCATGTGGCACATGCTGTCCACAGACTACTACATTGTCTGCGGACCCCGTAACAGAGGGCAGCCCTTCTACCCTTTACACTTTCATGTTTGTAACACTCCCTCATTGGCAGATACCAAACATTCACACATTCATCCAACAATCACATCCAAAATCTCTACACCTAGCCCTGTCATCTCAGTTCAACACTTCAGATGTACTACACTTGAACTCTGAGAGTACATATCTCCTGTTAATCACAGCCACCTTCATCAAAAACTACTGTGAAACCTTCCAAGATTTCTACTTGCAGATTCAACATCTGCATCTAAGAAGATGCAGGGCCTCATTACAAGCCAGGTGATAGACGTGCCGGTAAAACCAGCAGGCTGCTGCCACACTTGTGAATTGTTTCGGTGCCTGGCTTCACGGAAACACAGGGGTATTTCGAACCCGGTGTTCCTGGAAGTCTGGTGATGGAACATCATAAATCCCTATTCCCATTTGAGTCCCACAGGACTCAAATGGGAATGGGGATGAGGGAAGCACCAGCACCGTCAAAATGGTGCCGGTGCTTCTGTGAAAGTCTGTAGTCGGTGACCGTACCACCCGTCAGGTCTGTTAGGAGGTTGGTGTGTGTGCAGGACATCTTGCATAGTATAGTCTATGCAAAAGATTCCGTACAGTAGAATGGTGTGTTGATAACATTTTGTTGTGGTGGAAGGTGCTTTTATTGTTTTTGAGGTTTTCTCTAATGTTTTCTGAACTGACTGAATTTTCTAAGTCAACTTGAGTTCCAAAATATTTACTTTGGATGTCCTATATATCTAAAAAGTAGCTCTTAAGCTGTTCCATATAGGAGCATGTTATTTAAATTGTGCAGTTCTAGAGCAGGAGTGTTTGCATACTACAGTCTATGCACACAATTTCTTATGGCAAGCATTTTGATGTGGTGGAAGGTGCTTTTGCAAGTAGTTCCTGAAGTGCAGGCTAAAGAATGTCCTCACAGTCCATTGTGGATGTGCACTGGGCAGGAGTCCATGGTTTGTAAGGTTTTCATTCTACAATTTTCTTTTATGTTCACATAGTGATAGAGGAATTGTCATAAAGATTGGAAGGATTGTTTTGCATATTGAGCTGCAAGTCATTTGTAAACTGGATGGTTTGTTTGGGTGAAAGGAACATTGGGTTGAAAGTTTGTTGGGAATGTTTTTTTTCTATAAGGACTTCTTTTGCCATAATTGTGTCTCCTACCATTTCATACCCTTGGCCATTACTGTCTATGGAAATGTGTTTTTTTTCTTCTTGTTTAGAAGCTTCTTCATTAAAATAATTGTTTGTGCTGCTTGTGTGAATCCATTCACCTTCACAGAGATTTGAAAAGGTATCTATACTGACATTGTGTATGTTTAGAAATACTTTTTGTAATTCACTGATTATTTTAGTTAGAGGTTTAATTCTATGTAAAATTAATATGAACAATTTTCTTTTTATTAGAAATGCGTTGTTAATTAGAACCTCGAAGATTAGTCTTCTGTGGTAGTTTTCAAAGGTAGATAATTACTTTTTAGCTGACTTTGTAAGATTGTGAAGAACTCTAACGTGGACATTTATTTATAAAATAATGTGTTTGGAATGCTTTACAGTGGTACATTGGTAGATATAGCATTAGGTTAGGTTAATTAGTAGGTCTGCTTTTGTTTGTATATCTTTGTAGGGTGCAAAGAGTGCTCTTTTTTTGGTAGCTGTCTTCATCAATCTTCTTTTTTCTTGTAATTGTAAAAAATAAATAGTGGGTATATGTGGTGATGGTGAAGTACCTTTAGTAAGAGAGGTTGTTATTAATGAAGGTAGGAGTAGTTGCTGGGAAAAATAGTTAATACAGATGTGCTATGGGTGGTCGATCAAAATATGTTAACTATGTTGTTAGAACAATTGGCGTATGAATAGTGCTGTTTGGGACATCACAAGGAACAGGTCAAAAATGGGCATGTAAAAGATGCATATCTAGGTTATTTTTGTGCTTGTTATTTCACTAAGAGAAATGCTGTGTTCGTGGTGTAATGTATTTGTAATGTGTTGCAGTGTTTTTAAAGAATAGAGAAACTGTGACCTAGTGGTAATGCAATGGCAGATTGTAGTCGGATAGCAGTGTTTGGTGTCTTATTGTAGTCGTTGAGAAAGAACAGTACTTTATATCTAAGGTGAAGTGTTGTATATAGATACTTTGTCAGTATTTATTTATTTATGTTTTATCTATAATGTGCAAAAGCCAGAGGCATCAGGGTGCACATATGCATATACATATGTGTGAGCAGGTGGAGATTGGTGGCACTATAAGGGATGTAATGAGAGATGTTGGAAAATGTTACATTTATATGGAATGAAAAATGGAAAATTGTGAGTGTTTAAAAATGTTTCTTTTTAGGAGACTTTTTTTGAAAATCAAGAAATCCATATATCGATTTTTAGCAGTGCTGTGTGTAATTTTGTTCCATATGAAAGGAAAAGCAGATGAAAAAGATTTGTAGAACACAGTGTGTGGCAGTTTAATATGTTGACAGTACATCCATACTTGGCAACATTATTCATTCCAATCTATAGGTGCTTATCGAGAACCCGTTTTTTTCTCTGCATTCTGGGACTTGTAGTTCCACTTTTACCACTATAAAACTGGTTTGTTTGTTTGTTTGTTTATTTGGTAATGCACACCAAACACTCAGGTAGGTGGGCTCAACAGTTACAAGAATATTCAAAGCTTATTTACAACATAAAAAGGACAGAGCATAAACATAAAACACTTAGAGTGTATACAATTTACAGTATGTGATACAGAAAATGTAAATTAATAGGGTCAATAGTGTAATACAAATATTTGCAGTAATAGGGTCAATAGCGTAATAAACATGGGATCACGCGGATAGGCCTAAGGTCAGAAACGCAAATAGGTAGGGTGGGTGTGCTATTTCTTAGATGTCCTTGGTTTCGAAACCAGCTCAGCAAGTTGCGTCTAAATCTGGAGTATGGCTTTTCCACTCTAAATGCTGTGGGGAGTGTGTTCCAGAAAAGGGCAGCTTTGACAGGGAACCTACATCGATCAGTTTTGGACAGCCTAAATATTGGAATTTCTAAACAGTGATGGTTGGACGATATAGTATGGTGAGTGGGGACTTTTCTGGTCAGTCTGTCAGAGAGATAGGGGGTGTGGCATTATTGAGGCATTTGAAAGTGAGGGATAACGTTTTGAGGAGTATCCTGTTGCAAATATTTAGCCAGTGCTAGTCTCTTCTGATGTTGGAGATGTGTTCTCTCCGGTGTATATTCAGGGCTGCTCTCAGGCATTATTTTGAAGTATTTGCATTTTATTTAGGATATTTGTGTTAGTGCCTAGGTAAACGACATTGCAATAGTCTAGCTTAGACATTATTAGTGTGTTGGCAAGCGTGATGCAGCTATCTTTAGATAAAAAGGGTCTGCCAGCACTGCTCAATTTACAAGTATAAGCTGTACATGAGGCCATGGAGCTGACTTGTTTTTTTAGTGATAATGTAGAATCAAGATAAAAACCCAATGTTTTTACCTCAGTTATTACTTTGATTACATTGCCAGCGATGTTATATGCGGCATAGCTGGGGCTGAGTTTTTTTAGGTTGGAGTCCGAACCCAGAATCAGGGTCCCAGTTTTGTCATCATTCAGGCAGAGGCCATGTGAGGCCATCCATGCCTGAATGAGGAGGTATATCCTGTTTACCAGAGCCGTATCTTCAATGAAGTTGGCCGAGAGGGGTATGAGGATCTGGGTGTCATCAGCATAATTAGTGTATGTGACACCCAACCTGTCAAGTTTGTCGAAGAGTGGCTTGGTAAAGATGTTATACATTGTCGGTGAGATGCACTAACCTTGTGGAACACAACAGGTAATTTGGATTGGGTCTGCTAAGGCTGAAGTGGAGAACACTCTCTTTGTACGGTTATCTAGGAAGGATTGTACCCAGGTTATAGCATCAATCGAGAGAAGTGCAGCTGATGCTAGGTGTTTGCCTAATACTGCATGATCCACCAGGTCAAAGGCTGCCAATAGGTCAAGGAGGAGTAGCATAGCTGTTTTACCTTTGTCCTTCAACTCGTCGATTTGTGTCTTTAAATCAATTAGAGCCATTCAGTCCCGTGTTGTGGTCTGAATCTGGATTGGCGGGATCCTAGTAGAAAGTTAGCCTCAAGGTAGCTTTGGATTTGAAGGTAGGCTACTCTATACATAATTTTGAGGAGCAATGGGATCATTTTAATGGGTCTGTAATTAGTGGGGAGGCCGGATCTAGTGTCTGTTTCTTAAGGAGCAGTAGTACCCACGATTCTTTGAGGTTGATTGGGACAGTGCACAACTTAAAGGAAGCGTTAATTAGCTTGGAGATGAAGGGTGCTAAATCTCCAGCTGCATCCCTAATTATTTGTGCTGGGCAGCTATCGCCCTGTCAATTGGAGGGTTTCAGGGATAGTATAACTTTTTTTGTTTCCAGTATGGAGATATTTGAGAATCTGAAAGGGGGATTGATGTTAGGCGTTGCAATGGGTAGGGTGGGATGCGTCTGAGTGGAGTGCAGGGGTGCTTTTTTATCTGCGATTTTATCTGCAGAGTGGCTATTTTGTTAGATAAAGCATTTTGGATGCTAGTGCACCACTGTTTATCTTTTGGGGTATTATCTGTGGGTGGAATAGGGCTTTCCATTTCATGCAGTTGAAAAGCTCCTTGGTATTGGAGTTAGCCTTGGTGATTCTTTCATTGAACATATTCTTTTTGGTGAGGATTATTTCTTTCTTGTACATATTTGCGAAGTTGGTCAGTAGGGTTTTGTTCTCTGCTGTGGAGGAGTGACACCAAACAGCTTGGAGTTTCCTTTTATAGAGTCTTAATTCTTTAAGCTGGGGTGTAAACCAGGTATTGAGATGTGACTTTTGTTTGCTTTAGCATAGTTTGACTGGTGCAATAACGTCAAGGGCCTTAGTCATAGTGTCATTAAAGGTTTCTACTAGAGCGTTTGGGTCGGCGTTATTGCTGATTGAAGAGAGGGTAGGTAGGAGGAGAGGAAGTCACTTTTCAACAGTGATGTCTTTTTTACTTCTGGTTGGGAGCGGTGGTGCCATTTCCATGTTTTTCTGCTTTTGGGGCTCTATTGAGGACGGGAAACCAATAAGGTGGTGGTCGGTCCAATGTTGAGGGGTTATTTTGGTGATGGTGATAGAACAGTTCAAGTTGGCTACCCAGTCTAATATTCGCCCTTTTATGTGAGTAGGAGCAAGGACTTTTTGGGTCAGGCCATGTTCAGTCAAAATGGTTTCAATAGATTGGGCATGTTTATCCTCAGGATCATTGAAGCCTAAATTGAGGTCTCCTACAGTAGGAGCTGTGAGGTGTCCTTGATGTTGTTGGTGAGGAGGCTGGAGAGGTCTTCCTCAAAGGTGCCTATGGGACAAGGAGGTCTATATACTAGAAAGATGGTTAATGTACTATTATTGGAGATCGGGATTTTGGCTGAGAGTAGTTTGCAGGATTTAATTTCAGGGAGTGTGGTTAGCCTTAATGCCACTTTTGTTTGGCTATGATGGCGAGGCCACCCCCTCTGATATTGGGCCTGTCAACTCTGAATATTTGGTAGTTATCTGGTATAGCTAACATGAGGGCTGGGCCTGCTGCATCATGTAGTCAGGATTCAGTAATAGCCAAGATGTCTAAGTCATCAGTGGAGATATGTCTGCAATTTCGGTGGTATGCGCCATAAGTGATCTAGCGTTGATGAGGGCTCCTGAAATTGTTGTTGTTTTGTTCTGCCCTTGGAGAGGGGGGGTCGTTGTTTGGGATGGTTGGTTCTAGTGCGGTTGCGAGGAGCATGGGCAATGATGTGAGTTTGGTTTTTTTGCACGGTTTCTGAGGTAGGTGTAGAGGGATTGAAGTCTGTGGCAAAGATATTATGCTTGAGATGGGAGTTTAGGAACCTGACTGTATTTGTTTTGGGATCATGGATCCGGAGTAGTCTTGCTCAGAGTCTCAGGTTTCTCTCCTGCGGGTTGCAGGGTATGGGTATGAAATTGATGCAGGTCACTATTGTGAAGGCACAGATAAGTGTCAGCTGGATATTAGTTAGTTGAGTCTTTATAGTGTGCATAATTATGTTAAGCTAAATATATGTTATTCTGCAGGAGGTGTGTAGAGCCAGATTGGGCCAGGGCTGTGGCAGGTGGAGCGGGTGTAAAATTACTAGACTGGCTTCCCTTAGTGAGGTAATACCTTGGGTAGTTTATATATGTTGTAGTTGGCGGTGGGCTGGTCCCTCAAGGGAACAGTCTGGTATATCTCAGTTAGTCGTAGGGCTCTGGGTGACATGTCGTACCCTAATTGTAGACAAACATTCAAATGAGGTGGGCTAATTCCAAAGTAAGCATGATTGCATTTAGGACAGATAAGTACATTATCTTGGAATAAAAGTCCCAGAATGCAGAGAAAAAAAAGAAAATTGATAAGCACCTACAAATTGGAACGGGTATGTTAGCAAGTATGTATGTACTTCCAAAACAAATTAAACTTCCAAGTGACACTTAAAAATGTTCTACACAACTTTTGCATATGCTTTTTTTCTCTTATAAAAAATACACACAATGCTGCTGTAGAAGCACATATTCATGTTCTAAGTTTCATCAAAATGTCCCAAAAAGATTTTATTTTACATGCACAGCATTGTAAGTAACTGCCACTTAATGTGAGCAGGTGCTGAATGCTGCAATTCATGCCATTTGATAGAGTGGTTATGAAAGAGAATATGCTTATTGGGAAGCTTATTACAGGGTGAGTAGCAACAACCCTGGGAAGCTTATTGCAGGTAGCAGCAACCCTGTATATACTTTTATCAAGGTGTTGAAAACAATTACTTTTCAAAATATAAGCATACCTGTACTATATCTTGTTAGATCTGCAGATAGAAATCTTGGAGAGTTTGACAGTAGTTTCTGTTGCAAGTGGTTGTTAGTAGCAGGAGATATGCACTTTGAGATTTCAAGAGTACATCTGAAGTGTTGAATTGAGCTGACAGGGTTACATGTAGAGTTTTTAGATGTGATCGGTGGATGGATGTGTGACTGTTTGAAAGAAGCCAATAAGGGAGTATTACAAATATAAAAGTTACAAGGTTAGAAGGGCTGCCCTGTGATACGGTGTTTGCGGACATCACCTTAATCCGTGGACAAGGGACATGCCATCCATGTCTTTTAAGGGAGACAGGATTGCAAGAGTTAATATTTGTTGTCTGCTGTAAAGATGGCTATGGCTGTGTCTTTGAGGAAGCAGAGAGCCTGGATGGTGGGTGATTCTTGGATCCATTGTTTGAGGGTGTATTGTGAGCAGTGTGGATTACCTGTGAATCTGACGTTTCCTGGTATGGAGTTTGAGGAATTAAGTGGGTGTACTGCTCCCATTTTGTGACAGTATGGTTTATTTGAAACATGCAAACATCATTGTAGTTCACTGTGGAGGCAACAGTTTGGGCTATGTCACCAGAATGTCTTTACAGTTTGCAATGAATGATGCATTTGTAAAGTTAATGGAACTGTGTCCATGTTCGATGATTGTGTTTTCTCAGATAGCTCAAAAATAAATGTGGAAACGTTCTAATATATTTTGTCCACAAATCAAAAAGCAAGATGCAATGTAAACTAAACGGTAAGTGCATTTTTGCTGGATGTAGGAATGACATTTTTTCACAGTGAAAATATCAAGTTTGATAGTGTGATTATGTTTCTTGGAGAGGCATTTGACTGATGTTGGAAATCAGATTTGTCTTTTGAATATGCAAAATGCACTGAAACATTTTTTGTGAACTTGTGAAATATGCATTGAAGTATCTTTTTAGTAGTTGTAGTAAATAAAAACAACAAAAACATAAAACGATTACAAGTAGTTTTTGTGAAATTTAAAAACAAAATAATTAAGATCTGAAGAACATGTGCTAGTTCAGTATGTACAACCTCCACAAATCAAAAAAAGTTTCTTTTAAGAGCCACCATTTTTGAACAAAAAGTAAGTTCATTGATTTTAATTCCCCCACCTCACGCCTCGATTTTTCCAGGTCTCTGCGGATGTTCATACTGTCAGTGGATTATTCTGACTGCAAAAGGTCCTGTGATTTTTATTTTGAGTTCTATTATTTCATAAAGGAACTTTTTTGTCTTTTATATTTTTGGGAATTTTTTTTGTCAGAGAGGTGAGGAGGGAGTTTGGAGGAGGGAAGGGGCACAAACCACAGTTATGGGGGGGCAGGTAGACAGGGGAAGATGTTGGGTGGGGCCCTAAATCTAAGGTAGGGGAAGTGTTTCTCATGCTCCTTGAATGTGGCCTCAAAAGCAGTCTATATCTGCTACACCCTGCAGAGTGGTATGTCGCAGTACATACAGAAATCCTTGACCCTCGAAAGGTAAGGATCTACAGCTTCCGATATGGCCTGCGAGGTAGACGGTGGGATCCTCTGCCCCGGAAGAGTGCCCTCTGTGCTGGCATGAGCGGTTGAGGAAGATGGGTTAGAGGACATTAATGTCATGATGCCTACTCCCGGGAAGCCAGTTCAGGCCCAGCGTCCCCGAAAGCAGACATCATGTCCCCAGGGAGGGACCCAGCAACCCCTTATAGGGGCTCTTTGGACATTGTCCTGGCGCCTTTGGCACCAGGCTCATAGAAGGCATAGTCCTGGCACCATAGGCGCCAGGCTCATTATGGGAGTGCTTGGATGGATTTACCTGATGCAGACCATGCTGCCGGATCCAGACCTCCTTGAGGGACTATTTTACCTATGGGACTATTTTACCACTCGGCCGTGGCTGAGGAAGAATACTTACCTGAAACTACTGTGGGGGCTATTTAAACCACACCCAGACAGCAGCTCACGCTTCGTGTTGTTCTGCATCTAGCAGCTGGACGCTCACCGTGTCTGCTCCTGCATCCTGGCTCCAGCCACGCCCGCCTGCAACCTGGAACACCTGAAAAGGAAGGAAAGGAGAGAAAGGTGAATAATTGAACTTTACCTACCTCCATCCGGAGTCCGGAACCATCACTCCGATGATCCTGAGAAAAGACATTATTTTTAGAAGCGCATCGCATCGCTCGCTGCAGCGCCGCATTCCACTCACCTTCACGAGGCGCCCTCGGGCTCTTCAGCGACCATTGGCACCATCCGTCGCCTTTCAGCGCCCAAGGAGAAAAAGAGACAAAACAAAGGTGAGCGAAGGAACAGATTGAGGAAGGCCTGATTCTTCCACCTTAAGACTTACCTGATTATTGTTGAGACAATCTTTCCTCACCTCGGGTCGGCGCCGCTTCTTTGGCATTTCCGTACCCATGCCCCTAAGGGGAAAAAGACACACGCATTAGTGGGTGAAAGCAAGATCACTAAGGGAACCATCCATCAAAAAGACTCACCAGAGATTACCTTCGGCGAATCCATTCCTCTACGCGGATTCTTCACCCTGTATCTGAAATAGAGAAAAGGACAACGGACAATTAAGGCTTGAACTTTTGCAACTGAATACTTACGGCCTCATATCGGAAAAGTCAAGCGGAGTTGAATACTCACCAAACCCGAGATCCAGTGAAGTAACTGGAAATCAACGCGCTCCTGCATCGGAAGCAGGATGGAGAGCTCGTCCTTTCAGACTCTAAGGTGAGACTCTGCGGGGAATCGCGGAGGGGGTTCGAGGAGTGTGAGAGGAGGAAGGGGGGGGGAATGCGACACATTATCCAGCAGACAGTTAATCCCCTTTTCCATCTACAGAAGGATTCTTCTACGGGCCAGACAGGCGAGGTTTGGGCGTCCGTTCCAGTCCGTCTTCCGAGTCCTGCGCATCACCTTAGAAGAGGTCATAGCAGTCCAGAACAGGTCGGCGCCTCTGTGGGAATCAGGTGAGCATTACAGAATGCGAAGCCTACCTACAATTTCCCACCCGGGCGCTATGGAGACTTCCGAGACAGACCAGCTGGCCCAGCTATTGGGGGAATTACGGGTTGAAGTTCATTCCGCTCGCCAGGAGACGAATGCCCTCAGGAGGGAGTTGATTGTATCTAAAGAATGAACTGATGATCTTGCCAGACAGCTATTACAAGCTCAGGCTGGTCAAACTCCTTTACCAGGTTCTGGGGGTAATTCCGCCCCAGTGGTTTCAAATAACCCCGTACAAATTAATCTACCTGGAAATATGCCACTGGCCCCACCGGAACGTTTTGCCGGGGACCCCAAAAGGTTCGCCGTATTCATGAATCAATGGTAATTGCACTTCCTCTGCAGACCTGGGGCCTTCCCTAACGACCAAACCAAGGTCGCTTTTGTACTATCATATCTCAGCGGCAGTGCTGCGGATTGGTCAGTTCCACTGGTTACTCAAGATGACCCAATTCTTCTGAACTTTCAAGCCTTCCAGACAAGCATGGAAAGACTTTTTGCGCGGCATTCTCAGGGACAGGCCCTGGACAACGAGCTTCTATCCCTACGACAGGGTAACCTGGACCTCTTAGCCTATATCGCAACCTTCAATAGGTTAATTGTGGAGACTGGATGGTCGGAGAATAAAAGAATCACGTTATTCCATCGAGGTCTACGTGGAGAATTTAAGGATGTCCTGGCCCAGGTCGTAAATCCACCCCAAGACTGCTCTGAATATATACACTTGGTGGTCCAATTAGATCACAGACTTCAAAACAGAAAGGCAGATCGGTCCAAGTTTGAGACCCGGGATTTGGTCAAAACCCATGTTAACCCCAAGGGTGCCGATGTTACTGAACCTATGCAAATTGGAGGGGTTAAAGGACCTTTAACTCAAAAAGAGCGTGAACGAAGACGGCAAATGCAATTATGCCTTTTTTGTGGGGCTTCTGGACACTTTTTACGAGATTGCCCAATAAAACCGTCTAAGAAGGCGGTAGGAGTCGCTGATAAGAACCTGATGGAATCTGAGTCGGGAAACGACCACGCCCGACAAGCGTAGGGGTCCGCTTGCCGAGCTTAAAAACTAACTCTCTGACCTTGCATTTCATCATGCCAATGGTCCTCGTAAATCCGAAGCAGCCTGGGCGGTTACATGCCATTAAGGCATACATCGAGAGTGGGGCTATAGGAAACTATGTGGATCGTGAATTGGCTTCCAGGATCAACCTCCCTCTTTGCCCTAAAACCAGTAAGGATGTCATCACCACAGTGGATGGAACCGAAATCGCCTCTGGTCCGGTAACACACTCCACTACTGAAGTGACATTGTTGGGTCAAGACGGACATCGGGAGGCAATTGTGTTTGATGTAATAAAGGATCCGCAATTTCAAGTAATTCTAGGAATCCCTTGGTTGGAAACACATAATCCTCGAATTGACTGGCGAGCAAAGAGGATAACCTTTCCAGATTGTGCACAAACTTGTTATGCAAGAAATCCAAATATTGGCCTAGCTACAGTAACCCCTGTCATTTTGCAAATACCGCCAGAATACCAAGAATTTCAAGACGTCTTCCAAAAGGAACAGGCCAACACTCTACCACCTCACAGGTCGTACGATTGCCAGATCGATCTATTGCCCGGTGCACAACCCCCTTGCAGCAGGATGTATGCCCTTACCGAACCCGAGAATCTTCATTTACGACAATATCTAGATCAGTACCTAGCCAATGGTTTTATTCGCCCGTCTAAGTCTCCTGCATCCTCGGCTTTATTCTTCATGCCTAAAAAAGAAGGCGACCTCAGAACTTGTATTGACTACCGCGCATTGAACCAGATAACTGTTAAAAACCAATACCCTTTGCCTCTGATCCCTGAACTCCTTGACCAGGTGAAGGATGCCTGCATATACACCAAGTTAGATCTCCGGGGGGCCTACCATCTGGTGCGAATAAGGGAAGGCGATGAATGGAAAACTGCCTTCCGCACCAAATATGGGCTATTCGAGTACCAGGTGATGCCTTTCGGATTGTGGAATGCACCGGCTGCCTTCCAATACTTCATGAACGATGTCTTCCGGGAACTCATCGACGTTTGTGTTGTCGTATATATCGATGACATTCTTGTGTACTCCTCTTCGGAATCTGATCATAGAAAACATGTCAGGGCAGTTCTCGAGAAATTGCTCCAACACAAACTATTTGCTAAACTTGAAAAATGTGTTTTCCATGCCACAGAAGTCGAGTTTCTTGGTTTCATCCTGACACCTAAAGGAGTCCGCATGGACTCACGAAAAGTGGATGCTATCCTCAAATGGCCATCGCCTAGCTCCGTGAAAGGTGTTCAAAGCATGCTTGGCTTTGCCAATTTTTATCGCAGGTTTATCCCGGAATTTTCTTGTGTGGTTCAACCCATCACTGCGCTCTTAAGGAAAAATAAACGTTTCGAATGGTCTGAAGAAGCCGAGCAGGCCTTTCAGGAACTAAAAGCTAAATTGACCTCCGCACCTGTATTGAAGCACCGGCGCCCAGATCTCCCTTATGTCGTCGAAACTGACGCATCCAGCCTAACCATGGGAGCTGTCCTGTCTCAAAGAGATCCCGAAACTAACCAACTGCATCCCGTTGCATTTTGGTCCAGAAAATTCTCGGCACCTGAGGTTAACTATGCAATCACTGACAAAGAACTGTTAGCCATTAAATCTGCCTTTAAAGCCTGGCGGCATTATCTACTTGGCGCTAGACATACCATCACGGTGATCACTGACCACCGGAACGTACAGTATTTAAAGACCGCCAAGGCTCAGTCATCTCGACAGCTCTGTTGGGCTTTGTTTTTTGCGGAATTCGATTTTGTAATCACCTACCATCCTGGCTGTAAGAATGGCAAAGCGGACGCTCTATCCCGACTAGGAATGGGAGAAACTGATACTAACTCAGAACCTGTACCGATAATTCCCGAACAGAGAATTTTGGGCATGACTTCTTTACAAACGCTTGAAGACATTCAACCTAGAGTTAAACAACTCCTGGACCCTACAGACTTACAGGATTGGGTACAAAAGGGATCTGACTTTACTATAAATAATGATTTACCTTATTTCCAAGGGCGCTTATTTCTGCCACACAAGGAATTACAAGAGCTTGTTATTTCTCGTTATTATGATACACTAATAGAGGGGCACCCCGGTATTGCCAAGACGGAAGAAAAGGTGAAACGACAATTCTGGTGGCCTTCTTGGCGAAAAGATGTTAAATCATTTGTGATGTCCTGTGGTGTTTGCGCCCAAAATAAAGGCCAAAAGAAAAGACCAGCCGGTCTCCTTCAACCTTTAGACATTCCACCAGCACCTTGGCACACCCTGTCATTGGATTTTATTACGGACTTACCTCCTTGTTCAGGATATAACACTATTCTTGTTATTGTGGATTTATTTTCCAAAATGGCCCACTTCATTCCATTGAAAGGATTACCTTCAGCTTCGGTTCTAGCCAAAGAATTCCTTGAAAATATTGTTCGTTTACATCGATTCCCGTCTGTACTAATCTCAGACCGGGGAAGCCAATTAATTTCCCACTTTTGGGGTAGATGTTGTCAATTGGCACAAATCGATGTAAGATTATCGACTAGTCACCACCCTCAGACCGATGGTCAAACAGAGAGGACGAATCAGACCCTTGAGCAATATTTACGGTGTATGTTGCAGCAATCTGAAAGTAACTGGAAAGACATTCTTTGGATAGCCGAATATGCATTTAATAATTTGGTACACTCTGGAACTGGGCAAAGTCCTTTTTATACTTTATATGGGCATCACCCTCGAACCTCAGACCTCGACTCGCCTCAAGGCCTCGGAATGCCCGCAGTGGTCCATCTGCATTCTACAATTACCCAAGCCTTCAAAGAAGCAACTACACATTTACAACAAACCAAGAGAAAATACAAGAAGAATGATGACCTGCATCGGAGTGAAGCACCTCAGTACCAGATTGGGGACCAAGTATGGCTGGCTACCAGGCACTTATCACTCAAGGGACCTCGAACTTTTAATCCAAAATATCTGGGGCCTTACTCCATTACGGCCATAATCAATCCAGCGGCCGTTAAACTTGATTTACCAGCTAACATGCGAATTCACCCTGTTTTTCATGTGTCACTTTTGAAACCAGTGCAACCTGGAACCAGACTAATCAAGCCTCCAGAACCCATTCAAATAGATGGAGAACCTGAATTCGAGGTGAAGAACATTTTAGATTCTAAGATGTTAAGGTCAAAACTTTTCTATCTAATCGATTGGAAGGGATACGGGCCTCAGGAGAGGTCATGGGAACCCAGTGACCATGTACATGCCCCTCGATTAATTAATAAATTCCACCGGATATTCCCAAACAAACCAAAACCCCCGGAGGGAACAATCTTGGGAGGGGCCTTGGGGGAGAGTGCTGTCATGATGCCTACTCCCGGGAAGCCAGTTCAGGCCCAGCGTCCCCGAAAGCAGACATCATGTCCCCAGGGAGGGACCCAGCAACCCCTTATAGGGGCTCTTTGGATATTGTCCTGGCGCCTTTGGCGCCAGGCTCATAGAAGGCATCAGTCCTGGCACCATAGGCGCCAGGCTCATTATGGGAGTGCTTGGATGGACTTACCTGATGCAGACCATGCTGCCGGATCCAGACCTCCTTGAGGTCTGAAAGGGACTATTTTACCTATGGGACTATTTTATCACTCGGGCGTGGCTGAGGAAGAATACTTACCTGGAACTACTTTGGGGGCTATTTAAACCACACCCAGACAGCAGCTCACGCTTCGCGTTGTTCTGCATCTAGCAGCTGGATGCTCACCATTTCTGCTCCTGCATCCTGGCTCCAGCCACGCCCGCCTGCAACCTGGAACACCTGAAAAGGAAGGAAAGGAGAGAAAGGTGAATAATTGAACTTTACCTACCTCCATCCGGAGTCCGGAACCATCACTCCGACGATCCTGAGAAAAGACATTATTTTTAGAAGCGCATCGCATCGCTCGCTGCAGCGCCGCGTTCCACTCACCTTCACGAGGCGCCCTCAGGCTCTTCAGCGACCATTGGCACCATCCGTCGCCTTTCAGCGCCTAAAGAGAAAAAGAGACAAAACAAAGGTGAGCGAAGGAACAGATTAAGGAAGGCCTGATTCTTCCACCTTAAGACTTACCTGATTATTTTTGGGACAATCTTTCCTCACCTCCGGTCGGCGCCGCTTCTTTGGCACTTCCGTACCCCGGCCCCTAAGGGGAAAAAGACACACGCATTAGTGGGTGAAAGCAAGATCACTAAGGGAACCATTCATCAAAAAGACTCACCAGAGTTTACCTTCGGCGAATCCATTCCTCTACGCGGATTCTTCACCCTGCATCTGAAATAGAGAAAAGGACAACGGACAATTAAGGCTTGAACTTTTGCAACTGAATACTTACAGCCTCATATCGGAAAAGTCAAGTTGAATACGCACCAAACCCGAGATCCAGTGAAGTAACTGGAAATCAACGGGCCCCTGCATCGGAAGCAGGATGGAGAGCTCGTCCTTTCAGACTCTAAGGTGAGACTCTATGGGGAATCGCGGAGGGGGTTCGAGGAGTGTGAGAAGGGGAAGGGGGGGAATCGGACACATTATCCAGCAGACAGTTAATCCCCTTTTCCATCTACAGAAGGATTCTTCTACGGGCCAGACAGGCGAGGTTTGGGGGTCCGGTCCAGTCCGTCTTCCGAGTCCTGCGCTTCACCTTAGAAGAGGTCATAGCAGTCCAGAAGAGGTCGGCGCCTCTGTGGGAATCAGGTGAGCGTTACAATTAACCTGCTTCTTCCTGATTAAGGAACAGCCTTTCTCAGAGCACCCCGATTGTTGGATCAAGTGTAGTGATGCATGAAGGGGGCCTCAAAAGGGTACTGTCCATGTTTACACAGCTGAGTATCACCCCGTACTCAATGCATTTCACCTGGGCAGTCTGAGCTTTTGGTACACCTACAATGGTGGTAAGAAAATGCCACACTCATTACTTTCTATGGGCTCTGGAGGTAGGCACTTTCTGTACCTTCTCTTCCTGTAACTTGTCATCCTCTTCCACAGCACCGCGTCTTTTTCCCGGTCCAGGCCCTACAGTTGGTAGCTGTGGTGGTGGTGGCTGCCTCTGGGAAGGAGGGATTGCCCTAACAGATCCCATTGCAATAGGTTATAATTGCTCTGAAATGCAGGTGCTCTCCTCTTGCTCTCTCCTGGACAATCAGATTGAGAATTATTAAAAGTAATGGGTGGGTGTCCTCAGAGGAACCTTCCATAGACGGCATGACTGTCCGCGGACTGCCAAGCCAAAAATAGGCCTGGGAAAGTATTAAAAAGTTGACAGCTCAACTAAGACTGGGTCTAGGAGATCTTGAAGGGTAAACTTTCAACTTGAAACATCATAGATTGGCTGAAAATTCAATTTATAACGGTCAGCAGTGACGAATACTGTCCACAGACACGCCGTCATGCTGCACGGGTGCGGTCACATGATGATTTCCGGGGGCATCCTCTGCTGCAGGTGTACACTAATGGGCACACAATCCACAGACTAATTAAAAGTGTGCCATGCAAGAATGGATATATCCGGACACGGCACAATGTCCACAGACACCCCTTTCATAAGTGAACACCCTGGACAGTCATATAGTCCGCAAACTATCAATTGGGATTTAAAAATAAATATTTTGTTATCACAGAATAATATACAAGATATTTATAGTATAAAACATTAATTTATTTATGATAGAGTTGGGGTATTGGAATGAAAAACATAAATGGGAGGATTTGGAATTTCTATAAAATCATCATCAGGCGAGGGACGGAGAGAAGTTTCATAAAACCGTCTTTGATTTTTATTTTCTGAATTTGATGGGGGTGATTGCCGGTGGTAAGAGGGACAGGTACAAGAAGGACAGTGATGATCAACATTTCTAATAACATGATTTTTAACATAATTTAAAAGTTCCTTAAAGTCATTACTAAGTTTATCCAATTGTCAAGACAAGGGGCCTCATTACGACCCAGGCGGTAAGGGGTTTACGGCAGCGTTAACAGCGCCGACCCTTACCGCCTGATTACGAGGTCCCCTAGCGCCATGGTGCTTTTAACACCTGCTTTTAGCAGGTGTTAAAATCCATGGCGCTAAGGGACCATGGAGTTAATTACGCCACCGTAATTTATGGTGGCGTAATTAATGCCTTCCCCACTCCCATTATGCCCTATGGGGCAAAAATGGGAATGGGGAAGGGTAAATGGGGATTGGGGACTTACCGCCCCACCAAGGTCGGAATGGGGTGGTAAGTCCGCCAACCACCATGGCGTAAACATAGTTTACGCCATGGTGGTAAAGTCACGGCCCAGGCGGTAACTTACCGCCTGGGTCGTAATGAGGCCCAAGATCATGATTTCATTGTGTGCAGTCTTTCTGATTGTTGGGATTCTCCATAATTGATTTTTGGTGTAGTTTTTTCATGTAAACTATGTGCTATAAGAAAAGAAGAAATGATTACTTCAATGTGCACTGCATAAATTACATTGTGGGGTTTGACAAACTGTGGACCTGTAGGCGCTGGTGGGATTGGATGGTCCGGTATTTGTTAGTATGGCAGTTTTGTCAGGTAATGGATGAGTCAGGTTTGTTTAGTGTTACACAAGTGGTTAGTTTTTTTTTTTAGTTATTCAGCACTAATGAAATACAATCTTAGACATAGAGGTGCCAGTTTTAACATATTGACACTTTACACAGCCGACGCACGTTTCAACCTTAGTCTTTTTCAAGGCTGTGATTTTGTGAGTTGGTGTGGTAGTGATACGGTGTACCCAGTGTGGTGATATTCAAGATCAATTTGATAATATAATTTTCCATATTTTTTTGTATACATTGAAAGGAGTAAAACAAAACCAGTTGGAGTAAAACCAATGTGAATTTTAAACAAAGCATGTTGTGACACCCAGGAGCGGTGATTTACCATGTTTGGTGATGGTAAGTGATAGTGACACAGTGTAGTATTTAGACAACAACATATCAGTTGGTTACAGATCAAACAGTCAATTAGCAATATGATTTATAGTAGAATAGGAGACAAAGTACCAAGGGAGAAGAGGAGAAAAGGAAGAGTTGCTGGTTAGTTAGGGGAGGGCTACAGAAGTTTGCAATTGCGCCTGAGAGAAGAAAGTTCCAAAGTCTTACCCAAATGAGTTTTTTCATCAGCTTCAAGAAAGGTGAACTGGTCCTACCCAGTAAGGTGCCAGTGGGCTGGATAGCCGTTTCTGAAAGGAAAATGTATGAGGTTGAGGGAAGGGATGCATCATGGAAAGGATTGGTGGTGGTCATAGGAACAGTGAGGCGCTAGTGTGTTCTGGCAAAGGGTCTGGCTACCAAGTGCTTGTAGGCATGGTATAAGGTGTTGCTGGTTAGCCTGTAATTAACCGGGTCGGGCATGACTAATGAAAGGGGTGATTGGGATTGGGCAAGTGGTGCCTTCGGCATCGTTTGAGGCAAGTGTGCCTGTAATTTGAGCTGTGAGTTTTACAGGCGGGCATGCTCATGTACAGTATCATGTGTGCACTCCTATTGGTTACCGAAATGCTGGTAGCCGTGGTATTGCTTGTTGGCATGTATTCAACTGAGTCTGGCATGACTGGTGCGAGGGGTGATTGAGATTTAGGCAATTGGTGCCTTCGGCATCGTTTGTGGCAAGTGTGCCTGAATTATGAGCTAAGAAGATCAGATGAGCATGTCCCTGCTCAATATCATGGGTGCACGTTTGTAGGTTCAGATAACCCTGTTGGAGATATGTGTATTCCATATGTGGGCTGATGCCTTGTTGCAATCTAATGGCTGGCATGTGTGCACAGCGTCGCCCGTATTGGGAAGTGCCTGGTGTTTTAAGTTGGCGGGGTGAGGGTGGATATGTGAGCGTATGGCTGGTAGCAGCGTTTTATGTGGGCTGGTGCCTACTCCCAAGAAGGCGGGCTGCGGTAGTGTGGAGCGGCGCCCAATGGGGTGGAGCTCTGTAAGTTTATCTATTGTGAGGCGAGAGTTAATGAGGCATAATGCGCGTGGTCAGACACGTAGAGTGTCAGCTGCGAGCCGCGTGTGCGCGAGGTGCACACAAAGCTTACCTGAGCTGGTTGGCAGACATGTGTTCCGGAGTAGCGGAGGCGACGGTCGTCTGGTGGAAGTGCACATTACTTCCTGTAAATAAGGAAGGTGTGCTCTAATGGGTTGAGGAAACGAGCCATTTGATTTGTTCATAGAGAAAGGCCCACGGATAGGCTGCTCTGTTTGTTTGTGTTGCATTTGTGTTTACTGCTGTTTAGAGCACAAACAACATTGGAAAGCATGGCTGGGGCATGTTTTGCGTGGTGTATACCAGAATGGTAATGTGGGTGAGGTTGCATGATTCATGCAATGTCACATGGATTGTGGAACAAGGAGAGGTGAACTCAATCACGGGACATAGTGGGGTCCTCAGTGGGCTAAGTTGGGTTGAGGGGTTTGAGGAAAGGGAATTAGAGTTACCACTGGTTAGATTGGCAGGGGGAATGGCTAGGACCAGTAGTGGGCAGTAGAATTGATGCAGAGGACGGATTGTCCAAGGTTAGAATGGCTGAGGTATGTGATAGGTTGATAGGGCACGCAGGGTAACTGGGTAAAAGATGGATGCGGCTGGCCAGGCATCATGTAAGGTTTAAGGGGATGTGTGGTGCCAAATAAGTGGGTTATTGGCATTGATAACACTGGAAGGTGTTTGGTATTTTGAAGAGATTCAAACAGATTTCCAAAGATCTTAACATTTTCATAGGAATACATGGAAGTCGTGGTCACTGTTTAAAGCAAAGGTGACAGATCGATATTGGCATATCAGCTTTGCTTCCTTCTGACGTAGTTGCAGTTCACGGTCTCCACCTCTTATGTTGATTGGGATTTTCTCCAGGCCCATGAAGGTGATGTCATCCTTGTTGTCCCACTGGTGTTTTTCTTGCCAGTGTAGCGCCAGTGGGTATCTGGTCTCCTGAGAGTGAAGGGAGTTTAGGTGCTCCCTGATCCTTGTTCTGCGCTCCCTTTTGGTGCTTCCAATGTATTTTCGGTTACAGACACAGTTGATAACATAAACCACAAATTTAGTGAGCCAGTTGGTGCTAGTTTTGGAGACTGGTGCCATGAATGATGGACTGAGGATGTTTTTGAGTGTTCTTGCTTTGGTAAAGGTTAGGGTAGGTTTCTCTGGGATCCATGCCTTGATATCTTCATCAATTGCTAAGATGTGCCAATGTCTTTTTAGGATTTTCTGTACTCGGTGGCTATCACTACAAAATTGAGTGATGTATCGTATTGGGCTGTCTTTTATTGCCTCTTTGCTGGTGTGTGCCTTTGGAGTCAGGAGCGTCCTTCGTTCTCTGTTATGGGCCATGGTTATAGCTGCTTGGATTGATTGTTCCGGGTATCCTCTTTCTTGGAAGCGTTTGCTGAGTGTTGTGCATTCCTTTCCAAATGCTGGCAGGTCACTGCAGTTCCTTTTTGCTCGTAGAAATTCCCCTTTAGGGATGTTGTTGATTATCGATTTCTTGTGGCAGCTTGAGGCATGAAGGACTGATTTAACTTCCTTCGGTTTTCTGAAGGTCGTAGTCGTGAGTTTTGTACCCGTTGGTGTGATGGTGATATCGAGAAAATCGATGTTAGCCTTGCTTGAGGAGCCTGTTAGTTCAATGCCAAAGTTGTTGTTGTTAAGATAGAGTTTGAATGAGTCCAATTCTTCTTTGGTTCCACGCCAGATCATCAAAATATCATCAATATATCTCATCCAAGCGAGGATCAGCTTGTTGAAATCATGGTTAGTAAATGCATGCACTTGCTCGTAGTGGTGCATGAAAAGGTTGGCCATGGAGGGTGCATATGAAGCCCCCATTGCTATACCTTTTGTTTGCTTATAATATTGTTGATCAAATAGAAAGACAGTATTGGTGAGTGAGAATTCCAGAAATTCCTTCGTGAGTTCCAGGTGCGAGCAGAATGAGGCTGATGCTTTAGTAAAGGCAAAGTCAATGGCCTTAAGGGCTAGTCCATGATCAATGGACGTGTACAAGGCTTTCACGTCGAGAGTAACACGGGTGTAGTCATTTCTCCATACAATTTCCATACAATTTCTTTGCTTTAAACAGTGACCACGACTTCCATGTATTCCTATGAAAATGTTAAGATCTTTGGAAATCTGTTTGAATCTCTTCAAAATACCAAACACCTTCCAGTGTTATCAATGCCAATAACCCACCCATTTGGCACCACACATCCCCTTAAACCTTACATGATGCCTGGCCAGCTGCATCCATCTTTTACCCAGTTACCCTGCCCTATCAACCTATCACATACCTCAGCCATTCTAACCGTGGATAATCCGTACTCTACATCAATTCTACTGCCCACTACTGGTCCTAGCCATTCCCCCTGCCAATCTAACTAGTGGCAACTCTAATTCCCTTTCCTCAAACCCCTCAACCCAACTTAGCCCACTGAGGACCCCACTATGTCCCGTGATTGAGTTCACCTCTCCTTGTTCCACAATCCATGTGACGTTGCATGGATCATGCAACCTCACCCACATTACCATTCTGGTATACACCACGCAAAACATGCCCCAGCCATGTTTTCCAACGTTGTTTGTGCTCTAAACAGCAGTAAACACAAATGCAACACAAACAAACAGAGCAGCCTATCCGTGGGCCTTTCTCTATGAACGAATCAAATGGTTTGTTTCCTCAACCAATTAGAGCACACCTTCCTTATGTACAGGAAGTAATGTGCACTTCCACCAGACGACCGTCGCCTCCGCTACTCCGGAACACATGTCTGCCAACTGGCTCAGGTATGCTTCGTGTGCACTCAGCCACGTCCCTTGCAGACTCTAGCTGCTTCTCATTTGCTTCACGCCTTGACTGCCAACATAAACATAGCCCTCGCGCACCCGGCTCGCAGCTGACACTCTACGTGTCTGACCACGCGCATTATGCCTCATTAACTCTTGCCACACAATAGATAAACTTACAGAGCTCCACCCCATCGGGCGCCGCTCCACACTACCGCGGCCCGCCTTCTTGGGAGTAGGCACCAGCCCACATAGCACGCTGCTACCAGCCATACGCTCACATATCCACCCTCACCCCGCCAACTTAAAACACCAGGCGCTTCCCAATATGGGCGACACTGTGCACACATGCCAGCCATTAGATTGCAACCAGACATCAGCCCACATATGGAACACACGTATCTCCAACAGGGTTATCTGAACCTACAAACGTGCACCCATGATATTGAGCAGGGACATGCTCATCTGATCTTCTTAGCTCATAATTCAGGCACACTTGCCACAAACGATGCCGAAGGCACCAACTGCCTAAATCTGAATCACCCCTTGCACCAGTCATGCCAGACTCAGTTAAATACAGGCCAACAAGCAATACCATGGCTACCAGCATTTCGGTAACCAATAGGAGTGCACTCATGATACTGTACATGAGCATGCCCGCCTGTCAAACTCACAGCTCAAATTACAGGCACACTTGTCTCAAACGATGCCGAAGGCACCATTTGCCCAATCCCAGTCACCCCTTTCATTAGTCATGCCCGAACCGGTTAATTACAGGCTAACCAGCAACACCTTATACCATGCCTACAAGCACTTGATAGCCAGACCCTTTGGCAGAACACACTAGCACCTCACTGTTCCTATGACCACCACCAATCCTTTCCATGATGTATCCCTTCCCTCAACCTCATACATTTTCCTTTCAGAAACGGCTATCCAGCCCACTGGCACCTTACTGGGTAGGACCAGTTCACCTTTCTTGAAGATAATGAAAAAACTCAATTGGGTAAGACTTTGGAACTTTCTTCTCTCAGGTGCAATTGCAAACTTCTGTAGCCCTCCCCTAACTAACTAGCAATTCTTCCTTTTCTCTTCTTCTCCCTTGGTACTTTGTCTCCTATTCTACTATAAATCATATTGCTAATTGACTTTTTAATCTGTAACCAACTGATATGTTATGTTGTCTAAATACTACACTGTGTCACTATTACTTGCCATCACCAAACATGGTAAATCACCTCTCCTGGGTGTCATAACATGCTTTGTTTGAAATTCGCATTTGATTTACTCCAACTGGTTTTGTTTTACTCCTTTCAATGTATACAAACATGTATGGAAAATGATATTATCCAATTGATCTTGAATATCACCACACTGGGTACACCGTATCACTACCACACCAACTCACAAAATCACAGCCTTGAAAAAGACTAAGGTTGAAACGCGCGTCAGCTGTGTAAAGTGTCAATATGTTAAAACTGTCACCTCTACGTCTAAGATTGTATTTCATTAGTGCTGAATAACTAAAGAAATAAAACTAACCACTTGTCTAACACTAAACAAACCTGACTCATCCATTACCTGACAAAACTGCCATACTAACAAATACCGGACCATCCAATCCCACCAGCGCCTACAGGTCCACAGTTTGTCAAACCCCATAATTTCTCTTCACAATCAGGAACCCTGGAGTTGGTTCCTTGACAAATCAGGACTCAGGCTGCAGGTTTGACAAAGGAATTAAACTAACCAGAAGTGCGCAGGAGTGAGGGAGTTCCGCCTTTCAAAAACTCCACCCATGCTCAAGCTTAAATTACATTATTTGTTTATATTGGATGATGCATTGTTTACCATTAGAGATTTCATCATCACTCATTTCTTCTTTGGGAACGTTTTCTTATAACCACTCAAGTGTGTTTGCCATTTCTGTTCAAATTAAAACATTGTGATATTTGCTTAAAATAAATGTTTATGTAATGAATGGTAATAATAGGGATATCAATACAGTATACTTAATACTGGTTTTGGAATGAGTTCCTGGTGTATCTAAGTCTGTATAGAGAGTTGTACAGAACTCATAGTATGAGGTGTACTGTCATTGTTTCTGCTTGGTGCATATAGTGTGCTAAATTAAAAAAATTATGTCGACATTTTGAAATGATGCATCTTACAAAAAGGTATATTTGGTGTACTAAATATAAGTAATGTTGTTTTATGTAGATGTTTTTGTTGATTGAAGGGTACAACATGCTCTATTGTCCCCTGTGTTTCTGGGTTTTCTTGAGGCCACCTGCTGTCGGTGGACAACTGTTCTTGGACTCCACAGCTGCTACATTGGGGGTGAGTATGATATAATGAACTTGTAGCAAGTTAAGGGGGGTCTGGTAAAAATCAATGAAATTGGGTGAACATACTTTGTTAAAGGGATGTTATGGTTAAGTTGCACTAATAAAAACCTATGAACTTCAGGGAAAACACTTTGTTAAAGGGACGTTATGGTTACAAGTTAAACCGAAACCCCCCAGAAATTCACCAGTTATGATAAGTTAAGCAACCATAACTTGTGCCACCATTGTGTACTGCTAAGACTAACACCCAGGACATCAATGATGACATCACAAATGCCATTGATGACATCACTGATGACATCACTGATGAAATTAATTTTGATGAAAGGTTTCTACAAGGGGTTGTGTTTATAATGTTGGTAGCAGCATATTAGTGATGATCGGGAGTGCTCTCGCAAAGTACTTAATGTATTAAGACATGTACTCATTACACCACAATGTGCCTGTTTCCAATTGTTGTTATAGGGACTCTACCCTAACTGCTCTGTTGAAAGCACTGTGCTGTACCACATCCTCTAAGAACATTTCAATAAAATATATTTCCCCCCAAAAAATGTACTTGTTTAAACTAAAAGTTATGTTGGAGTGTTCATGTTAATACCAGAACGTAATCAGACATACCCATAGACAATGGCTGCAGCATGCACGATACAAGTAGAATATTTTTAATCTGGTAATGGCTAGTAAAATAATGAATGCTAATTTATACGAGTTTTGAGTAATGTTAAACATGGATTACATAGCTAATAATTCAAGACTTACTACATACTTGTGATAGTACAAGAAATGCATATGAAGACAGGCAATGCATACAAATCAGAGGCACATACAGAGAAACCAAATTAAGGAAGAAAGAAACAATATCACCAGAAAATGTCAATAGCATTAATGGTTATCATCATGTAAACAAATGAATTGCATGTTTGAGGCCTGCTTATATATGTGTGCCATGAGCTAGCACCAAACCCTAAGGAAATTACTTTGATATCATAGAAGAAGATTAACGTCTAGATATTTAGCATGTTTTGTAAATATTCTGACTGTTAGTGAACAAAACCACCTGGCCTAGATATGTCATTGAACAAAAATAAGTGGGCCAGATATCTGATGTGATCAATGATGTCATTAATGACATGTGTAATGTCATCTTTGATGTCCCGGGTGTTAGTATTAGCAATGCACAGTGGTGGTGCAAGTTATGTTTGCTTAGTTTACCATAATTGGCGAATTTCTGGGTTTTTCGGTTTTACTTGTAACCATAACGTCCTTTTAACAAAGTTGTTTCCCTGAATTAAAGGGCCTGTGGTAGAGGCCCTCTAGTTATGGTTAAGTTGCTCAACCCATAGGAGGAACACTTTTGGGTGGCTTACAACTTTGCCCCCCCGGATGAATCCTCACAAAACTTTGCAAAAGAAATATATGGCCCCATCAGATTTATTCGTCGAAGTTTAGTGAGGTTTTGCTAAGGTGGAGCAAAGTTATAGGGAGTGCTCCCAAAATGTGTGGTTTTTCCAATAGACACAATCGAAACCAAATTTTCCTCATGCCTACAGCCCAAAACACTGGACGGATTTTCACCAAATTCAGCGTCTTTGTCCCAAACATGTGCTTTTGTAAATTTGGAGTAAATCCGTACAGTAGTTTATTTAAAACAACCATAAAGTAGGTAAAGCACATTAGTGATATCTGGGTTTGGTCCGTGGACTCACTTCGCATTGGGTCTGCAGATGGGCCTCCGATTGGTCCAGGGCCTGACGTGACGTCCGCTAACATCAAACACGCCCATGGATTGGATGGTAGAAGATGTGAGGTACGTCATGTTTTTGGGGAACGCCCACCATTTTGGATTCGGGGATAGCGCCCTTTGTCCACAAACATCACAGTAAAACCATATTAAAAAACACAACATTGCACTTATCAAACTAATGAAATAATCTTTGGGGAGGCGAGGGGTCATGAGGATGGGATGGGATATGGCCATAAAAAGCCAACAAATTGCCATGTTTCTTCTGCGATGTCCACAAGCAGTCTGAAAATCAGTTTTAGGATGGCTTATATCTTTGGCACCACTCAATGAAGCTACATGAACTTTGGGAATTTCATTTTAGACCTGACTCTGAATGGTTCTGCAAAGTGTGGTGCTGTTTTGTCAAGAGCGAACAAAATTAGAGGGGGTACCAAAATAGTTTAAAGGCTTATAAATTTGGTGCCATTTGACAAATCTGCACATCAGTTTGAAAAAAGATTGTAGACCTAGATTTGAATGTTTTTGCAATGTTTGGTAGGATTTTGTCAAGAGGGGATAAAACTAGGAAGGGGTCACAACATTGTTAGATGGCTTATAACTTTGTTGCCGTTTGACGAATGTGGACAACAGTTTCCAGAAGAGTATAGACCCAAACATGAATGTCTGTGCAAAGTCTGAAAGTATTTTGTCAAGTGGGGCTAAGTTATATGACTATTGTATGTATGTACATTTTGACACTTTTGAAAAAATAAACCGTGGGCGGATTTGCAGCAAACACATGTAAGGAGCATTGGCAAGGACCTGAAAGCATCGTTTTGCAAATGCATCTGTGTTTTATCTTTTGAAAAGTGTCATAATATAGGTACACAAAATTGTGATATACTATTGTTGACTGAGGTATAGCCTGTGGCCATGGGCAGTGGGTAGATTGTCTGGGGCATAGCTTAAGGCCATGACCCAAACAATCTGGCTACTTGCCATGACCACAAGAACAAGCAATGGGGTTAAAGTGGGCATGGCCACCAGGGACTGGCTATGTGGTAGCGTTTTTCAAAATTGTGATAGATTTGAATTGGGAAAAAAATCTTCTCATGGGTACAGGTTGAAGTACTGGATGGGATAATAGCAATATGCATAAGGAGAGTCAGCAAGAAATTGAAAACATGGTTTTGAAAATATCACATTTGTTTTATTTTTTTGGAGAAGTGTAAAATGTAAGTACACAACACATTGATATAACTTTGGTGTCTGGGCAAAGAGCTTAGGCGTCAGCAAGGAGAAATGCGTACTGTAATATGCTTATTGGGGCATGCGTCATGGCCAAAGCGGAAGGATTGAATTGGAAAATATATTCTTCTTGCGGTTACAGCCTGAAGTGGTAAACTAGATCGCAACAAATTTGCGCGACAAGCATTAGCAAGGTCCTGAAAGCATGTTTTTGGAAATATGTCTTGTGTTTTATTTTTCAAAAGTGTAAGAATGTAAGTAAAAAATCTAGTGATATACATTTGGTATGTGGGTAGTGGGCCTGGCCCTCAACAAACACAAATGTGTACTCTGATTTGCTTATTGGGGAATCTGTTATGGCCAAAACCTATGCCCCATGGATTTGGAAACTAGCCATCGCTGCAAGCCATGAGCACTGGCCATTGGTTACATTATTAAGTTATATTGGACGCTGAGCTAGGATGCAGGGTAAGTGCAGTGAATGATAGGGGTGGTTTGATTTGACTGGGGTCATGATGAGCTTTATGTTGTAGGCAATTGAAAAAAATGATTTCCATCCATAGCATGCACTGCTGATAACAACAGACATAAGTATGTGTTGCAAAAAATATGTTTCCTAAAGTAAGGTGGGGGAGGGCAATGAGGGAAGGGGCACAAGTGAAAGATACTGAGGGGCAGGTGGACAGGGAAAGGTATTTTGTGTGATTTAATTATAAGGTAATGGGCAGTCTTTCTCACGTTCCTTGATTAGATCCTCGAAAGCACTTCAAAACTGATCCCCCCAGCAGAGTGGTGTGTTGCAGTATATACAGCGTACTATTGTCTCGGAAAGATATGAATCAACAGCCACTTTTATGGCTTCCAAGGTTGATGGTGGGATCTTCTGTCACTCAAGAGTAGCCTGTTTCGTGGCAGTATTGGTTGAGTAAGATGAGATAGAGGAAGACAGTCTACTACTTCCTGAAAAAGGAACAGCTTTTCTCAGAGCATCCCAGTGGTTGGATTTGGTGTGCCGAGAGCTGATCCCATAGGAGTACTGCCCAGTTTATCCTCGACTGAGTACAATACTGCACTAAGTGCATTTAACCTTTGTTGGCTTTGCCTCTGGTGCATCCCCAACAGTGGTAGGTAAGAAACTGTGACACCCATGATTTTCTTCAAGTGATGGAAGTAGGATTTTCCTCTATCTCATCTTCCTATTCCTTTTGCCAGTTTTCTGCAGGATTGCACTTTTTCTGTTGTATAGGCCATCCAGGTGGTGGTGGTAGTGGCTCATGGGCAGGAGGGATGGGCATGGCTGATGCCATTTTTTAAGTTAAATTGTAGTTGTGCTAATATTGTTTCACGCATATGCTCTCTCTTGGATTGCACATGGAAAATCAGTAAGAAAAGGTCTAGGAGCTGTGCAAGGGTAAATGTTCATCTTGGAACATCCTAGACCAGCTGAAAATGCACTTTCGAACTGTTCGCGAAGCATGAACTTGTTCTCGAAGTGCGAAACTGTTCGCCAACACGTCATCACACGGCACGCACATGGTCACGTGACACTGTATGAAAAGTCTGCTGTGACATCAGATGTCCGTGGACGTCAGCGAACAGGAAACAGTGCTAAAAAGTTACAGAACGTTCATATCATTGTTACAAATCTTGCTAGGAGGTGTGGAAATTTACATGAAACGTTCTAGTTTTGATGAAAATTCTAATATATCAGGGTAAGTATTTTATTAGCTAGTTGTACCTGATTAGGGTGAACTGGTAAAAAACCTATGAAATTCAGTGAAAACATGTTAATGGGACGTTATGCTTACAAGTGAAACCAAAACAACACATACATTTGCCAGTTATGGTAAGCTAAGCATCCATAACTCATGTCACCACCGTGCACTGCTAAAATTAACACCCAGGAAATGAAAGAAGACATCACAAAAGGCATTGATGACATCACTGATGACATCACATATGAAATTAATGTTGAAGAAAAGTCCCTACAAGGGGTTGTGTTTATAATGTTCGTAACAAGGTGTCAGGATGATTGTGAGGCCTATAATGAATTACTTAATGTTTTAAAGAATGTAGTCACCTAAACAAAATATTATATTGGAGTGTTGTTGTTAATACAGGAATTTTTTCATACATACACATAGGCGATGGCTGCAGCATACACCATAAAATACACCATAAAAGTGCAATATTTTTAATCTGGTAACTTGGGACCGTAAAATAATGAATGATACCTTATCAGAGTTTTAAGTAATGTTAAACATGGAATAAACAGCTAATTATTGAAGACTTACTACACACTTGTGTAAGTACAAACATACATACATAGGCCCAGAATGCATACACATCAGAGGCACATAAAGGGAAACTAAAGTATTGAAGAAAGAAACAACTACACCAGAAAATGTCAATAACATTAAAGTTAATCCTCATGTATACACATGAATTGTGTTTAAAGCCTGCTTATTGCCCCATGTATATGCTACAAGAGCTAAGATCAAACTGTAAGGAAAACACATTAAAAACATATGAGAAGGTTAATGTCTACATATAGAGTACCCTTTAAATGCTTCAAATTCTCACTGTCAGTGAACAAAAACAACCAGCCTACATATGTCAGTGAACAAAAACAAGTGGCCCAGATATGTGATGTCATCATGTCATCAATGACATTTGTGATGTCATCTTTGATGTCCTGGCTGTTAGTCTTAGCAGGTTTTTATTAGTGCAACTTAACCATAACATCCCACATCCCTTTAACAAAGTTTCTCACTTAATATATATATATAATCCCAGTGATGGCCTCCCGTGATTAGATGCCGGGAGCGGGTTGCAAACCCACCATTTTAAAATCAAATTTTTGTAAAAATAAAGGATTGCTTCTTTAAATATGGAATTCTTGGTTTGCAACTTAATTTGCGGAACTGTATCCATCGGAACCGAAAATCCGGATTCTGTGAGTGCAGCGCAATCTCCACCGAAGCTTTTGGCGGAATAAAGAATAAAGATTGCTTTATTTATATATAATATATATATATATATATATATATATATATATATATATATATATATATATATATATATATATATATCAAAACGGCAAAATGGAATGATAATGCTGTGGGCGGACTGCACTACAAGGGCAGGAGAGACTAAAAATATAACACAGTAATATTTTATTATTAAAAATGCATAGGATGCAGGGTACAAGGGGAGAGAAAGTCCAGGTAATGCATTTTGCACAACAAGGATGCATGTTCACTGAAAAAAACCTTCGTACAGGTGTAGTTAGGTTGTAGAGATTGAATCAAAAATAACTTGACTATCTAGAGGAAGTAAAAACTTGAAATTCACCAGATGTGGGAAATCATGACCAGCTTAACTCTGCAAATACTTTTTGCTGTTCCCCATAATGCGATTTTGTATGTCATTGTGAATCCCTTCTCTTATAATATGTATGTGTTCATGGGCTTTGCAGCAGGAACACGTCATGGTAAGCTAGTCATGACTGCCCACATCTGCTGAATTTCAAGTTTTTACTTCCTCTAGATAGTCAAGTTTGACCGTTTCCCGGGGCTCTGCCATGGCTGTTGCTGACCCCGATGGGGTTGATGCAAGGACCTCACTAAACCATTGTTAAGTAGTGACGGGCACTGTGCGCAAAGGGCAGGGACTTAATCAATGCAAGCTTATGACCCACACTTACTGGGAATTCCTCGTTGATAGGAAATCATTTAAATCCCCAATCCCTATCATGAACGTGGTTCTGCGGGTTACCCGCACCTGTCGGTGAAGGGTACACACACGCTCATCCACTCAGTGTAGTGCCCATGCATCCACAGACATCTAAAGGCATCACAGACTCGTTTTTGCTCTATTTAGTGTGGCTGAACGCCACTTGGCCCAAGAAAAATGTCAACAATAACCGCTTCTGGTCATTTTACTAGTTAACATAGAGAAGTCTTGTTTGTTATTGAATTTAACCAGACAAATCGGTCCACCAACTAAGAACTGTTGTGAACCACCACCACAGAATTAGGGGCACCATGATAGGCTCAGAAAGTACCATCGCAAGTTGATAGGGCAGACATCCGAATGTATATTTGCCATCACAAGGACTTGAAATAAGCCTGAGGTTAACTAGAGTCATCAAAGTGACTGGGTGAGCCTGCTTTGGTCTTGGTTCTGATAAATGCATGCATCCTGGGAGGTCAGTGTTCATCGGCATGTATTAGCTCTAGAATTACCACAATTAACCAAATAACAGATGGAACAAACAAAGGAATCATAGCTGATTTAATGAGCCATTCGCAGTTTCACCATACCGGAAGTGTGTACTTACAAGTGCATGGCTTAATCCTTGAGACAAGCATATGCTACTGGCAGGATCAACAAGGTAGCCACACCTACTGGAGGTCTGCAGTACCCACACATCAGAGTTTGCACCCCCAACACCTGCAGGGGTCATGGACATGTCAACCAAATGGGCACCGGCAGCCTAGCCTGCTCCGGGCGGGGTTGTTTGCAGGGGAGAATATGGGCCCAGGCACAACTTAAAGTGGGAGGCTTTTTTCCATGCACCACTACCAGTGTGGTGCCCGTGGAGAACGGGCAACAGCATGGCTTACAGGGTCCACATTGGGGATACCACCACCCATCCTCATCCACTCTGATCTGACCACTACAGAGCTACTTGGCTGCTCAGCCTTCACTCTGCTCGCAGGGGAGAGCCACACACATAAGTGTCAAAAGTGTATAGACACAACTGGAGACAGTTTCAAATTGAAACCCATCTGGACTTCCAGAGCAGCCAAGCCATCTGGTCCTATCATTCATTCCTGTGGCCCACTACCAGATGGCTAGGCACGGAAAGCAGCAAACTGGTAGAGCAATGCATTCCAATGGGCGTCAGTGGGGAGGGCCTTTGGCAGGTAAGGGGGCAGCACTGAAGCTTTGGCCAGGGAGCAATAGAGCGTTTCCCTTCAGGGAGTGATGGGGAACCTGCCCGGGCACTGCGGGACAATCACTGAGCCGGGGATGGTCGGCCTATGTGGGAGGCAGGTGCCCAAGGGAGGGGCAAGCAACCCCGGCCATCCTGGAGCTGTGGCCAAGCGTGTTAGCGCTTTTCCCTCCATGAAGGGATGGGGACCCTGCTGGAGTGCCCCAGGTATTGTGCTGGGCAGGCAGACTGTCGAACAACGTGCGAGGCACATGCCAAAGGGCGTTGGCATCCCCCCTGGACATCCCAGAGCTATGGTGTGGGTGCATTATAGCTTTTCCCTCCAGGGAGGGACAGGGATCCCACCAGTGCACCCAGGATATGCACTTGGCAGGCAGATGGTTGACTCACATGTGAGGTCGAAGCCCAAGGGAGGGGTCAGTACCCCTGGCCATCCTTAAGCTCTGGCCAGGGCATATTAGAGATTTCCCTCCAGGGGAAGCAGCATGTGCGCTCCCTAAGAACCTTCACCAGCACCTAGCTACTCACGCTGACAAAGATTGCACTAGACGTCAATTTCTGTGTCACAGCGCCCACCCACTGGAACTCTCTTCCGCCACACATCAGAAACGAATAAGCCTACCCAACCTTCAAAAAACGTGTAAAAACTGGTTGTTCGATAAATACAAATAACTGCCTCCCTGTCTTTGTCCTCTCTAATGCCTGTCTCTTAACTGAATGCTCTGACAGCTCGGGTCTGGGCGTTATATATATATATATATATATTAAATAAATAAATAGATAAATAAATAAATAAATAAAATAAAGAGAAGGACGGCAGTGGGTGTTAGTGGAGTGGGAAGACATCAGAGGCTCTGCAGGGCAAGCAGACAATATGGGGTCGCTAAAAGGGTATTAGTGACGTGATTGACCAAGAGGTAAAGGTTAGGGTTACACGAATCATGAACTGAAACATTGTTCCCTAGTGTACTAATGAGAAATTAATTGTGAGAAAAACAGTGATTTTGCAACTGTCATTGGAATGAGTGAGTTCAACACATCCAATCAAGTCACGGCATGTTGAGGTTTTTCATTGTTACGCCTCTATTTGAGTTTATGACATCCTCTGGAAAAAATGCAAGTCTCCTGCCCTAGTAAATGTTTTAATTTTAATGCCATGCCATTCATTACCATGACAGGATATCTGACTAAGTGGCATTACTTTTATCCGAGTGCCTTGGGAAAACTGAGGAAAAATAATCCATGAAAATACTAAGTACAAATTAGAATCTCTGCAAAGTGCATGCGATATGGCTCAGAGACTCCATATGGTAGGACCCTGATGTGATCACACTACCCTGCCTAGCCTCATCAGTAACTGTGCCTAGAATGTTTCTGCAATTGTAAGGGAACTTTGGTATAATGTACAGCAAAGATACACAGCCTCATTGTTTTTCACTGCTTGTAGGAGCCCAGACGTTAATATATCTGTGTTGTTGCTAATTCACAAGTGTTTCTAATGCTTTACTACATAATGTAGTATACTGCTGGCTCACTCCCGTGCCTAACACTTTACACGATAAAACCTCTCTGATCTCCAACATGTATGCATGCGCGGCGGCGATTGGTTGTGGCGACAGCCAATACTTTCTCAGACCTTAGCACCAGGAAACATAGTGAATGCAGTCAACCCAAATAAGGTTGAACAATGTGATTATTTCATCCAGCTAAATGTGCACTCCTTCACACACATTCCTGGCTTAAAAATAATACCATAAGTGTAATAAATCCCATGACCTTTCTTAAATGTCTTACGAAACGGCAACATAATCAAAAGCTGCATTGTTACAAAACTGATGTAACACCTTGCAGAGCCTATTATCTGTACCTTTTTATGGACGTGCAACATGATATTTTGGTTACACTGCCAGTGACCTTACAACTAATTGATGTATCTTCCAGACATCCTGTTATGCTTGTAACCTTTCGTTTAAAAAGGAGCAGAACGTGTTGTACTTTATCATGGAACAAAAAAAACACAAATTGGCCATTGCATGAGATTTACCTGAGGCTGGCGTGTCTGAGGACAAAACCGAGTCACAGGAAAGCAGAATAAATCCTGTTATTAGGCGGATAGAAGTCTGATCTCTTAAGGAATGAGAGTGCTCTGTGATTCAGTCCATTGGTTCTCTTTCTAGTCAGAGTTCATGGCAGCTTTGTGCGAAAACTGTCTTTAAAAGATAGTTTGTGTTTCTTGTCCTGTGTTTGAAGAATTATTTTAATTGTGTGCCCTTACTTGTGTAGCATACCAACCCTTTAGGTTATGCAGCTGCTCCATTATTTTTTTGAGTTCTTTGTGGATTCATTTCTTTCTTTTATTACCAGATATGTTTTGTTTTCATTTGTGTGTGCAAACCCAGTTGCATACAAAATACTCATACTGTGTGGCTGTGAGTCACAAAGATACATCTGTGACACAGTATGCCTTTCTCCACACGCAGGGCCATGTCTATTATTTTAATTATTATTATTATTATTATTATTATTATTATTATTATTATTATTATTATTATTATTATTATTATTATTATTATTATTATTATTATTTTGAGCACAGACCTAGCTTTGGGAATCAAGGGAGCACTTTACAATCATAGGAGGAAGAACACAGTGTGGGAAGGAGATAAATAAATAGAGGGGCGCTAACAATAGGGTAGGGTGGGCCTTTGGCAGTCAGGGATTTACAAGAACCGGGGAGGAAAGAATGATGAGCAGATCACTGAGTCTCAGGTAGGGTGGGGAGTGGAGGATGTGTGAACCGAGGAACCAATAGACACAGAACCTCCACGCTTGCGACTGTGGTAATCGGCACCCTTCCAAGTGAATACCACGACTTTCAAGATGTCTTTCAGAAAGAAAAGGCTAATACCCTGCCACCGCATAGACCATACGATTGCCAAATCAACCTAATAACCGGCGCACAAATCCCTTGTGGGCGAATTTACGCACTCACGGAACCAGAAAACCAGCACCTGAAGGCCTATCTTGACCAATACCTGGCCAATGGGTTCATATCCGTCCCTCGAAGTCTCCAGCAGCCAGTCCTCTATTCTTCGTACCGAAAAAGGGGGGGGGACTTGAGAACGTGCATCGACTATCGCGCACTGAACCAGATTACCGTAAAAAAACGCTACCCCCTGCCACTGATCCCTGAATTTCTTGATCAAGTCAAAGATGCCCAAATCTACACAAAACTACACCTGAGGGGGGCATATCACCTTGTTCGTATAAAACAGGGGGACGAATGGAAAACCGCTTTTTGCACCAAATACGGCTTGTACGAATATCAAGTAATGCCCTTTGGCCTTTGCAACGCGCCTGCAGCATTTCAATGCTTCATGGACGATGTCCTACGGGAATTTATTGATGTCTGTGCTCTAGTATACATCGACGATATTCTAGTATGTTCCGCATCAAAGCAGGACCAAGTTAAACACGTCCGTTCCGTATTGGAGAAACTCTGTCAACACCAGCTCTACGCCAAGCTCGAAAAGTGCTCATTCCACATCTCCGAGGTGGAATTCCTGGGCTTTATTCTCAGCCCGAATGGAATCCGAATGGATGTACACAAGGTAGATGCTATCCTGAACTGGCCATCCCCAAATTCATTCAAGGGGGTTCAAAGTATGCTGGGTTTTGAAAACTTCTACTGCCGGTTCATCCCAGGATTTTTCGCAAATTGTGCATCCCATCACGGCATTGCTAAGGAAAAGCAACAAAATGTTCCAGTGGACAACAGAAGCTGAGGAAGCTTTCCAGGAACTCAAAGCAAGATTCACATCTGCCCCAATCTTACGCCACCCTCGCCCTGATCTCCCATACCTGGTGGAAACGGACGCCTAAAGCATGGCTATGGGAGCCGTCCTCTCACAAAAGGACCCCGAAACGGGCCAGTTGCACCCTGATGCCTTCTGGTCGCGTAAATTCACACCCCCTGAACTCAATTACGCTATCACAGACAAAGAAATCCTGGCCATTAAGTCAGCTTTTAAGGTATAGCAGCACTACCTCCTCGGCGCCAGACACACAATCACCGTAATAACTGACCACCGGAACCTCCAGTACCTAAAAACGGCAAAGGCCCAATCCTCACGACAACTACGTTGGGCTCTTTTTTTTGCTGAATATGACTACATGATTACATTTTGACAAGGGGTGAAAAACGGGAAGGCCGATGCCCTTTCCCGTATGGGGGTGGAAGAGCAAGGGTATCAGACCCCTGACCCAATAGCAATCATCCCGAGTGACAAGCTCCTAGGAATCACAGCAACCATAACTCAGAAAGAATTACGTGAAGAAATCAGAAACCTGATGAGTCCGGAGCAATTACAAGCGTGTAGTGCACAAGGAGAACATTACATGATAAAAGATCAGTTGCCCTACTTCAGGAATTGTTTATTCTTACCAAACCAAGAACTACGAGAACAAGTCATGTCCGGTTATCATGATTCCTTGATCGAGGGCCACCCCGGAATCGCTAAAACCCTAGCCAAGGTAAAACAAAATTATTGGTGGCCCACGTGGCATGAAGACATTATCCAATTCATCCTATCTTGTGGAGTGTGTGCTCAAAACAAGTCATCCAAGCAGAAACCGGCATGGCTATTACAACCATTGGAAATCCCACCAGCACCCTTGCACACATTGTCCCTCGATTTTATTACTGACTTACCACCCAGTCAAGGGTTTAACACTATTCTTGTGGTTGTGGACCTATTTTCAAAAATGGCACATTTCATTCCTCTTAAGGGGCTCCCAAATGCTTCCACTCTGGCAAAGGTATTTCTTGAAGGCATTGTACGCCTCCATGGGTTTCCTTCATTTTAGTCTCAGACCGAGGTACTCAATTTGTATCTAACTTCTGGAGAAAACGCTGCTCTATGGCCCAGATCGACATCCGGCTATCCACCATTCACCATCCCCAAACGGATGGTCAAACTGAGAGGACAAATCCGACGCTCGAGCAGTATCTGCGTAGCATGTTACACCAAGCTGAAGGAAGCTGGTTCAACCTATTATGGATAGCTGAATATGCTTATAATAATTCCCTAGCACTGGGCAGACACCCTTTTATACCATGTATGGCAGGCACCCACGTACTTCTGAGTTGGACGTTCCTACAACCCTGGAAATGCCAGCAGTCAAAACCTTGCACACAACCATTTCTCAAACCTTTGAAAGGGCAGCTGTACACCTACTTCAAGCTAAGAATCGCCAAAAGAAGTTTGCTGATCAACACCGAGCAAAGGCCCCCAACTACCAAGTGGGAACAAAGTCTGGCTGGAGTCTAAACACGTGTCCATTAAAAGAACCCGAACTTTCCGTCCAAGATACCTGGGTCCATTCACTGTCACCTCCGTGATAAATCCTGTGGCGGTCAGACTAGCTTTGCCGTCAAAAATGCAGATTCATCTTCTGTTCCACATGTCTCTCCTTAAACCTGTCCAACCTGGGACTCGGGTAGCAACGCCACCGCAGCCAGTAGTAGTCGCCGGGGAGCCAGAATTCGAAGTCAAGGACATCCTGGATTCAAAGTATGTCAGATCCAAATTATACTACTTAGTAGACTGGAAGGGGTATTGTCCACAAGACAGGACATGGGAGCATTGTGGGTACATCCATGCACCTCGCTTGCTTAGACGATTTCATCAAAACCATCCAAACAAACCAGGACCAGACAGAAGAGCCACCTTGAGAGGGGCCTTGGGGGGGAGTGCTGTCATGATTCCTGCCCCTCATGTCCCCAGCCCTCCAAGATGTCAGGCTGGAGCCAGGCCACGATCACCTACATGTCCCTCAAGGGCCTCTCCATCCCTCCAAAGACCCACTTGGAGTCAGACTTGGCGCTTGTGGAACCAGACTCACTCACTCCCATATGATAACATTGGGGATTGGACTTGTAGTGCATTGATGGGGACACAATGGATGCCCCCACATATTTCGGTTCCCAGAACAGCATGTGCTGTCTAGTCTTTTGGGTGTGGTTCAGCACAGAGACACCTGGGATACCCAGAGACTATTTAAGCCATGCCCAGGCTGAGAAACGTGCTTTTTGTTTTCTGCACCTGCATTGTGACACTCACCGTGTTCGGATCGGTCTCCAGTAGGCCTGCATCTTTCTTCTGCGCTCAGCTTCTGCAAGAACAAGAACACTGTTAGGAACAGCCTTAGCTTGTGGCGCTTCTGCCCATCATTCATCACTTCTTCTGTTCCGCGGGCATCTTTGGCCGTGTCATTCCCATCCCGGCATGCCGCTTCCTAAGGAAAAGGGAAAAGAACAGAAATAAGGCATTAGTAAGCATTCAGCAAATCTTTGCTTATGTTTAAAGACTGTATGAGCTTCAAACGCTTACCTGAATCCCAGCCGCTCTGGGGGAACTCTGTCTCCGGAACTTCTCATCCATCTGCAAGAGGGAAAAGACACTCCAGGTTAGCGTGGAAACATCTAGAGGCGCCGCATACCGCGGTTACTCACTGCATTTCTTCTTCATAACCGGCAACCACGCAGAAAACGTCGTGGCACCTGAAAGACACAGAAAAAGAACTCAGTTCAATACAAATACGAAAGGGTCGCATCGCGCATCGCGCTCTCACTAACCTTCAGCGCTACTCATCTCAGCAGCACGTCGCCATCCCTGGATGCCGGCCATCATCTAAGGAAGGAAAGGAACGAAGTTAGAGAACTGTTCAAAAGACTCATCATACTTACCTGTCGGACTCTTGCCAGTGAAGTAACTGGGCAGCAACGAGCCTGCATCAATCAACGCGCCCCTGTGCTGAAAGCAGGATGGAGAGCACGCTTTCCAAGAAAACAAGGTGAGCTGTGGATCAAAGGGAAGGGTTGGACCCCGGGGAAGAAGGGGTTCAAGTCCACAGAGACAATAGGGAATTAAACTCTACCAATCCTGTGTTTCAGGCCCATCTCCAGTCGAGTAGACTCCAGGGAAGGGTTTGAGGTCGTAAGAGGTCAGAACAGGCTGAGTGACGTCCCTGTGGATACCAGGTGAGTGTTACATGCAATCAATTCTCTCAAGGCATAGGGGATTAAATAGCAGTCAGGGCAGCTCTCCCCAGTGGTGTCCTTACCAATTTTGTACATGTGTGCATGTTGTTGGTTACTTCTGCTATGTGTGTGATGTGCATGTTTTACTCCCTTTGTGTCTGCAGTTACAATGCGCTTACCTCTCCTTACTTTGGCAGCAGTCTTTTCCTCACCCTTTAACACCGTAAGTCTTTCTGCTTGGGTTAGGGAATATTAGTAGGGGGTACAGCGGTAATGCTCACTATTACATATTATTTTCAAATACCCCACCCCCCATTATTCCGTTCATCATTAACAGTCCCATCGTGAGGATAAAAGTCCTTATTTGCTTGCTCATAACCACTTACGCTGCTGGGTCCTTGCAGCTGATGAGATGATAAAGTTTCCCGCCTAGAAATCGCAAGAAAGGCGTTAATACATTAGTACTTGTTAGTAACCTCAAGCTTTCCGAACTAAACAATCACTAAGGGCAAAAATGAAACCTCCCCCCGGACATTTCTTGTTGAGGGTTTCTCAATGTGGGTCGGACAGTACATGCACTTTATTCAAGTTGGGGAAAAGTTTGGGCTTTGTATTCAATGGAAGCAAGGAAATATACTTCAGGGAAACATGCTCTAAGGGGTCTGAGTTTTCTGACAGAGTGTGCAAATTGAGTGGGAAAATGCTTTAAAATGGTTTAATGAGTAGGCCTCAGGGTGACTAATGGGAGATACCATTAAGGAAATGTCCTACACAATCCTAACAGCATACATACGCAACAACCTGCATGTGCGAGGAAAAGAGAACGAACAAAAAGTGTTACAGCTGTCGGTGCACAAAATATCATTTCAATCCTGTTTCGGCATGTTATGCACACTGGGGTGTTCGTCCCTATTCTAGCTGCTTGTGTGCGTTGCACCACAGGATGGCCGTGTTTCCCTAACTCGAGAGTGTTCGTGCTGTCTTGTAGTTCATGAAAATCTGTTGCGTTGGCCCTGTTGATCGTTGCTCCCTCGTTGCCTGGGTGGCCACCGCCTTGTAGGGCTTGACGCCTTACACATCTAACAAAGTCTGTCGGGAGGACAAAATGTCCCACACTAGTCCCTAGCCATTGGAATTTTAGTTGTCTGTTGTCTTCAGGCCTTCCCTGGGACCTTTGTATCTTCGAGAAATGAAAAAGAAGCGCTTGAGACCTGATAATTGACATATTCTTCGATTTCTTGACCTAACCTCTCTGCGCTACTCATACACTATTCAGTGTCCTAGTGTGAGGAGCCAATTTATGTACCATCCTGTCACCACCTGGTGGCGTTCAATGGCGGTCTGACCGTACGTAACTGGATCATCTGCACTTAATTTAGGTGAAGATACTCATGACACACTTTTATCATATACACGTAATTTAGGTGTTGGTGTACAAATGGGCCTTTGAGTCTTGTACTTACTGTACTTTACTTCAAGATATTTATATTGAGTGCCTTTGTCCCTGGGGCATTAGGCGCTGACAAGCTGAACAGGGAAGCATCAGGGTGGTAAATCTGTCATATAGGGTGGCTGTGTGTCTAAATTAAGAGGATCATGTTACTTAGTTAAGAGAATCGCAGGGTTTTTAAATCTTTCTTCTATGGCTCCTCTCACAACCTCTCAGGGTGTGCCCGGCAGTGAACTGCAGGCAAGTTAAGCTGGTACTAATGACATTTGTGAACAAGTATTCACTACCTCCCCCTCCCTCTTTTTATGTCTTTTTCTTTTTGTTTTTGTTCTCTATCAATCCTAACCATCACAATTTACTCCCAAGCTTTGTATCCCACCCCATGTCCACTTGTTAAACCCTACCTACTCTGTTAATTACTCATTTAAGTCTAGTATTGTATTACTCCACTACTTTCATTATTGTTGCAGTAAAACAATATATTTCTCCCCCCATTATCTACTCCCAAATTTTAATACAACCATTATTCTGCAATTCATGCAGCAATGACCTCTTTCCATATGTGTGTTTACTAATGCATTTGTGCAAGTGCTGTTTTCAAAAGCGCTAGTGGCATTACTACTTGCACTGTGTTATTTTGTCGCTAAATGTTTTCTGTTGGTAACATGGATCATCCACCCTTTAACCCTAGTTCTCTCCTCCCGTGGTGAACCGTCAATGAAATGCACGCCCCCTCCCAAGTGCACCTTTCTCCACCTTGTGTGTCTCATTGAATGGCTCTGTTTTATTTGTTTATGCATGAGCCCAGTCTCCTCGCTGAAAGATGTGTGCTCATAATGTAGTCAAATTTACTCTCTTTCAAAGCACTATCTTTACGCACCCCCCTCTGTACCGTGCACTCCAACATACCTAAACAATCGTCCTTACTTTCAGCATGTGTATGCTTGGTGTTTAACAAGTTATGGCTTTGTCTGTTAATAAGGTGGCGATATTCACTCTGCTCATGATGTCACAAATGTCTCTTCCCTAATGCATGGCCTAGTTGCCCCACTTTCACCCAGAAAAGAAAATGTTTTGTTACCTATCACCACCCCTATGCAATTGACCTCCGCAGTATTGAGTGTGCGTGAGTGTGTGTGGCAGAGTGAGACACATCAAGTTTGTCTGGGGGCTGTCCTGTTAAGCGTATAATGACAATCCACTTTCTGTGAAAGGGTTGTTCCCCACCAAGATGACCCCTCCTCTCCTCGCACTGCACTTCCATTTCCCGGTCCCTCTTCCTTCTCTATTCTCCCTCCATTTGCTCTGCCCAGTCAAGCTTTTTCCGCTCCTTCTCCCTACTCTCTTTTGCTGTGGTTACACCTCCTTGCAACTCCCCCTTTATCTTCCCTTTAATTTTGATAAAGTATGTGTGCTGCTATTTATTCCTCTGTACCTGTACCTTCAAATCTGCTTTCATGCACTGCAGCCCTCCCTTGCTCGCTTCTGTGCTGCTAGTGGGTTGTTCTGCACCTTCCCGTTTGTTCTCTTTAGTGTATTGTGATTGTTTGTGTGTGGTGTTTAAATGTCCTTCAGCTGCTTTCAGTTCTCTCATGAAATTCATTCCTTGCTTACCATCTGTGTCATCAAATATTACACTCCCGGAGGTGCAGAAGGGTGAGTCCCCTCTTCTCTCTGCTCGTGCTGGTTCAGCATCTGCTGATGCCTCGCCACTTTCCTTTCCTTCAGGCGCCACAGTTCAACTGTAGCCAAGTGTTTTTCAGCCTCTTTCCTGTGTAAGTGCTGTCTATGTGTGTCAGTAGCAATTGCTGCATGCCTCTAGAGAAGCTGCCTATGGGCAGCCATGGTCGTATTTATTACCTTCAGTACTTTTTAATCATTGCACACTATCTTGTTTACTAATTTATCTTGGCATGGGGCTGTGTCCTACATAACAGTTGAAGGGGAGTCATTTCTCTATTATGTGATACATTTTACCTCACCTCAAGTTGATAATTTCGATCGTCCGCTGTTCAGGGAGCAAAAGTTAGAAGGTAATTGAACATTTTTTCAGTTTCTATGAGCCTTCTTGGCTCTGCACCTTAGCCCGTGCACTCCATGTGTAGCCCATCTTAACCAAACCATTGCCTTCTCCGGCACACCCCCACAATCTTGCGCATGTGCCTTCCACACACCGCCTCTGGGTCATCTCTTCTTCCTCTCCAAATCCACACCACTAGCTCCTCACCATCAAAACTCTGTGTCCTATGCATCAATCTAAAGGTGACGTCACCAACTAAAAACACAATATAAATTAACATACAAATGTGCATACTCATAACATTAACCTATTACTTTCAATCCCACACAACCCCAAAAATATCCCAAAATAAAACCCCACAATCCCCACAGCTGTCTTCCCACTTTGTCTGGAGTGGAGTGATCAACAATCAATTCCTTATTATAACTGGACTGCGCATGCTGCATCGCCTCGCGTGTGATACGCCCCCTCTCCAGGGGAACTTAACCAGCCAATTATCTTCCGCACTCGGGAGCAATCTAGCTACCTCCTGCGGGAAAACATCATCCACCTATCGAGCTTAAACACTCAACCAGTAGGGACCCTCATCTACTCATTGATCTACAACGTCAATTCGTAGGAAAGCCACACCCCTTTACATGTAATCGCCATCCAGACCAACCAGCGCAGCACTCCGTCCGATACGTGGGGAGTCACTACCCCACCCAATAGCCTCATAACCACAAGAAGGGACCACTACCACCGCTCGAGTCCCAACTACAATTCATGTGCCGATCACCACCAATATGCTGAATTTTGCAACAATATACAATCACCCAGCACCCTATTTACAATACCTCCCCCCACAGCTGTCTTCCCACACCCCAGGGTGGGGCATTCTCTTTATTCCCTTGTGTTTGTTTTAAACTGCACCCGTGGTGTCGCCTCACGGATGAAACGCCTCTCTCCAGGAAACTTAACCAGTCAAACACCTTCCGCAATCTAGTATAGCTCCAGCTACCAATCACTACGGGAATACATCATCCATGATCCAGACTACAACTCCCTACTCACAGGTATACCTCTATTTACATACTTCTTCAGTCCAAGCATGTCAAGTCTATAGTCCTGGTTATTCACCAGAACCTTTTACCTTGAAGACCAAACACTCCCTACACACAAAAGCTCCAGTCCCTATCCAGACAATACAATTTAACATTTCTACAACATACTGTTCACAATACTTCCTAATACTTAAAACATTTGCCCATTGTTACCCCACACAATCACACCCTCCCCTCAAAGCTCATGTTGCTGGTTGCTTGAACTTGTACTTACATTTCGTTTGTGGCACTGACACTTGCTCTGCTACCGGACTCCCCATCAAGGCGCTTCACCGGACCCCATCTTCTGCAGGGCTCTTACCTGCCCTTAAACGGGGTATTTCCAAGTGGCCCCCGAGGCCTTTACCCAGTAAATGCGTCTTCCGGTGGTCTTAAGGTGCAGGCGAGGGTCCCACAGCTTCTTTGAGTCAGCGGCAGGGAGGCGGGCAGTTCAATGCAGGTCTTGTGCAAGGGCCTTACATTGAGCAATGAGCCTCAGAGAGGGCACCAACTTGTTGGGGAGAAGTTGGACCCCTCCAGGGCTTATAGGGGTCCCAGCTATGGGAGGCCCCAACACCTCCCATTCTGCCCAAAGAAATGCAGCAGAGTCCCAAGCAATCAGCAACATGTTCCAAACTGCGCTTATTTCTGGGCAGCAAAAAAACACACACAGAGCTTCGTGCACAGCGAAAATCCAGGCACCGTCTCCCCCGGGGCTGGCTTGCAAGCCAGCTTTGTAACATACTGCAGGCTGACATCACAGAATTGGACCACCTCCCAGAAACCTATCTCATCCTGAGATTGGCTACTAAGCTGATAGGTAGCCTGTAGGGCCCTTATAGGATGCCTGATCATTGGACCTCTGGACTTTTGCATCAGTGGGCTGGTTTAACAGCGCCACCCCCATTATCTAATTCTAAAATTGTTGCATTTTGAATTTGTTCCGATTAGATTTAGCTGGAACAGGCTTTTCACCCCTGGGCCCTCAGTGTTCATTGGCCAGAGCTGAGCCATTCTTGTTACAATTATGTTTCAAATGATGTGTGGGTCTTTGCGAAAATGTCTTTCATTCCCAGGGAAAAAAACACTGGGCTCTGGATGTTCTGCTCTGGTTTACTCATATTTGTGAAGAATTAAAAATGCTTGTCTGCCAGAGTTCACTGTCGTTCAGGGAAAGCAATCTTATCTTACTGTAAGACTTTGGCTGCTGCCGGGTTTGCGAGGTGCATTGCTGAAGTCAGCATGAATCCCCACTGCGGCTGGTGTTCAGTGAGACAAATGCACTTGGCTGCAATTTTCCTAAAACATGGCTGTACACTGTGCCATTAGATCAGGTTAATTCATATAAGCATCTGCAAGCCTGTAAACAGGAATTCTTGTGTTTTGTAGATTCTGGTATTGATGCATTGAGGCTAATGTAGCATGTAGGTTGCAGTGTTGGTGAAGTGGGTGTCTTTCAGCATATTTGTCACCCATGGGCGCAGTGAATCCTGGTACAATGATGAGTGCACTCCTTATTCTTCCTGCTGTTCTGTCTGTTGATGTGCCTGGTGTGAGGGGGCAGGAGTTTGATCTCGATTTTCCCTCTTCACCACCTGTTAGCCTGTGCTTGAAAGTTATATTTTATATAGAAAATTCTAAAGAAATACAATGCATGAACACATTTCAATATATTCATTTTTTTTATACAGCTTTTTTTGTAAGATGCCATAACAAAACAAAAAAAACAACAAGGATTTAGAAGAAAGGGTTGTCTGCAGGGGAGTAGACTTAAACATTATAATTTTTTTTAAAGTAGGGTTTTTAAATCTGTAGTTACAAATCGTGTAGATAATGCAACAATTTCTAGTGTTGAGGATAGTTTTAAAAATGTTGAAATAGAAAAAGGAGCTATGAGAAAACAAAGATTTGCTGGAACCGATAATGCAAAAAAGGTAGCAGGCGCCCCTCTCTCGAAAGAACAAGGCATGATAACCTGTTCAGTGGTTATTAACCGCATTGAGAGTTGCTTTTTGCTCACTGTACCTTCACAGATGGGAAATATCCATTTGTATATCAGTCTTTGTCCCACCCACAAGGGCGGTCCAGCACCAAAATGCTATGACAATTCCTCTCTGAACAAGAGTACCATCAGTAACCCCATACACGTGTTTCAGCCTTGTTGGGCATCATCAGTGAGATGAAGCTGAGCCTCTCTAAGCACAGTGAGCAGGGAGTCCACGTCTGGTTGCCCCCAGTTAACCTAGGGTGACCAACCCCAAGTTCCTTTCAAAAATACAAAAAAGGTAGCAGGTGCCCCTCTCTCGAAAGAACAAGGCATGATAACATGTTCAGTGGTTATTAACCACATTGAGAGTTTGCAGCCATTGATTTTTGCTCACTGTACCTTCACAGACAGGAAATATCCATTTGCATATCAGTCTTTGTCCCGCCCACAAGGGCAGTCCAGCACCAAAATGCTATGGCAATTCCTCTCTGAACAAGAGTACCATCAGCAACCCCATACACGTGTTTCAGCCTTGTTGGGCATCATCAGTGAGGTGAAGCTGAGCCTCATAAGCAGAGTGAGCAGGGAGTCCATGTCTGGTTGCCCACAGGTAACCTAGGGTGACCAACCCCAAGTTCCTTTCAAAAATACAAAAAAGGTAGCAGGCGCCCCTCTCTTGAAAGAACAAGGCATGATAACCTGTTCAGTGGTTATTAACCACATCGAGAGTTCTCAGCCATTGCTTTTTGCTCACTGTACCTTCACAGATGGGAAATATGCATTTGCATATCAGTCTTTGTCCCGCCCACAAGGGAAGTCCAGCACCGAAATACTATGGCAATTCCACTCTGAACAAGAGTACCATCAGCAACCCCATACACGTGTTTCAGCCTTGTTGGGCATCATCAGTGAGGTGAAGCTGAGCCTCTCCAAGCACAGTGAGCAGGGAGTCCACGTCTGGTTGCCCCCAGGTAACCTAGGGTGACCAACCCCAAGTTCCTTTCAAAAATACAAAAAAGGTAGCAGGCGCCCCTCTCTCGAAAGAACAAGGCATGATAACCTGTTCAGGGGGGCGTGGTCTGCACGCATGCTGTGAGGACAGGCTCCCGTGGAGCTCCATCCATGATCATTGCAAACACAAATAATATCGCTTTCACAGGGCTGTGAAACAAGAACAAACCAAACGATATTGGAGGGGAAGCGCATCCCACCACTCGACACGATTCTGGAGGCGAACCGGAGTGAATTTACTGGTAAACGAGTACTTTAATCTGGTGCCCCTGGAACCCATAAGATGGCGGCGCCCGCTGCGGAATGTATCTGAAGGCGCGGCCCGGGTTACCCTCCACAGCGCCGCAACACAGGACGCGCTGCCTCCCGAAGCTGACAGGGTGGATCGTTTGAGCCTCAGCTCCACCCCAGCTTCAGAGACTTTGCGGTGGAGTCGCCGGGGCTGCAACTAGAGCCCGACAGCGTGAAAAACAGCCAAAGGAAAGCACAACATCGAGGAGCGAGCAAGGCGGGTCGCCTACCCCTCGGGCCGCATCTCAGCCCATGCTAACGCGTATGGCCGCAGGACCTGGGGACGGGGACACTGAGGCCAACTACGCTGTCGTCGGAGGAGGAGCTCAGGAGAGCTAAGCAACAGGAGGCACTGCAGGACGTCGAGGGACCGGGATCGCCAGCCAGCACGGACTGCGAGGAGAAGGCGCCTGCGACGGCCGTGTAGGCAGAGGGAGAAATAGCGAGGATCACCGGAACGGAGGAAGCGCATTCGGGCCCCGGCGGGCTGCGGGGGCGGCAAGTGAGAAGAAGCGGCCCCCCCCTATCCAAGTAAGTCAGACACCCCGTAAGACAGCCAGCACACTGGGGGTAACCACTCGACCCACCCACAGACCGTGGAAGATACGTGCTCGCACGGAGCAGGAAGACCCCCAGTATCTGGGGAGACTAGAGCCAGGGCAGTGGTTCCACCTGCATAAGCTGGGCTGCTCAAAGGGCAGAACGCAATAACCCCCGGTTTGGCCACACCCAGCAACGAGGAACAATCATTTTTTAACATCTTTCCTCCCCGCTGCACCGCGGGGCTCTTGTACCTGAATCCACACTTCAAAGGGCCCGAGAGTCATCGAAGTAAGACACTCCCTGCGACTCAGCAGCAAGCAGACGCACCACTCGCTGGGTTGGTGTGGCAACATCTGGTTAACTGACGCTTGGCCTTCCAGACATACACTTTCAGCTCTAAGCCCATAGTGGGGCAAGATCTACAAGGTAAGAGGGATGCAAGATGCAGTGACCAGCTAAACCCGGGCAAAGTGGCCACCTAGGCTGCGCCCCAACCACTTGATCAGGTCACCAGTATAGCAAGTTAGGACTGGTCGCACCAACTGCAGTCGCGGCAGAGCTGGGGCAGGGCTCCTGAGGCCAGGGAACCGTTGGGGGCTACACCTAGCCAGTTCTAGCGGTCAGTACAGCTGAGGTAATACCCCAACTAATCATCCTGAAAACATAGGAGGCTGTGTTGGGCGATTACTGTCACACCTAAGCCACCTGACACTGTTCTGTTGGATGACCCTGTCTAAAGGGGTCATAGCTCCCGCTAAAAGAACTGAAACTCGAAATAGGGTCCGCAGAATAGACCTTCATACCGCACGGACCCGACCCTGCAGATCCAGAAGCAGGGGATGTCTCCCCCTAAAAGTAAACTGAAATTGGTCACAATGGATTCCTTCACGACAGTTAGACCCCAGAGACAGTCACAACAGGACCGGGAAGCCTCGGAAGAACCGTCCCAACAAGGGGAGGACCTTAGACATGCGCAAGTCCTACAAGCAATAGCGGCCCTCCGCACATCACTCGAAGGGCGGATGGAAGAGATGAAATCGGACATGCAACTTATGCGCCAGGACGCCCGCAACCTGACTGAAAGGGTCACTGTGGCCGAAACCTCCCTGCAGGATAATGTAGAAAGTACCCGAGATCTCAAGACAAAGGTCCAAGAGCTGACACAACAAGTGGCAAGGCTGGAGGCGCGCTCCGAAGATGCTGAACGGCGAGCCCGCCGAAATAACATTCGCTTACTAGGGGTCCCTGAAGATTTGGAAGGCGCAGATCCGACAGACTTCATAGAAACATTGTTGCTACAGGAAATAGGACCCGGGAACCTCTCCCAGGGGTTCTCTGTTGAAAGAGCCCACAGATCCCTCCAGAAGCGTCCCCCGCCCGGATCCCACCCTCGCCCAATCATAGCCAAAATTCAAAATTTTCGAGACCGGGAAATCATACTGCGATACTCCAGGGAAGGAGGAGAGATCAAGAGAAAAGATTTGACAATAGTCATATATCCTGATTATACCCCCACGGTGCAAAGGGCGAGAAACTCCTTCATCCCAATAAAGGCTCGACTAAGGAAACTCAACTTAAAATACATGCTGCTCTACCCATCACGCCTTAAAATCCTCTATAAAGGAAAAGCGATATTCCTGGAGACCCCAGCCGCAGCAAACATGTGGCTAGAACACAATAATCTGGCTGACGACAAGGAAGATCCTCCAAGATCAGATCAGGGCTGACCCCACTCTCGCCGCAGAGGGGATAAAGAAAATAGGTGTTTTTTCTCCACATAAAAACAGGCAGCAGACAAATATACCACAATAAAGTCTTATTGCAAAGTAAGCTAAACCGGACGAGAGCTCGGAGGAACACACGAGCAAAGAAAAGTCGACCCCCCCCATCAGAAACTGTGTAGGCAGTTTGCTTACACGCAACCTGATCCGGAAGGCCAGGAGTGGCCTGGAAGGCTCAGGATCCCCTGAGCGCTGCAAGTTAAAAGCACCTGCTAGGGGGCAGTTCGAGTTGTTTTGTTTGTTTTCCCCATTCAATACAATGGGAGTTACCCAAGTTAATAAATCTCCAACAAGTGAAGCAGAAGATGCTGGGGGAGGGAGACGGGGGGGAGGGCCGGGTCTGGGCGAACATGCTGAGGACGCTGCTGGTGTCCGGTCTGAAGCAGTGGAAATCCCATTAATCCGATATGGCATCGAACGCTAAAATAAAGATAATGACTTGGAATGTGAGGGGTTTGGGAACTTACTTACGTCGGAACAGAATCAAGTCCTATTTGAACCGAAAGGGAGTGCAAATAGCACTGCTACAAGAGACCCATTGCACGGCGGACTCCCTGGCTAAACTGGGTGAACACTGGGGAGGACAAGGCGTTGGAACCTCCTACTCCAGATATGCTAGAGGGGTATACACTTGGATTCACCCCCAACTCCCATTCCATTTAATTAGGTCCGAAATAGACCCGGAGGGCAGGTTTACAATTATATGGGGCCAAATGGAACAGGAGGAGGTATGTATAGTGAACTCCTACCTCCCCAACACTAACATTCCAGCATACTTAAATTCCCTGTATGCCAGAATTACACCATACAGACATGGCATCTTTCTCTGGGGGGGAGACTTTAATTGTGTCCGTGACCCGAACCTTGATAGGTCCTTGCCTCACCCGAAGGGTCCCTCAGCAGCAACGTTGGCCCTGTCCCTAGTAATTGACAGATTGAACCTCGCTGACACTTGGGGAGAGCAGCACCCCGACGCCCGGGGTTACTCGTATTTCTCCTCCCCGCATGGTCTTCATACGAGACTAGACTATGTTTTCATAGGTAAAGAACACCTGGCACAAATAGAAGGAGCACAGCACCTAGGGAGAACCATCTCTGACCACTCGCCACTACTAGTAGAATGGAACCATGCTGGCCCTAGACCCCCTATTCCTATGTGGAGAATGCCGATAGATGCCCTGGGAGATCCAGTGTTTAGGGAGGAGCTACTCGAGTTCATAGACAGCTACATTGAGAGGAACACAGGAAGTGTTGACCACCTGAGCACGTTGTGGGACGCCCTAAAAGTAGTAACGAGGGGGGAAATCATAACAAAAGCTGGGGGCATTAGGAGACAGCTTCGGGGAGAACTAGACCAGTGAGAACAAGAGATTGAGCAACTTGAGGCCACCCCAGTGAATACTTACCACAGGGAGGACAACCTCCAAAAAATTACAGTTAAATGTACCTTAGCATGGGATAGGCTAAATAAATTCGATTATGCCACCAAGACTAATAAAATACACACAGAAGCCGACAGACCAAGTAAAATGTTGGCCTGGCTCTGCAGGAAAGAACACCCCAAGCACACAATCACCGCGATACAAGATGATGCAGGGAAGATAGTGCAAACACAGCAAGATATAAACGTGACTTTCAAGAGCTTCTATGAGAACCTCTACTCTCACAAGAACCAGGTCCCCCGAGAACAAATCATAGACACCCTTCAGGAGGTAGGACTCCCCAAACTGACACCCGAACAGTCTGAGGCCCTGGACGCAGATGTTACAGCTGAGGATATAACGGAGGCAATTAAGTCACTGGCCACCGGTAAGACCCCAGGGAATGATGGGCTACCCACTGAGTTCTATAAAACATACGCGACCTCCTTAACACCCCTATTACACGCAGTCTTTCAAGAAGCACATGAGAGAGGGATATTGCCTGACAGTATGAGGGAGACCCTATTGATCCCGATCATTAAGCCTGATAAACCCGCTGTACAAATGCGACTCTTACCGCCCAATAGCTATACTAAACTATGATGTACAAATATTAACAACGGTATTAGCAAGAAGATTGGCCAGAATCATAGGGGACGTAGTACACGGGGATCAGTGTGGCTTCATACCGGGCAGGAACACGACCATGAATTTATGCAGAGTGCAACAGATTATTGTTCAGACTGAGACTAGCAAGGAGTCATATGCACTGTTGTCTCTTGATGCCACTAAGGCATTTGATTCTATATTTTGGGAATGGCTCGTGGCGGTTTTAGAGGGATTTGGCTTTGGCCCGGGGTTCATTAGGTAGATTAGGATACTTTATACCAAACCTAGGGCCAGAGTAAAAACAGGGAAATACATATCTGAGGCCTGGGACATATGTAGAGGCACCAGACAGGGATGCCCACTTTCCCCCATGCTCTATGTACTGGGACTGGAACCTATTGCTATCTATTTCCGAAAACAATTCTTTGATGCTGGGATACGACTGGGAGGCATAGACCACATTATCTCTCTTTACGCGGACGACGTGCTACTATATGTCAGGGACCCATACAACAATGTACCCACGATGTTGGATATCTTAAACAACTTTGCGAAGGTTTCGGGCATACAATTCAGCAGGGCGAAGTCCTGCCTATTCCCTCTGGCAGGCCTCAAGGACAAAGACGTAACAGAACTTCCTTTAGTGGGAATATGGTGGGAGCTAACCTCGTTCAAATATTTAGGGATACACATAATGCATACCCCCACACTAATGCATGAACACAACACGAAGGCCGCAATCCCCGTCCTGAGAAAATCCATGAACTTCTGGGCAAAACTTCCCCTATCCATGATGGGCAGAGCCTCAATAATTAAAATGATTGTCCTCCCCAGATTTTTGTACGGGTTTCAAAATGTACATTATTACATCAATGCGCCTTTTTTCCACCTATTAGAAAGGATACTCCAGGATTTTCTATGGGGGAAGGGAAGACGTAAAATAGCACTTACCACCTTGGTGCTACCGTACAGCCAGGGGGGAATCCAACTTCCAAATTTTGAAAAATACTATTTGGCAGCACAGCTCAGCTTTGTCACCAAGTGGTTGGCAGATGACGCCACATCAGAGACGCCATTAGTGCAATCCTTGATCTCTCCGTTGCACTTGAAAGAACTTATTTGGTCCCCCAGTCACCTGATGCGTGAAGCCCCCTTCATGGCCGTTCTAGGTAGAAAAATTTGGCGCAGAACAGAAACACTTGCCCATGCAAAACACCAGTACTCCCCAGACATACCATTGATCTCAGATCTATGCCAATCTGTTGTAGATCTACAACATCTCAGACACTGGGAAAAGAAAGGGATATACTCATGGGGTGACCTATATGCTGATGGCTCATTTAAGGAATTTGAAATGCTCCAGGAGGAAGATGGAATCCACACAGGCCATTTCCTATGGTATCAGAGGATAAGAACTACTGCACGTACCAAGTGGACAACTTGGCCGGAAGAACCAGAACCAAACCCCCTGATTACATTATTGTATAGCTTGGGAGAAGGATGGAGACCGGTGTCCCAGATCTATGGCCACCTGAGCGACACCCCTAACCCCCGAAGTGCTGATCTGAAAAGAAGTTGGGAAAAGGACTTGGGTCGGGAAGTAACGGATGGGGAGTGGGAGAGGGCTCTGGCACATCCCAAGTCAGTCTCCAGAAACCATAGATTTAGGCAAATTCAACTGAACCTGCTTCACCGGACATACCCAACCCCATCCAGGCTGGCAAAATTTAATAAATCACCACACTCCAACTGCACATGTTGTGGAATGGATAATGCAGACTTTATCCACATGTTCTGGTTGTGCACTAAAACGCAGTCCCTGTGGGCCACCATACAGCAAACAAGCGAGAAACTAGGATCGACCGGATACAAATGGACCCCAGAGGAATGCCTACTAGGCACGTAGCACAGGCCGGCCAAACTCAAGCACCTGGTCAGGCTAATGGACATTATGTGCATACTGGCAAAAAGGACAATCGCAATGTCTTGGAAGAAATCAGCCGGGCCTCATCAGAAAACATGGTACAGTGAACTGGAACATTGGGTGCGAGCAGAAACAAAGGCCTGGGAAGACAGTGTTGCCAGATCTACGGACGCCTCAAGCATGTCCCCAACGGCCTGGAAAGAACTCACAAGCTCTCTGTTTTACTCCTCAGACGACAAGCCCCCATGAATGGAAACAAACCCGCTGAAAAAACGGATTTAAGAACCAAATCAGAAGTCCCCAGGACCGAAACTTACTGTGTCCTTGCGGGCCCGTGCCCCTCCCCCCCCTTTTTCTACCAGCTAACCTAACCCCCCACTGGATCACCAATCTGCTCTGGCATACGAAGCAGAACATTTGGAGACAGTTAAAGTTGTATTGTTAACCTGTTAATGTGTTATTTGGAAAGGTTTATTGTCCTCTATTCGATAGCATAATCTGAGTCATGTAACTGTGAACATAACAAATGCCAATAAACAAATTTTAAAATAAAATGATAACCTGTTCAGTGGTTATTAACCACATTGAGAGTTCGCAGCCATTGCTTTTTGCTCACTGTACCTTCACAGATGGGAAATAGCCATTTGCATATCAGTCTTTGTCCCGCCCACAAGGGCAGTCCAGCACCGAAATGCTATGGCAATTCCTCTCTGAACAAGAGTACCATCAGCAACCCCATACACGTGTTTGAGCCTTGTTGGGCATCATCAGTGAGGTGAAGCTGATCCTCTCTAAGCACAGTGAGCAGGGAGTCCACGGCTGGTTGCCCCTAGATAACCTAGGGTGACCAACCCCAAGTTCCTTTCAAAAATACAAAAAAGGTAGCAGGCGCCCCTCTCTCTCGAAAGAACAAGGCATGATAATCTGTTCAGTGGTTATTAACCACATTGAGAGTTCGCAGCCATTGCTTTTTGCTCATTGTACCTTCACAGATGGGAAATATTCATTTGCATATCAGTCTTTGTCCCGCCCACAAGGGCAGTCCAGCACCAAAATGCTATGGCAATTCCTCTCTGAACAAGAGTACCATCAGCAACCCCATACACGTGTTTCAGCCTTGTTGGGCATCATCAGTGAGGTGAAGCTGAGCCTCTCTAAGCACAGTGAGCAGGGAGTCCACGTCTGGTTTCCCCACGTAACCTAGGGTGACCAACCCCAAGTTCCTTTCAAAAATACAAAAAAGGTAGCAGGCGCCCCTCTATCGAAAGAACAAGGCATGATAACCTGTTCAGTGGTTATTAACCACATTGAGAGTTCGCAGCCATGCTGAGTGCTGATGGTACTCTTGTTCAGAGAGGAATTGCCATAGCATTTTGGTGCTGGACTGCCTTTGTGGGCGGGACAAAGACTGATATGCAAATGAATATTTCCCATCAGTGAAGGTACAGTGAGCAAAAAGCAATGGCTGCAAACTCTCATTGTGGTTAATAACCACTGAACAGGTTATCATGCCTTGTTCTTTCGAGAGAGGGGCGCCTGCTACCTTTTTTGTATTTTTGAAAGGAACTTGGGGTTGGTCATCCTAGGTTACCTGGGGGCAACCAGACGTGGACTCCCTGCTCACTGTGCTTAGAGAGGCTCAGCTTCACCTCACTGATGATGCCCAACAAGGCTGAAACATGTGTATGGGGTTGCTGATGGTACTCTTGTTCAGAGAGGAATTGCCATAGCATTTCAGTGCTGGACTGCCTTTGTGGGCGGGACAAAGACTGATATGCAAATGGATATTTGACATCTGTGAAGGTACAGTGAGCAAAAAGCAATGGCTGTGAACTCTCAATGTGGTTAATAACCACTGAACAGGTTATCATGCCTTGTTCTTTGAAGAGAGGAGCGCCTGCTACCTTTTTTGTATGGAACTGATAATGTTTTTATTGAAAGTAAAAAGGTAAAAAAAAAAATCAAATGTGTTTTTAGCTAGTAAAAAAAAAAGGTATCACATGTGCTATCAATTTGAAACAGAGGAATAAGGATATATATATATATATATATAGGAAAATGTATTACTCACGCGTTTTTACCAATCTTTGGAGAAGTGTGAAACCAAAATCTAGATATACGGTAAAACATTTTTTGAAAAAGAAAAAAAGAAGTAATGATTAAGAAAGCTTTTGATATGAAAAAAAAAACTGTTAGTTTTCGTATTACATAAGCTTAAGAAATTGCTTAAGGTGACTATACCGTTCTATTCAAATTTACAAACAGTTCATGTGCTTACACGTGACAACTTTTTTGACATCTTTGTAGAAGAGTGGAAACACACTTCTCATACTGAAAGATTTTTGAATGAGGAGAGTTACATTCAAGCAAAGAATGTCCCACTAGCTATTGATGAGAGTGGAAGTAGCTATGATGTCCGGAATGGCGTGATTTTGAAAACATACAGTGGAATAATATGGAAATGGAAACTGTAGATCAGTCAAAAATTAAACAAAAGAAGGATTGTGATGTATGGACTTGCAATTTTCTTATGCAATATTGATTCATTTTTTTATAACGTTTTAAAGAGATTTTTGCAAGTATTGCACAAAAATGATAATGTTCAAAGATAAATCAAGGTTCTACAAAGAATAGATGACTATGGTCCTCATTACGACCCTGGCGGAAATCGAAAAACGATGGCGGAAATGCAATACCGCTATCGAATAGCGCTCGGTGCGATTATGACCCGTCACCGTAAAGTACGATGCCATTAGCGACACCGTAGTGAACGCCAACGCTAACTGCACCAAGTACGCGCACGCGCGCCATGCGAAACCGTAATTACCACCATGGCGCAACGGTACGCGAATTCTGACCCTAGCGGACATTTACCTAACGCCATCAAGCATGGCGGAAAGTACCATTCCGCCATGGTGAGAAGTACGGCAACGCGAACCAACCGTAAATGGCCCTACTGAGTGCCTGTACACCACTCCCTGGCCACATTGCACAACTCCTCGTAGGTGCAATGAAGTCACACAATGCAACCAGTGAAATGTACAAGTCACCCATGCATGCCAACGAACAAATGAATGTAGGGGCTCCAAGTGCCTTGTGAGTGGCCATCCATATTTGCCATGTCACCATTGCCGTACTGATGCAGCACAGGCATGTGAAGGTTCAAGTACAGCAATATGAACTGAAATATGAGACAAAACAACAACAGGCCCCCATCGCTTGACACCAGTGTAAGTCAACATTCAAAGCAGTAACCTGAGGGAGACTGCACCAGCCCTGTACTCTTGCCAGTAAACAAACCAACCATCAGCATAAGCATGTACCACACAAGTTGGCAGAGTGACTGAGCAGCCAGGCCCATCTCAAGAGGGGCCAATGGGAGCTGCAGGGCACAGATGGCACGAATACAGAAGCTATTCCAATGGACATGACCTCAATCTCCCTCCAAGAAACGCACGCAAACACAGGCACCTGTGACCAGCCATATTCTGATAATCACATCATTCCACCAATCCACCTGGCTGACCGGCATCTGTTACACAAAAGCTAATCCCCCGCCCCTGAGCATGACATCATTAAAACAGTCATAATGGCAGCCCCTATCCCTGACCTCACTGGGCTTCGTAGGCAAACGCGCCAAGTACAGTACCACGCAACTATACTCAGAAGCCGGAACCCAATGCAGATCTTCTCACAATACATCGCTCCACAAATAGGAATATGCTACATTACTTGCAAAGAATAACGCTACACGGTTAATATCATAATAGAAATTTAATGCACAACAAAATCACCAAGCCCATACAGCTATTAGGTCATGAACTCCAAAATATATTTCATTATTGTGGGCTGCATCCGCAATAAATGACCAGCTTCTTCTTGTGTGACGCCCTGTTCCTTCATGGTACACAGGGGCTACATTCACGTTCAAAAAGTCAACATGGAAGCGCCTAGAACCGCAGGGCCGTCCCATCGCTTTCTGCATTGCTGTGGGTTGCAGGGTGCGGTCCCCACCGCACTTACCCGCTGTGCCACCAGGGCCCATATGGCCTTCTTGTTCGCAAGTGCCGTCCTGGTCATTTGCGTCGAGAAGACGACGGCAGCATTCTCCTGGAGGGTCTCTGGGAGCACGGTGAGTTCCTCATGGGAGAAGTGGACCTGCCGCTTGCGGTCGCACGCTTTTTTCGCAACTTTTCCCATTTTTATTGTTTTCACTAGGGTGGCTAACGGGTTGGGATGTGTCTCAGGGTAGGATTTTTAATGGTTGTGTTGGGATTCTGATTTTATAGGTGTACGGCGTGCTGTTTCCCGTTCCGGGCCCATGTTTTTACTTCCGTTTCCGTATATTTACGGTCACCGTATTTTGCGATTACCGCTCATTACGGTGACCGCTATGATGGGTGGCGGAATTGCACCTAGGGCGCCGTACGACGGCGGTGAGGGGCGTTTTGGGGACATTTCCGCCATCGCGGACTTTGCACTTCCGCCATGGCGTAGTGCTCGTGCCCGATGGGTCAGAATTAGCCGCACTTTACTCCGTCGTGCAATGGCGGAAACGCTATTTACGCTATGGCGGTCAGGTCAGTTACTTTCCGCCAGGGTCGTAATGAGGGCCTATGAAATATATAGAACAACAGGACTTTTGGGTCACTCTCTAGCTTGCCTTGATAAAAGTCCATGGCCCTCATTACGACCCTGGCGGAAATCGAAAAACGATGGCGGAAATGCAATACCGCCATCGACTAGCGCTCGGTGCGATTATGACCCGTCACCGTAAAGTACGATGCCATTAGCGACACCGTAGTGAACGCCAACGCTAACTGCACCAAGTACGCGCACGCGCGCCATGCGAAACCGTAATTACCACCATGGCGCAACGGTACGCGAATTCTGACCCTAGCGGACATTTACCTAACGCCATCAAGCATGGCGGAAAGTACCATTCCGCCATGGTGAGAAGTACGGCAACGCGAACCAACCGTAAATGGCCCTACTGAGTGCCTGTACACCACTCCCTGGCCACATTGCACAACTCCTCGTAGGTGCAATGAAGTCACACAATGCAACCAGTGAAATGTACAAGTCACCCATGCATGCCAACGAACAAATGAATGTAGGGGCTCCAAGTGCCTTGTGAGTGGCCATCCATATTTGCCATGTCACCATTGCCGTACTGATGCAGCACAGGCATGTGAAGGTTCAAGTACAGCAATATGAACTGAAATATGAGACAAAACAACAACAGGCCCCCATCGCTTGACACCAGTGTAAGGCAACATTCAAAGCAGTAACCTGAGGGAGACTGCACCAGCCCTGTACTCTTGCCAGTAAACAAACCAACCATCAGCATAAGCATGTACCACACAAGTTGGCAGAGTGACTGAGCAGCCAGGCCCATCTCAAGAGGGGCCAATGGGAGCTGCAGGGCACAGATGGCACGAATACAGAAGCTATTCCAATGGACATGACCTCAGTCTCCCTCCAAGAAACGCACGCAAACACAGGCACCTGTGACCAGCCATATTCTGATAATCACATCATTCCACCAATCCACCTGGCTGACCGGCATCTGTTACACAAAAGCTAATCCCCCGCCCCTGAGCATGACATCATTAAAACAGTCATAATGGCAGCCCCTATCCCTGACCTCACTGGGCTTCGTAGGCAAACGCGCCAAGTACAGTACCACGCAACTATACTCAGAAGCCGGAACCCAATGCAGATCTTCTCACAATACATCGCTCCACAAATAGGAATATGCTACATTACTTGCAAAGAATAACGCTACACGGTTAATATCATAATAGAAATTTAATGCACAACAAAATCACCAAGCCCATACAGCTATTAGGTCATGAACTCCAAAATATATTTCATTATTGTGGGCTGCATCCGCAATAAATGACCAGCTTCTTCTTGTGTGACGCCCTGTTCCTTCATGGTACACAGGGGCTACATTCACGTTCAAAAAGTCAACATGGAAGCGCCTAGAACCGCAGGGCCGTCCCATCGCTTTCTGCATTGCTGTGGGTTGCGGGGTGCGGTCCCCACCGCACTTACCCGCTGTGCCACCAGGGCCCATATGGCCTTCTTGTTCGCAAGTGCCGTCCTGGTCATTTGAGTCGAGAAGACGACGGCAGCATTCTCCTGGAGGGTCTCTGTGAGCACGGTGAGTTCCTCATGGGAGAAGTGGACCTGCCGCTTGCGGTCGCACGCTTTTTTCGCAACTTTTCCCATTTTTATTGTTTTCACTAGGGTGGCTAACGGGTTGGGATGTGTCTCAGGGTAGGATTTTTAATGGTTGTGTTGGGATTCTGATTTTGTAGGTGTACGGCGTGCTGTTTCCCGTTCCGGGCCCATGTTTTTACTTCCGTTTCCGTATATTTACGGTCACCGTATTTTGCGATTACCGCTCATTACGGTGACCGCTATGATGGGTGGCGGAATTGCACCTAGGGCGCCGAACGACGGCGGTGAGGGGCGTTTGGGGACATTTCCGCCATCGCGGACTTTGCACTTCCGCCATGGCGTAGTGCTCGTGCCCGATGGGTCAGAATTAGCCGCACTTTACTCCGTAGTGCAATGGCGGAAACGCTATTTACGCTATGGCGGTCAGGTCAGTTACTTTCCGCCAGGGTCATAATGAGGGCCAGTGTCATATACGGATGCAGGCTACACATCAAACTAAAATGAGATAACTTCTAATTAAACTGTATGAGTGCAAAACATCAAGGACCTGATTCATGGAACATTTTCTTATGGGATTGCTCCATTACAAAACATGAATCAGGCCCTTCAAGTATGTCTCTTACAGTTTTAAATCTATTACTTTTCACTGGAACTGTAGAAAGTTTAGTTTTTACAATAAAAAGGATAAATATGATGCATTTGAAAGAGTATGGGCCTCATTACAACTCAGGCGTTAAGGGTTAACGCCACCGTTAACCCTTAACGCCTGATTCTGATTTTAACGCCTGCTTTTAGCAGGCGTTAAAATCCATGGCGCTAACCTGCCATGGTGCTAATTACGCCGCCGTAATTTACGGCGGCGTAATTAGCGCCTTCCCCACTCCCATTATGCCCTATGGGGCAAAAATGGGAATGGGGAAGGGAAAATGGGAAATGGGGATTTACCGCCCCACTCACCTTGGAATGGGGCGATAAATCCGCCATCCACCATGGTGTAAACGGAGTTTACACCATGGTGGTAAAGTTGGTGCACTTAGCACCAAGGTTGTAATGAGGCCCTATGTGTATGTAGATGAAAGACTTGCAGGAAGTGGAAATGGTGATCTTATGCTTTCAAAGAATTAGATTGTTCAACAGTATAAAAGAAGTAGTGCAATGTTTGAGTCGTCTTCTACTGACAGACCTGACATTGTTTGTGTATCTTGTCGACAAACTTTTTATAAGTCTCAAGTTCAACTAGTGTATGTTGAGAACAACATTAAACACACTGTAGAAGATGTTTGGAAATAACCGTATCTGTATTTGTTTGTAGAAGAACAATTTGACACAAGTGAGGCACTTTATGTTTGTAGATACTGGCCCTCATTAGGACCCTGGCGGATTTTTTCCGCCATCGGCGGACTTTTCCGCCATGGCGTAAAGTCCGTTTACGCCATGGCGGATGGCGGACTTACCGCCCCATTCCGAGGTTGGCGGGGCGGTAAGTCCCCATTGACCCATTTACCCTTCCCCATTCCCATTTCGGCCCCATAGGGCTCAATGGGAGTGAGGAAGGCGTTAATTACGCCACCGTACATTACGGTGGCGTAATTAACACCAAGGTCCCATAGCGCCATGGATTTCTCCGCCCGCAAAAAGCGGGCGGAAAAATGACCATGGCGCTTTGGGAACTCGTAGTTGGCGGTAAGGGGTCGGCGCAGCTAACGCTGGCGTAGACCCCTTACCGCCAGGGTCCTAATGAGGCCCACTGTGTTGGCTTTATAATAAAACAAGTAGTTCACCAAGAAGTGTCTTAAACTGTATGGTAGTGCCCGATATCCTTCTTGTGCTTTAAAAATTGAACATGTTTGAAGTGATTGTACTGCAAACTGATCATTCTTTCCAAGTAACTGTTAAACTGCCAACAAAGATGTACAATCTGCCTAAGAAGTCATTAGTGACATGTGTGACAGGCAAAGTTGTGTATTTACCCCTACATTTGGAGACAATGTTAATACTCTAGGAATGAAGAGTGACATTGCAAAATCTTTGTTTTAGTAAATGGTCTTGCCACTAAACATAAGAGTATTTGGCCACAGCTTATGGATATTGGAAAAGTGAAAAACAAATTGGCGTTGCTATTGGAGAACAATTATTAATACAAAGATAGTCTGACTGTACCCGACTTGTCTATGATTGATGTTAAGTCAACTAACAAAAGCCGTGAAGGTCAGTTTCAGGGTCTATCTGTTGCAGAAGGGAATAGTTTGTATGAACATTACACTATTCATCCTGTACACTCATGTGAAGTCATGGGCAACAGAGTTTAGAACTGTAGCAAATAAAAGCAATGAAAGGTGCACCAATTAGTATCTAGGGAAAGAAATTAGAAGCCCATTGTTTTCCTATGCTTTTATCAACTGGTACTGGAGGGAGATTGAATGATCGGAAGGTGCACATCTATGCTTCAAAATATCGTTGTACAAGAATGTGTACACAAGATTCATGTTCCAGCAACAATGTTGAATATATTTTTCACTTATTGTATGAAAGTGAATTGTCAACATTATGTTATGCTGTTGCTCATATACTTCAGACCGGTACTAGATTTCAAAATCTTTCTGCATGTGAGATGCTGGAACAAGTGAAAGAAAAAAATGAAGTTTTAGAGGGCAAACTTATGAATATTCTTGCTACAATGAGAGGAACTAAAGAATATTGGTATAGGAGACACTCCGAGGATAGAAGCACGATCAGAAACCTGTGATCTGCAACATGGTTTGTGACTTTAACTTGCGCTGAGTATGGTTTGGATGGTCTTGCAGAGTGGATTTGGGAAACTTAAGCAGAGAAAGACAACATAGAACAAATGACACCAGGAGAATTGTGTTCTATGAATCCTGTAAGTCTATTGCAGTTTTTTCATCACAGATTTTTAGCCGTTACACTTTATATGTAATACAGAAAATGGTCCACTTTGCTCAATGCGTTTCGGGATAATGCTTTCTTCAGGAGCTGATTAATAGTTCTGCTTAAAGTTTCAAATAGTATCTATAAAGTTAATTCAAACAAGTTCATCAGTAGTCATAGTGTTAGTATCATCACACTATGCACATATATATATATCTGTTCCTTATATGGAATATAATAATTCTTTCACCTAACTAGGCTGTGACATGGGTCTTCTTTAAATTGGAATTCAGTATTTATGGTCAGGGTATATTTATAATCACTGCCTATAAAGAAATGATAATATGGCTTATGACAGTTGTTCCATTTAAATTCACTGTATGTGGTTCTAAATCATAAGATTATATTTGGACATTTACCTATTTAAATACAATTCCACCTTGAATTTTCTTCAACTAAAATTGGATATTCAATTCCACCCTATAGATACAGGTATAAATACCATACATTGAAAATCTCTCAACATCATGTTGATGATTTCCAAGAAATTCAAGAAGAAAACAAATCTCTCGCCTTTGTGGTTGCGTTCCATAATTCCACCCTTAGATCTGCTGCCTAATTGAAATATCAGTCTAAGGTGTCTGCAGGGGTCTGGCGACCTCTGTTCCTGTGATCTGGGGAGAGATCACAGAATCAGTATTGTACTGCCTCATTCCTTTATAGACAATAATGTGGCCATGTGCCTGTTGTTTAGAACAGTGTTTAGTCACTTACCTACTGCGGTTGTAGCAGTGTGTTCATTAGATGCTTTCGCCTCGTGTATCTCAGCATTTGCAATCCAAAGTGGTTGCCTTTTATGTTGTGTCACATTTGTGGCATGATGACGCGGTAAGGTGATGGCGTCATCACGTTTATTTACATTCATGAAGACACACATGCTATAATTTACCGCACATTTGCAGGACTATTCCCATCTATATCCTAACTTGATTCAATGTTCTGACACTCTCTTTATTGACAACAAATCCTTTGGGCATATCCATTTTTTTTTCTTTTTTTCGTGTGTGAGATTAATGTACACAATTGAATGTATGTAATCTCCTATAGCAATCAGCAATCTAAGGTTCAAATGACCTTCCTAATAAAAGGAGATAGAACATAAGTGAATATCAATCCATTACAATCATGAATGGATGTACTTTTAAATTTTCCCCATGGCATATGCCTATACAGTTTTCATAATTACATATTTATTCCATAAATACAATCTAAGGTGGTTTCAAGTGTTCACAATCTCTGATAGTACTCTTCATGGGCAAAATTAGTTAGAGGTCGAATCATTCGCTTTTCCACTATGGTCATGTCTTGATCACATTGATCACATTGTTAGATCTCCTTCATTACCAACTTTTATACAATTTAATGGTGACTATTCCTATAAGACACTATGTGCCTTCATCATAATACATATAATTTATGTCCTAATTACAATCCACATTGTCTCTTATATGTTAGATAATAATCCAGTGGGAAGTGATTGGGGTTTGGTAGTGCCAACCTTCTTTGGTCCTGTGCCCAAATCTTTAGTTAAATACTCCACTGTCGCAAAATAGTGGAGAAAGAAAGAGGCAAAGACCCCTACCTCTTGTCGAAAAGTAGAAAAACATGGTTTTTCCCACACAAGAATATGTGTCACACAAAAATGTAGTTGTTCAGTATATTTTATCTTTATAGTGGTGCCTTTTGGCACATAAATTGGAAAAAAAAAGTTATTATACAGCAATGCCCTTTGGATAATGCCTAGTTGGTGCCTTTCTCAAATCAGGGCAAATCAGTATCATGCCATGAAAACAATAAAGATGTACATGCACAAGTGTTAAATAAACAAGCATGAATCAGAATCATTAGTAAATGTTGACAACCCGTGTGAGAACATTCATAAAGAAATAAATAGGTATAATGTCCAAATTAAAATAAACATCACAGACATGAAGGGGGGGGGGTGGGTAGGGTGAATAAGAGGTTGCAGAAACAGAGAGAAATAAAAGACAACAGGTGCATCAAAAATGTGTTTTTCGGGTTTCAGTACACAAAAACATTCTCATATGTTTATGAACATAATAATAATAATAAACAGGGTTAATCCCTCAAGCCCATTATTAAACAAACACACATTATATCTTTCTTGAAAGCCACACGGTTTTACACATAATGGCAGGTTTTGGCAACAAATGTATCGAAAACATATGTGAAATTATAATTATCATGGCATTTCTGACAATCCCAGTCAGAAGATAGGTATTATGCAAAATCCTGTTTTCAAACAATGATCAATACGTTCTCTTATTACCATGTAATGACTGCCTGTGATAAGTAAATAATAATCCAGTTCCTCATATGTGCATTTCATTGTCACATCTCTTTGATTTCTGACTTCTAGATATATTCCTTGGCATAAGCTATTTAGAAGCCGATTCATGGAATTAATGTGCGCTGAAATTTTCTGCGCAAGCGTGCAAAAGCGTGCGAATCGCAGTGCCAGTGCGAAAATCGCAGCAAAACCTGCGCACAGCGATTCATGGAAGACCGTGCGTGTGTAAATCCCAGGATGTGCACCAAAATTCTGCGTGGCACACGCTGGCGCACTCGTCTACAAACAGTGTGCGCTACGCACACAGCGAAATCGCACATAGCGCGGTGCACACAACAAAAGTAGGAGGAACAGGGGGCGTGACACGCGGAATGGAGAACAACTCGTGAAAATGTGGGCGTCACGGGGAAGTACAGGAGGCAAGTGCGCAGAACGCCCACACGCATGTTCAAAACACGTATTCATGGAATCGAACGGGACTAAGGTGTGCGCCAAAAAAGACGCGCTAATCAGGAAACACGTACACCAGCAGGAAGCAGGCGTACGTGGACCCGCGCAGCATAAAAGTGCGCGCAAACAACAAACAAGCACAGGCGCTAGGATGAATATACCGTTCCTAGCAGCAGTGGTCGTGGGATACCGCAGGAGGAGGAGGAGGAGGATAGTCAGGCCCAGACATTTTACACCCACAACCAGCCTTTTTGGGATGCCTGATGACCAGGTGTATGGGAGGTACAGGTTTCCACCTCACATAATACTCGACCTGGTCAGTGAGTAGGAGGATGACCTCACATCACCCACCCTGTGCTCCCAAGCACTCAGTGCCCTGCATAAGGTCCTCAATCTACTGCACTTCTTGGCCACTGGATCATTTCAGCGGACAAGTGCCATAGTGGGGGGGGTGTCACAGGCCACGCAGTCACGCTGCCTACACCAGGTCTTGGCCATCATGACTGCACTCCCATCAGTCTGCAGGCACATATACCTGCCCAGAACACCTGCAGATAGGCAGGCTGTCGTCCAGGATTTTTATGGGGTGGCACACTTCCCCAAAGTGTTAGGTGCCATTGACTGCACCCATGTGGCTCTACGTCCTCCCAGGGCATTTGAGCACATCTATAGAAACCGCACGCACTGGCATTCCATCAACGTCCAAGTAGTATGTGATGCCAAGGGAATCATCACCTCAGTATATGCCAACTATCCAGGGTCCACCCACGACAGTTTTATTTACAGAATGTCAACACTAAACCGGGACCTAGAAGCTGGGCGGCATGGCGATACATGGCTGCTCGGTGAGTATAAATGCCACAGCATATGCATGCATGTCAGATACTGAGTAATGTCACAACCCCAATAATGATACCCATCATCACCTCCCCAGGGGACAGTGCCTACCCTCTGAGCACCCACATGATGACGCCAATTCAGAACCCCACCACGCCACCCGAGGTAAGATACAACACAGCCCACATTGCAACCCGGGGCATAGTGGAGTGCACATTCGGAATGCTCAAGTCACGCTTTCGCTCCCTTGACCGTTCTGGCAGGCAGCTGTTATACGCTCCCCCAGTAGTGTGCAGGATCATAGTGGCAGCATGTGTCCTGCACAACGTTGCAACACGCCGGGGTCTGCCCGTGGACATGGAGGTGCCCCCACATCCCCAACCACATGCACGGCTGCTGCGCATGGGAGGGGAAAGGGCACGGGGTGAGGCAGCCCGTATGCAGCTGGTGGCTAATTACTTTACCTAAAATCACACCCCTGTGGAGTGCACACAGCCCTGGCACATACCAGCTGACAATCAATGATGATGACATAAGGGACAGTCAACTGTCACAACCATACCAGCCTGAGATAGGTCACCTGGAAGTGTTACATTGTGTGCATCCCTACCTACACAAACACCACCAATGCTGTGTCATCAAAAGACACACTTCTATGCTGCTAAAATCATTACCCCCTTGCAAAATACAACATGACAACAGTGCCATGTCACCCAACCCCTCCCCAGCACCGCCAACCAACACACCATGGCATGTCATGCTATGTGAGAGAAAACAAAGCAATCCCCAAAACATGACACAAGTGTCAAAGTACAGTGTCCCTAATGGAAACTGCCCACACACAATATGCTCCCAGTAATGCCGAACTAACAACACACATGACCAAATACTTACCAACAATACAATGCAGCTACACAACCTCAAACATAGCATAAACATGACAGTACTAAGTTAAAGTAGTGGTAGTCTTACAACCTGATTATGCCAGCACATCGGCCACTTCCAACTGTACAGTGCTGCTGCCTCGCAAATGTCTAAGTGCACTGCTTACAACATGAACTCCATCTCCAAAGTAGACGGCCTTGTGAAGACATGAGGAATTAATCTGCAAATTAGGAGAAAGACATGGATGCACAAGCACATTGCAATACACCATGCAGTGTACAATTCAACAACAATATCCACTAGGAATGTATACACAGTATTGACTACAGACTGCCCACACAGCTCATGGGAGTACTACGTCAATGTGTAAGTCACTGGGCCTCATTACGAGTCAGGCGTTAAGGGGTTAACGGCGCCGTAAACGGCGCCGACCCTTAACGCCTGATTCCAAGGTCCCTTTGCGCCATGGTGAGTTTAACGCCTGCTTTTTGCAGGTGTTAAAATCCATGGCGCTAAGGGACCATGGTGCTAATTACGCCAGCGTAATTTACGGTGGCGTAATTAGCGCCTTACCCACTCCCATTATGCCCTATGGGGCAAAAATGGGAATGGGGAAGGGTAAATGGGAAATGGGGATTTACCGCCCCACTCACCTTGGAATGGGGTGGTAAATCCACCATCCACCATGGTGTAAACATAGTTTACACCATGGTGGTAAGGGTACGACCCAGGCGGTAACTTACCGCCTGGGTCGTAATGAGGCCCACTGTCACTTGGGCACACCATTTGCAAGCCCATGGAAACGGGAAGCAGGAGGGGTGTGTGTCTCACGAACCCAAGCATCTAACCCAAACTCAGGACAAGCCTGCATGTGCCCAGCCGGAATACAGTGGATGCCCACGGGAGCCACACAAGGCAACACACTGTAAAAAAAAATAATAATAAAATCAAAAATCAAAAATTAAAAATCAAAAATGGCCATGTGGGGGCTCGGGGGGAGGCCACCCAGGAGGTCTGAGGACAGGGTGCGCTCCAACAGCCACCTGTGTGTATGTTGGGGAAAAAAACACCTCCATGGGCTCATGGCATGCACGGCTATGCCATTGTGGGAGAACTGCTGCTGTCGCTCTCATCACCCTCTGCTGCTGCCACAGGAGGTGGTGCTGCCACAGGAGGAAGCCCACGCACTCCCTAGTATGGTCCCCCATGGCAGCAAGCATGCGGGTCTGGAAGGTCTCGTTCTGGAGGATTATAGTGCGGAAATCCCGATGCAGCACCTGAAGTGATGCCCGGATCTCCTCCCCAGTTGCCTGCATCTCAGCTGAGAGCGAACGTGTGAGCCACTCCAGCTGCTGTTCTGTCCTCAAGTTAGTGGAAGCCTCAAGGGCAACAAGACTCTCCTTGAGGTGATGGAGTTCTACCCTCAGGGTTTCCCTGTGGCCCTGGACTCTATTGATATCGATTGGCGTAGAGTCTCCAGTGCCGCCCGTCTGTCCCTGTTGGATGCCAACATGTCCTCCCTGTGTGATTGGCAAATGGAGTCTGTTGCCTGCTGTAGTTGCTCCATCTGCCTTTCAGGGGGGACAAACAAAGTGGCCACCATCTCCATTGCTTGAGCCATCATCTCAACTGATGCTGCCTGTTGGCTTGCCATACCGTACATGGATTGTTCCCATACGGTATTGCTTGGTGGCGTACGGCCACCGCGTCAGCGGGCACCACACCTGTTTGGGGCAAGGCGATCTGCGCCTTGCTGTGCCGGCACTGCCTGAGGCTGCAGGACTGCATTCCCCCTCTGATCTGCTGGCCCAGGAACAGGATCAGATGTTGTGGAGTGTGACCCTGCATCCGTAACCGCCAAAGGCGGATTTACCAACACTGACATGCCCATAGAGGGTTCTACCCCTGGTGGAGGTGGGTTGGACAGAACAGAATCCCTGCCAGAAACACTTACCTGCGACGCCACATAGGTCTCATCATCCGAATCAGCACCTGAATAGAGGTCTGGGGAGGTGCACCCAGAGGCACCTCTCGACAGAATGGTCTGCAGCAAGATTGGGTTCTCACCACACCTCGTCCCCCACTGGTGCCCGGTCGTGCCTGAGATTCCTCTTGGGTCTGCACCATCTCCTGAACCTCAACAGCATCAAGTGCGTCATCCCCTGCAAAAACATGAAAGACAAAAAATGGAAACAGGCATTAGCACCACAGCACACAAATAGGCCTGACAAGCTACAGAACCAGTACATGATTTACACATGTCCCACATGACTATAACCCTCCCATGCATGCACTGTCACTGAGTTGGAAGAGGAGGCAAAAGGCAGACACTGATGACACCAAGATGGAAGAGCAACACATTTGCTGCATGCTGGGTAGCACTGCCATCACACATTGGCCTGTGAGTGGCATGTCCATATCACATACATGACACATGCCATCACACAGATGGCATGTACCATAGCCATGGTACATTACACAAGTACATCCATATGTCAGTGAATGAATACTGTCAGCCATCCATGTGAGATGGACATGATGAGATGAAAAATGCTACATAGTGTGACAAAATAGACATGTGCCACACACTGCAACACATCCAGTGTACAAAAATACAGTGATTGCAGGCCGATGTACACATCAATGGTTGTGCACTTCAACATGACAGGAAACAACTATCATGTTCCACATTCAAACAGGCCCCAAAATTTCCTGATAGCAGGCCAATACACAATTAGCCTGAATGGTCAAATCATTCACCTAACAAGGTAACACATGTGGGCCAATGTGGGGTTCATCAATGACAGAAGCATGTCACAAATGTGACAATAGGGCTGAGGAATGCGTAGCCAAAGTGGGAGAATTGAAACAATCAGCCTGAACGAACACTGAAAAATACAATGCTGTTGCAAGATGCCACTTCAAGGGCAACTGCTGTAATGTTGCGCAAAATTACTAATGTGGGCAGAAGGGATACATTCACACCCAAATCCAAGGCCGCTGAATGTTTTGGATGAAGCACATGGGTGACCCATACCACTCAGGCACACACACCCTCATCTGGCACTCAATCAGAAATCGTCACCCAAACAACATACACATGCATTACACACACATGCATGGGCACTCACTGGACAATGCATCATAATCAGGTAGTCCTCCCACACCTTGGATGTGTTCCTCTGTGACGAAGGCCCCAGCAACAGACTCATGTTCAGTGAGTTCATTGTCCTCTTGTGGAGACCCACCGCCAGTCACCAGAGTAGCGGCATGATTTGAGGCCAGCTTGTTCTTTGCTCTGCGTTTCAGGTCATTCCACCGCTTGTAGCAATCATCAGCTGTGCGCCTCACAAATCCAAGGGCACTTATGCGGTCGGCGATGGTCTGCCAGTGTGCCTTACGTTGACCAGGTGTGGTCTTGCACCCTGCAGTCACCAGCATTTCGTGCCTATGTGCCGACACATAGCCCACAAGTGCATCACGTTCCGGATCATTGAAGCAAGGCTTCCTTGAGGTACCGGAGTGTGTAGCTGTGTCTGGGGTCTCAGCCTGTCGTGCCAGAGCACCCTTCTTCCTCTTCATTAAAGGTGGAGCAGAGCCAGAGTGGCTTACGCCGCTCTGGTCAGTAGGGGCAGAATCACTGGTGGACTGGGTAGTAGGAGTGTGGAAATGCACAATGACCATAGGTCTTGATGCAGGCATTGGTTGCAGGATAATGTTGGCAGGGGGAACGTCAGTTTGATGGACCGGGATAGACACTGTCCTGGCTGGGAGAGTCAGAGCTGGGGCGGATGGAGCTGCAGCTGCCCCTGCAGCCTCCCCACCCTGCATACTTGGGGCAGCAGATGACATAGCTGCCCCAGATCCACGTGGATTGGTGACAACAACTTGCACCGCCACACGTGGCCTAGACTTACTGACCTGGAAGTCAGCCAGGGAGTCATCCTGTGCCAGGTCAGGTGCCACAATGGGCTGGTCCAACAGGGGCTGAGCTTGGATGGTGTCAGCAACGTTTCCCTCAACAATGGGGGGGAGCATGGGTGTCCCTGATTGTTCCTCCACACATGGCGGCATAGGGGCACCCTGCAATTACCGGCCACGTCCCCTACCACGCCCACCACGCCCAGCTCTTGAGGGTCGGCCACCTTTGCCTCCCTTACCGCTTGGTCGCCTCCCAATCATTGCACTGATGTTGTTGTGCGTATGGGAGTTGCAGTAAACTATTGTCCTGGGCAATTGGGGGTCAAAGGGGTAGGATACCAGATGGAATTCGTACTCTAGTGCTCTAACAAGGCTGTCTGTGACCCCTGGGGAAAGATGACGGGTCACCCAACGCACAGGCATCCCAAAATCAAAAACTAACATGCACGCAACCCCTCGTAGACCACGTGCGTGAAAAAATGAACCTGCACTACGCTGTGGCACCCAGAAACCCATAAAATAAGTGTACGCGTAATACACGCAGCCTACAATGACCTCTGAAGGGGAACGCGACACACGGGGAAAGCACAGTTGCTAAGTACGTGAGGAACTCACTGTCTGCCTGGAAAAAGAACGTGAAAAATATGGGCGTGTGCGCGTTGGCAACACCCCCACCAAAAGAAGAATTGTACGCTGTCTGAGGAGACAGGACAAAAGGAGAAGTGAACTCTGTTTGAGGAAACAGGCCCAACAAAAATTCAGAAAAGAGCTGTCAGAGGTAACAGGGAGTACGAACTAGAAACGCTGTGAAGTAATCGCGTGTGAACTGACAAGAAGTACAGATTTCACCCACTCGCTCTCCACGAAAAGCACGTACAAGGAAATGGCGTCCTACACATAGCTTTTAAACCGGCCCACACGTACACGTCAGATACGCGTGTACGCGGGCGCTTTCCTCCAATTACATGCGATGACACTCGGACGTGCAGTTTTTCCACGTGTGCTCTGTCATCACGTGCTATAAGGGAAACGCCCGTGCGGGTAATGTAACTTACGCGCTTACGCACTAAGGGCCTTTGGTCCAATGGAATCACGTGCATGTGCTGACGCACTTAAGCGCTAAGGCCCTTTCCTCGAATTACACGCTGACGTGCAAGATTTTCAGGTGCCAAATCACTCCGTATCAAGCTGGCCCTTGCGAAAACACACGGAAGACCACGCTCTTGCCCAGAAGGCCGAATTACTGCCCCCAGATCCCCGAGCACGCTCCCACCTGTCATCTGCTGCTGCCTGACTGCCTGCTGGCCACGTGCCCTGCCATTTGCTGCCTGCACGTCAGCCAGGGGTGTATTTGATGTGACCACCCCTGCTGGAACCGAAAACTCCCGACTGGGATTCCATCGCTCCACAGCCCAACCCCAGGACCCAGTTGCCCACCCATTCCTGCCCCTGGGGTTGCCATGTCCAGCACTACACCATCTGGCAGCACTGGCAACCCCCAGCCAGAGAGGCAGAGGGCCACCAGCTTCAGTGCCACCGAAGTTGGTGTCCTGGTGGAGCAAGTCCTGGGGCAGTATGATGCCCCCTTTGGAAGTTCGCGCGCCAACAAGGAAGGACGGGAGAGGATCTGGGACGACGTAGTGGTTGCCATCAACATGGAGGGGGTGGCAGTCCGCGACTTACAACATGTCAAGAAGCACTGGGAGGACTTCAGGTCTAGGACCCTCAACAAGGCCCGGCGCCTTGCTAAGGCAGCAGATGCCAAGGGGCGCTGGGGCCAGCTATCAGACCATCAAATGAGTGTCCTGGAACGCATATGCCCAGTGCTCTATGTCCAGATCCTTGAAAGGCAGACCCATCTGGAGTCGAGCAGTAAGTGTACATGCATGTTGATGGTATGCTGTGCGTGTCGTGTTGTGCCAGTAGGATGCAGGTTGCACATGTGTTTATGTAGGGCCATGTAGGTATGTGTATGAACATGGGCGTGTGGCTGCCACATGTGAGTCCTCTCAGGTGTGAGACACATTGATGGTGTATGTGTTGGTAAGCATGCTGGGCATATGCAGGTGTGGGAGCACACAGGTTTCAATCTCTCCATATGTACATTGGCATGGTTGTGGCACGGATGGTGGTTCATAATTCATGTATCTGCACTGTGTACATTTGCATGTATGTGTATTTCACAAGTGTGCAAATGTGATGCATCATGGATGCACGTGACACTGATATGGAGAAGGATGAATGGCAGATGTGACATGTATGGCGATCTCTTCACTGAAACAGTTGCAGAAGATGTAGACATGCACGTAAGTGTGGTGGCATGTGTGCATGTCTAGTGCACTCCCTGTGTTTCATGTGATGTCTGGCTCACCTTTGGCTGCTCATGCTGTTGTATGTGTATGGATGTTGCTGGCCGTTGTGATATGGCTGTGGAATAGCTCATATGTGTGAGTTGAAATGACATGTGTGTTGGGGATTGCAATGCCATGTCTGAAGTTTGACACTGCCACTCATGTGGAACTGTCATGTGTGTATCAGTCCATTGTACAGTGCCCTGATGCCTGTCTCCTATCTCTCCCTGTCTGCAGCGTCAACTGATGAAGAGGGCGGAGAGGGTGCTGTGGAGCACAGCGGCAGGGATCGCACCGCCAGCCGGAGACGCAAGGCCCTGCTCCCCTCCCAGGTTGTGATCTCATCGGGGAGTGAGGAGTCCGGTGCCGCGTCCCAGGCTGCAGCTGACGAGGGTAGGTCCAAGAGGCAGAGGTCGGAGTTGGACTCCTCGGCAGCAGAAGGGGCAGCTGAGACCCCACAGGGTCTGACGGAGGAAGATGGCACAGAGTCATCCAGGTTGGTGGGGGGTTTGGTGGAGGAGGAGGCCATGCAAGGGACAGACACGGAGCCTGGAGGTGGGGATTCCACTGGTGCTAGTGGTGCAGTGCAGGGGCAGGGACAGGAGGCAGCACAAGCCACCGCGGAGGTGCCTGTGTGTAATCCTGTCCCCGATCCTGTGACTGCATAATCCTGCACCAGCAGGGATGCCTACGTCCAGACCCGTTTTCAGGGAGAGGATCCGCTTACAACAACTGGCCTTCCTCTCCCT